>NC_134578.1:98147289-98465623 GCF_050947875.1 Dermacentor variabilis | reverse complement strand
GGTGCATAAATATAAAAAAATTGCACCAGATTCTAGTTGTTGCCTTTGTGTTGCATAAACATAAAGATTTCATGAAAAAAGTCATATTGTAAAATATGATTACTCGTATTTTTGCCAGAATATTGCCGTTATTGTTCCCATTTTGAATGTTGCTGTGTATTAGTGAGAAGCTACCGAATAAATGCCAATTAATATTTAATTACACTGAAAGTAAGCGTGCAGATATGTCTAAGAAAGATTGTAAGATAATTGTGGATTGTTTTTTCAAAGTAATATCCGAAACCCGTAACGCAACGGTTGCACAGATACCGATGGTCATTCATTCATGAGAGCATCAGAGACGTCGCGTAAAATATTTGCGCGGTCATTTTGCCAGAAAATGCTCTCAGCAACTAATATTCTGAACGTTGACAGAAGTATCAGTGTTCAAAATTGAATAACCGCTGTCATATCCAGGAGATGTGTGCGGCCATGCAGAAATATAGTCCAATTTCCAGCGAGAATATTTTCTTTGGAGCAGTGGGAGTAAAGATTTTATTGCTCCTAATAACACACTTGAAAAAAATTTTCGGAATACAGCGCTTTCAAGCATTTGTTTAACAAATATTTAGCAAACACCGTCTTTCGCCCACACGGATATAGCTTTGCCGGTATATCAGCCATAGCAATCCCCCCGTTTCCCCCAAATTTGATATCAGTGGCAGCCGCAGTTCTTCCAATACAACTAGCTAAATTTTAGGCCGTTCATAAAGCACAAACAATCTTCTGTGCCTGTTTCCATAACTAATTTAAAAATTCTTAATTCACTCACACACTTATGACTTTGCCTACAAATCCTTCGTAACCTGCACCACATGCTAACGAAGCATGAATGTTACTCGATTTCTTCCCCAAGGACACCTCGGGCGCATATATAACGTATAAAGATAGGTAGAAATTTAGCATTGAACACGCCTATATTCTCGCCGGGAACGTTGAACTCTCTCCTCAGATTGCAACTAGCACGATACAACTTTTTCTTTATGTGAACTTGGTGACACGTGCGGTTCTCCAAGGAGTGTGGGAAACATTGCATAGAATGGCCGTACGCCATTTTTGAGCACTTGTCTAAGCAATTTTTTTTTTGCAATCCCGTAATTACCTGACGCTCATGAAACTTCCCTCGCGCATCACCCATGGGATGTGCCCTTTCTTCATGGAATGAAACTTTGCGGTTCATTTAGCATTCCTTCCTACTGGGTTCATAAAACACGCTGGTAAATCTATGCAGACCATACATAAGTAATCTTTCGCTAGAGTTCAGCTTATTCTACCGAGTGTATATTTTTATGCTATCTCATACACGGCATGATTCTTATTTCGATAAGCTATGAGCACCGCGTGTCGAACAGGTCAGAATAAAAGATAAAGAAAACCAAGAACGCGTCTCGTATAACGAAGGTAGAATTCATTCAATATTAATCGACATAACATACGCAATTCACACTCACGTTTGCACATTGCCAGTCACATGGGCCACAGTATGGCCAAACAAAATATTGCTGCCACTTTCCCTTCAACAAAGCGAGCAGGTTTACTTTGCAATCATTTCGCACAGTGACTTTGAAAACGCTGAAAGCGGGTGTTGATCAATTTTGTTGAGCCTCAATTTACCGGCACACTTCGCCCATAGCATGACCGTCCGTCCCCCCATCGAACCCCCGCATCTATGCCCCAATTTTCGCTAAATACAAACTCCGTAAATGATTTAATCCTTTGAGGAGAGTGCGAAAACATGACTATATCGTTTTTGATCGCTTCCGATTTCACTTACTTCGTTGTAAATAAAAGAGAAACGAAAAAAATAGCAGCCAATTAGGTACTTGTGAGCGACTGCTAGCCTATTATTTCTCAGGCTGTGCTCTTTTATCTTAAGTTTATTAACGGGATCATTGCTTGGTAACTTCTTCCAGCCATAACGTATACTATTTGAATTAAATTAAATTGTGGGACTTTGTGCCAAAACCATGATCCTATTAATAAACATGCCATAGTGGAGGACTCCACAGTAATTTGGACCACCTGCGGATATTTAACGTGCACCTCAATCTACGCACACGAGTATTTTTTCCCATTTTGTCCCCAACAAAATGCAGCCACCGTTGATGAGATTCGATTCCACGAATTCATGCGTAGAAGACCAACACAATAGCCATATACTAGACTCTAAATGCATGTTGACCTCCAGTTGAAATGCTTTGTGTAGAACATATGTAGTGCCTGGTTTTGTTATTTCTTGAGTGCATGCTTCATCGGTTAGGTCAAAACTATTTTTTTCAGGTAATCGACGTACGGGTATGGAACCTAAGGTATTACAGGAACGTGACCATTCTACAATATAAGTAGTGTTTCGTGAAAGGCCTAAGCTAAATTTCCTGAGTAACTGGACAGTATGTATCAATGCATAATGCTACAGGCTCCTTAGACACGTCATCTATCCGATCAAGCAATAAGATGTTTGGGTGATGGCAATGAAGGGACATACTGCGGGCATAAAACCATATTTGCATGTATTTACGCTATGAGCGAAGTAGGCTAGTAGCAGCCAGGATAGCACGTATCAAGCTGCGTTTTCGTTTCCTTAGTACTTACATACTCCTGCTGTTGGAAGGTTTATTTAATGTAATGGGGGATGGGTAGCTTAGGGTAGGGCGCTGTCTCTTCGACGTCAGAATCTTGTATAGAATTTTGGCGATGCGGCTGCTTTCGGCGCTGGTCTTCTTCCCCACACTGCGGTCTTCTTAAGTCTGGTAAGGTTTGGTGTTGTGCTCCCCCCGCGCCCCCTCAAGGACAACAACACTCACAATGAACAGATATGAGTCCAGCATTATGCGGCTTCAGATGAACGATGTGAACGATATCAGTCTGGGTGAGCGCAGGTATCGCTGTTCGTCTGCCTGGAGTCTCCTTGAAGAGCCCCAGGGGACTATACTCTAAAACTTAACTCATGGGGTTTTACGTGCCAAAACCACTTTCTGATTACGAGGCACGCCGTAGCGGAGGACTCCGGAAATTTCGACCGCCTGGGGTTCTGCACCTAAGTCTAAGTAAACGGGTGTTTTCGCATTTCGCACCCATCGAAATGCGGCAGCCGTGGCCAGGATGCGATCCCGCGACCTCGTGCTCAGCAGCCTAACACCATAGCCACTGAGCAACCACGGCGGGTGACTATATTTTCAGTCTGATGATAACTAAGCTTCTATAAGGCTGTTATCAAAAGGCACGTGGCCAATGCTTGCTGGACTAACACCGCGGCAGCGGTGGGAGACAATTAACAGAGTCCTTTTGTGAGAGCAACACGCTTCTGAACAGCTCCTGCCCAAGTGGGTGGTGGGGAGGGGGAGGTGGACTCTATAGCGTTCTTTTACTCGTCATGGTCTAAGTCTGCTATTACGAATGCTGTCTACGATACGAAAATGCGTAGAAATACAAGATTTTTTTCTTTCGTTCAGTCGAACCACAGATCTCCACGTCTACTGGTAAGTACATTGGACGTACTAACACTTTTTTCCTACTAGCTTCTACTTCCACATTTGTTTGTCGTCACACCTCGTTATAAAGAATCCAAATTTAGTGAACTAACGTTATATTGCTGGGAAACGCTACTCCGAACTCCCACAGGCACCCATGTATTCAACCTGCAATATAGTGAAAGCGGCAATAGGGACGAAATGAATGCCGACAGAATGTTTCCTTACTATATTTGGGAACGACGTGAATATGTGTTTTCCTTTCATGGTGCGCTAATCAATGTGTGCAAGTGTGCACTCATGAAATGATTCCAGCCGCTCTCTTGCTTTGTTCTGCACCACGCGTGTAACAATATTGTCGTTCAGATTTCCGGCAACACAACATGACTAGAGCTCTTCATGCGATGCAAATTTAATTAAAGGCAAGGGAGACGGCGAAGGATTACTATTTACTCTTTTAACGGCTTGAGTCAATTCTGACAAGCTCACAAGAAAAAATTGCACAAACAACCGCATTTGAGCACTTCACAACCAAAGATGCTTAAACTGCCTTTCACATTCACAGTGCAATGTGCCGTCTCTTGAACGTGAATCAATCAACTTTGCTTACAAAAATTTTGTCAGCAGTCTGATCTCAAAATACCGGAACCAAAGATGTGGAATTTTTATGTCAAAAAGCAAATCTTTTTGGCTCTTTTGAACGAGAATGAGGCGTCCATAGAAAGAAAAGCATTTTTCGTATTTACAGAACGGCCAAAGTTGTGAACTACGCGGCTACAGTAAGGATACCGATACAGTTAAGATAGTTGTCCGGTGCTAGCGACTTCCCTATAACGAGGTTCTATTTTATTAGTAATGAACAAGAGAACACGGACAAGGTCAGGGAACTTCTGTTTTTTATATATGTATATAGACAATTTAGATTGTTCAATGATTATCGTAGGTTAATTATTGTACATTGTTGCTCTTTCGCTACTTGTATTATGAGTGCGTGCTGAACTGTATCTCAGAGCAAAAGCCCCTGTCAGGCGGTATAGCCTTTTGCTTTTGCTTCGATTTCTGTTGATGTACAGACAGAAAGAAATGAGTAAACAAACAAACTCATCAATACCAGCTGTGCAGCAACAGGGCCAGACGGATCAAAAGTGCTTGGCGCGATTGTTAGCCGCTCAGGCTTCCAGCAGCCCTTGCTGTTCAGTAACACGGCGGAGCGTCCAGGTGAGCTGTGTAGGAGGCAATTGTGGCAATGGCTGCTCTAGGGGCAGGTAAGCGAAGGACAGTACAGGACGCTTACATGCAACTTGGCACCGATGGTTGTATTTTTGGTAGAGGTGATAGTAAACAAAGAGGGCGTCCATGACGCAAAAGGTTTCGTCAGCCAATCGAAAGCCACTGGTCAAATGCCGCTGCCTCCTCAACTTGTGCTTGCTTTGGTACATATTTATTAGCTCTGCTACAGTACGTGGGCTCCTGGTGATCAGCATTTCAAAAATATAATCGGCATCGTACTTCACCCTGCCATGTTCTGGCATAAAAGCCCCAACACGTTAGCACAAGTCGAGGGCTTCAATATGCCTGGTGAAAGTTTTACCCGATTGTTTCGGCCGATCACGCAACAAATGCCCAGCGCAGTACTTGCTGATGGCGGGATGACCGAAAACATCAGCGAAACTGGTGTTGAAAGCTGACAACTACTACAAACCCTCTTTGTGATTCCTATAACACTGCTGAGTTTTCTATACCTCAACTGAGTCAAAAGCGAGGTAGAAGATGACGATGTTTAAATTGGTCATATCGTCCCATCGACTGTGTGAGCTCACCCATTCGCACGACGACAGTCAGTCGTAGACGTCATGCCCAACTGTACCGTAGAACAGCATGAGACTCCTGCTGCGAAGAGTGCCAGACCTGGCAATAGACAGGTGCTGGCAACGTCGGCTATGTAGAGCCAGGTGTACCTTGTGGCAGAGCCTCAGACCGGAGTTCAAAGGTGGAGGCGATATAGAAAGTCCAACACTCCCACTAATGGACAAGGGGTGTGTTCAGCAGTGCTGGAGGTAGCATCAAAGTAAACGAGCAATCAAGCGGCGCAGAAGAACAGCTGAAAGCAAGAGCAGCTCTTATTCGCGTCAAGAACTTGTGATGCGGCTAGCTCCAGTTATCAGTTATCGCTCCAGTTATCGAACATTTGGCTGGCCTTGTTTATGCGCACTTCATCTTCCTTACTTATTATGTAGTGCCGATGAAAAGAGCTGAACTTCATTCTCCACGCGCAACCTTTACATTACAGGTACCACGCAGTAAGTATACTCAAGGTGGAAAACCATTTTGACTGCTTCGAAACAGGACGCCATCTGGACAACATTATCGAACTTTGTTCCAAAATTAATCGCATACAAGCCCAACAGCGATCAATACGCTAACACAATGGAAGAGATGTAACACTTTCTACAGCGAAGCTGTTTATGGTTAGCGTTCCGTGGATTTTTCTGTGTCCGTAAACAAATCTGCGTGTGTAAGAACTCAGCTCCCGCATTCGTTTGCACGATCACTTCATTCTACGTAAAAACTTGTGCGCCTAATCAATCGACTATGCATTTCCGGATATGCGACAGCTCACCTTCGTGAGCGTGCCCATGTCTGGTAACAACACTGTCCGAGAATATAAAGAGTAATACTTAATGATGCTATAGCTCTCATTGCTTCGCCCTTAGGGCGAAACTACTCACTTTTTTGGTGTGCGAGAATCACAATGTTTCTGTAAGAATCGTACATTTCTTGCACGCGTAATTCCTGCTTTAGTGAACTGAACTTACAGTGTCACTTATTTAGAAAATTTATATCTATCGCTCGTGTGTGCGCTTTCTCACTGTGGAGCAACGAACTAGTCAGTGGGCCTGCTACTTCCGACCGTACACATTGTCTTTAGCCATGCTTTCAAAGACGAGCACTGGGTCTAAAAAATCAAATAAAAAATAGATGCTGGTTCATGCATGCACAGACGTTGCTGAATAAGCGATTGTAGGTAGATCAACGCTACAATATGTCTGGAAGGAGAATCGTCGTAACTGGATTGACTGTTCACCAAGATTTTGGCATATCTACAAAGCTACGACATCTCACATCGCCCCTTTGCGTATATATAAATTAGGCGTCTTAACATTGCAAAGCCACTCAAGGGCCAAGATTCGGTGTCAACGGCCATCATGACACAGGCGGTGTCACAGCTACTCAGCAGGAACGCCAACACGTGGGTGCGTAATGCTATTGCCCGCAGTGGAAGCCAGAACGTTGCTCTGGAGCTGATTGAGCAAAGCGGGTTTGTGCGTCTACTTGGCAGGATTGTTTTTTCACCCAAACGTACTGCAAGTCTCTAGAGGCCCGCTAACCTTATTTGTTCGGGCGGTGCATGCACCACTGATACCAGGACGGCCCGACGGTCATCGTAGTGATGGAGGGTTGACTGAATGAACGTGAAATGTAGTGACTTTCTCATTTAAGTAACCGCACCTCTGTGAGAAATGCTGGAATGATACTTTTCGTATTAGTTTGGCGCAGATCGGCTTCTTTAAGGTGCATCCGAACAAGGAAGCTTTTACATTCAACCCCTACCGCATATGTGTTTGCCGCGGCCGGGAACCGAATGCGGGACCTCGCGGTCAGCAGCAGAATGTCGTAGCCATTTGGTCACCGCGGCGAAATCTTGAGTTCTCTAGCCTCAATTGCACCACATAACTTATTGTTCGAACATGCTGTGGCACATTTAATTTCAAGATTTCCACTTCTTTCTTATTTGCAGAGAGGATTCTACTTCGTCGTCATTGTACTGCTTAACAATCACCCTTTTCTGCGTCGCATTTTGGTTCTGCTGCGGCGTAATCGTCTTCACCATGGTGACAATAGGTAAGAGAAACGCCAGTGTCTAACTGTAAAAAAGAATGTTACGCACTGGTTCTTTTTAAGGAGAAAGCCTTTAGAGGAAGCTTTAGCTCGGGTGCTCCTATCTAAATACATGTAAAAGGATAATTCATTTTTCTCGACAAACACTGCACCAAATTGACAACGTTTGTGCTATCTAAAAGAAAAACCTAAAATCTAGTGACGGTTAGTGTTGGATTTCTGATTTAGGTCGTCAATTTTTTATAAAGAAATGGCGAAAATGAATAATTTTAAGAAAAGTAAACTATGCAGTTTACAGCACTGTAACTCAGCAATCAAAGATGATATCACAATTCTGTGAATTGATATTATAGTAGTATATCTAAATTGGACACATTTGACATGTTACACAGAAATTCTAAAGAAATAATAATATGGTTATGGAGATTTTGCGGAACCCTTGCACACAACATAAGCAAATCATGTAAGTTAGAAATTTACGTATCAAATTTGCCCGCTTTGAATGATCTAATGGATACCGTTTACAGAACCGCGATATGTGTTCTTGATGCACACATAATAATATGTAAACTTCGTGCTTCTATTTTTTTAGCTTCCAAATTTTTGAATATTCTCTTCACAAAATGCAGGCCCTAAATTAAATTTCCGCTTCCAACAGACACTACAATTTCTCTTTACCTCACAAGTGCAGCGAATTTCATTAAGATCGGTCCAGGGGTTACCGAAGAAAAGTATATTTTCATTTGCATGTACTTGAATAGGCCGTGTCGGACTTGGGCCCGAAATAAAATTTCCTCTTAAGTGCCTCATAGGCCGAAAAATCCATTGTATGGCATAATTGAAACATTGACGGTCCGGCGTCAAGGCACCAAAATTCAATGGCACCAAAACTGATGGTGCCAACCAATCAATGGTGGGAGTTAAACCAGCGACCTTTGGTGTTAATTGAGGCAAAATTAATTAAGGAACTCGAACCCATGACCATTAGTGGGAGTCTAACCCTCAAACTTTGGTGGGATCACAGTTAAATGGCACCAGAATTGGTGGTGCCACCACCCATGGTTGAATGCACGACCATTGGTGGTAGTTGAACCCACGACCTTCGGCCTTAATTAAGTCGAGGTTAATTAGGTTACAGGTAATTAAGGCCCTTAAACTCACGACATTTGGGGGGAGAAAACAATAGGAAGTAACAAAGCATATGAATGAGAATGTCCAGTAATTTAATGAATGTTTTGCGAGTGCGCAGGCATTCACCCACATCCTCTTTAGCTTATGTTAAAGTGCCTATCAACTTTTCTTTCGTGGCCATAAATTCGCGTGAACTGAACAAGGGTCACGCAGTGGTAATTAAAGCGACACGTGTAATGTGAGCCAAATATTTGGCCTGTCATCTCTCGAAAGTATCTGCATGCAGAAACTGATATGATATCGGTGCAATATCAGTAGAAATAATGACATCATTATCGCTGACAATTTTCTTCGATCTTACTTAACACTTTTTCGACCAATTCCTGCTTCAGGGAACTTATCATGCAGCGCTTGATCTTCTCTTGCCTACAGAAAAACGTATATTTCCTGATCGCTTAAGTATGTACGTTCCTTGTCAAACCGACACTGCATCACGTCGAATCCACCAGACGGCGGTCTAATGTAGTTACGATGCAGAAAACGCAGTGACGATTATAATTCGAAGAACCTTGACCGTGGTGCCGACTAGAGCATCACTATAACGTCGAAAAATCAGCAAATGGCAACCTAGCCGTTCACAAAAATCTATTTCACATTGAAACAACCTAATGGAAGTGCCACTAACACAGTCTTGGCCTTTCTTCTTAATGGCTCCTCCCAGTGAAAGATTGTTAAACGAGGAGTAATGATGCTATGCTTAGAATCAGCTCTCCGCAAGTCGTGTGTGCACAAGAAGCAGCTTGCCTTTGACAATCAGATTTCCTGTCTTAAGACGGCAGGGTTCCCTGACTCGATGGTAACGCCAGTGGTGGAAAGACTCCTGCAGAAAGTAAAAGGATCTAGGAGCAAAGCAAGGGTGAGGACGACTACTATGGCCGTAAGACCTGAAGTGCCACCGTATATACACAGGGTCTCTCAGAACTTAAGGAAGGTGGCAGGCAGGTTTGGAGTCCCCCTTGCCTTCTCAGCCCCTCCTAAGCTCGCGTGGCTCTGCCCCGCACCGCCCGTAGTTCTAAAGGAAGGCAAGGGTCTGGCAAGAACCATACCAAGCCGTATGCGAAATGCAATGTAGAAGTTGTGTACGAAATTCTCCTGGCGTGTGGCAAGTCCTACATAGGGTTGACAGGATGGTGCCTGAATGATCAAGTCAGGGAACACGAACAAAAGTTAACGAAAGATGAATTGGTGCACTTGCCTGCGCACTGGAATGTCTGTCACTGTGCACCTCTTTTTAAGGAGATAAAGATTCTGGGGAGAAGCCTGGTCCTGACTGCACGCGACCTGATGGAGGCCTATCACATAAAAAAGAAAGGCGAAGACTGTGTTAGTTGGACTTCCATTGGGTTGTTTCAATCGGAAATATATTTTTTGTAGTTGATTGCCCCGCTAGGCAGATAAGTGTTCTTGTTTGCTGCGTTTTGCGCATCTTATATGCACACGGGCTGCCGTGACTAAACCTGTTGAAAGTTATCGCCCGTGTCCGCTATGCCTGTCTTTACTTGCGGTCAATATGATATGCCGAGACTTCGGCAGCATACAACGAGCGCCTGCTACGTTGCAGTGTGGCAAAAGGGTCACGATGGGCGTCGTTCAGCGAATAATATCACAAAACGAAATTGGCTGTCCTAGAATAAAGGCAAAGGACTCGACTCATTCTTATTGCCTGCGAGGGAACGTATGCTCTTGTTCGGTCACACGAAAGCGGTGGCTCGCTCTCTCCGAGCATCAACGAAACCGACTTGCCCTGCTTACGCCAGTGCGTCGGACAAGAACTCGGAGAGGCACTTCGCTTCTAACATATTTGGATTTTTGCATTCTGTGTGTAATACACTCTATTTCGCGAACAATCTACATACAGCAGAAAAAGACTACTCTGCACGTGGACCCAGGTCCCTACTTACGTACTTGAGGAATTACTTCCGGAATTAATCATTATTCCGTAGTTGTCTGCTCACGGTTGGTCGCGGCCGCCCGGATAGAAAAAAAAGTTGACAGTCACTTTAGCATACGCTGAAGAGGATGACGACGAAAGCCTGTGTTCTCACCAGACATTCAATAAATTAGTTGACATTCTCATTCGAATGCGTTCTGACTTTCGATTGCTTGGTTTTTCCAACCGAAGTCGTGCGTCCGAGTGGCTTAGGGAATTATATCTTAAGTAACTGCGCCCTAATTAGCATCAAAGGTCGTGGTTTCCGATCCCACCAGTTGGCCTGGGTTCAACCATCAATGGTGGGGCCATTAGGTTGGTACTCTTGAATTTTGGTCCCACGGAAGGTCGAGCATTCGACGCCACCAAAGGCCGTGGGCTCGTGTGTCGTAACTCTATCCTAATTAATATTGCCTTATTTAACACCGAAGATCGTGGATCCCAGCGCATTAATTAGCTTTATCATAATAAAATCTGCCTTAATTAACACGAAATATGGTGGGTTCGACTTCCACCCAAGGTCGTGCGTTCGAGTTCCACCAATGGTCCCAGATGGCACCATCACTTTTGGTTCCATTAAATTTTGGTTTAATAATATCGGACGGTAAATTTTTTTATAACGCCGGACAGCGAATTCTTTGACCCATCAGGCGCTTAAAGCTTGCGCCTTAATAAACTTCGGCCACCCTGCTCATTGGTGTCGTGGCCACTGCGTCTCGCTTTTACTGATTACTGTGAACACTCAACTAGCCTCGAAGCACGCGAAACTTAAGGTCACACCACGCGAATGCTCGCCAGCGTGCGCTCACTCTCAGCTGATTCTTGCAAGACGCCTTGGCAGACAGCTTCCTATCGCGCTACTGACTTCAAAATGCGCTAGTTCGATGTGGGCACTGTCCGTCGGTCAAGCTGATGTAGGACACAGCCGGTCCGCCCTACGTACCATGGTCACACAAAGCACATAAGACCGAGCACGCACTCCTCCCTTGTCGTGCACATAACAAATGCTGCGCATGCGCACTACACATGCATGTAGGTGCATGTTCTACGTATAGCGTAGATGCCACGATCACCGTGGGGTGCCGCGAAGAGCGAGCTGGAGGAGCGCACTGCGGCTCGGTCGGCTGAGGCCAACCACTTGTGGCTTCATTTGGCGCGTCGTAGGCTCCAAAATAGCAAATAGTGCTGTCTACGTGAACCCCCAAATTCAAATTTGAACTGCGCTCTACGATTACGTTCACAGCAGAACGTTCTTCGCGGTGTAATGCAATGCCTTCGCGGTGTAATGCATTGAACAAGGAGCGGGAGGAGGGGATCAAAGGTGATCCAACTAAATAAAAGGTGAACCCAACTAAGAATGTCTAATAACTCCGCATCTGATGCACGCACCGAAGTTCTTGCTGTAAATTATTTCTTAAATACTCTACTTAACTTTAGGTTCAATTTTTCACGTCTAAGAATACCTTTTCGGGGCCCCTATAATGGCGCCCCCAAACCGCGTAGAATTAGTCGCACATGTCCGTCGTCATTAGTGAACTATTTATGAAGCCTAATGCCTGCTCCGCTAGAAGAGTGCTGGCTTATTTGAAAAATTTAAAGTTTCCGGTCAGTAGAAAACTATAGTAACAATGTCATCGACCTATTATTTGATAAAAGCGCTTTCGAAGTTGCTTGCATAGATGTGTCCGCGCGCTTAAAATAATACTGCCAGCGTCACCTGTCCAGTAAGAAGTTTTTTCAAACAGTAAAAGCGTTTGATGTTCGTCAGACAAGAGTTTTTGGGAACAGTGTGCTTCGACAAGTTGCAGAGGGCTGCCACTGTGACGGGGCTTCCACTTATGTGGCGCATTTAAAGCTTGGATGTCCATAATCCGTGAGATCATGTCACTGTATCCTCGAGGACTCGACCTCCTGTGGTCATAGCTGTATCCGCCGCGTCATTACGTGGAGCAAGACCTGGGCTCACTGACACTGACGTCTGAGGCTGTTTCATTTGTTCCGCACACAGTAGCCAAAGTAGCCACGACGTTGTCTTCATAGTCTTCAGAAGCTCGATCGTCCGCGTTGTTGCCTTCGAGCTGTTCGTTCAGCGCCCGCCATCCATCGTTGCAAGTCTTCAGCCAGTCGTGTAGAGCGCCAAGCTCCACCGTGATGAACTAGTTTGCTTCGATGAGCCGACCTGCTTCTTTCCGGCGCCGCGCTCGCTAACTCGTGGACTCGGCCGCCTGGCATTAATCTGCTGTATCTACCTTGGTGAGGATGTCGTTCCGGGTCAAGAAAATGGGATATTGACGTGATTCTGGGCCCCAAAAAATCTATACTAAGGAATTCTTCTGCATGAGAGTAGAGGGAAAAGCTCGTTTTTATCTAGAATGCTGCTCATTCACGTCCATCTTGTATGACGTTCCAAATACAAGCAACCTCACGTGCGTCTGCATGCTCTCGAACAGCGTCTTCGTATCTTCGTAAACTAGCGCTCATGTTATGCCGTGCATTCTTTAGTGTGATAGTGGCCCACCTTACTTGTTTTGTTTGCGACGACGATTTGTAGCGAAAACGTTCACATGCCTGCCGCTGAAGTACGTCCCTTATCAGTCATCGCAATGTGTCGGTTTGCGCCGTTCCTGTGTATTTGGATAGGAGCAAGGTAAAGCAGGAGCACTGCATTGACTGTTGTGGTTGTGACACCTCGACCCAGAGGATACTGGATTGACTGTGGCCGTGTTGGCTGCCCATAAGCACGTGCTATTCAGCCCGTTATTCATCACGTCTTGTGCAACTGGCCTTTATTTCCTTTGAGAAAGTCCACCTCATGAATGTCCTATCATAAACGACAGGGGGGGACGAGTGAGTTCTTCGCAGTTGTCAGCAATATAGTTGCGAACTAAAATTATTCGAAGGAAGGCTTGCGCTGACGACACATGAGGTGTCTATGTGAAACTGAAATCACGGCGATTCAGCGGGAATGGGACTGGTAGTTATTGCATGGTTGGTGCCTGGTCTTTATCCTAGTGGCTTCGAACAGATCTGTGAATTCGCAAATCAATCATATTCAAACATCATTGGGTTATAATTGCAACAATGCGCAAGAATTATGCAAGAACGCGCATGGTAATTGTGTTGGAGTTTAGGAACATAGGACCGTGTGATCTAGGCGAGAAAGGCTAGCGTATGTCCAGCAAAGAACACCAAAGAGAAATCTGGGTCTAGTCGCTTTGGGATCCGTTCACTGTGTGGTGGGAATGATAGGACTGATGATCCGTATTGGCACGGCAACTAATGTGGAAATTTCAAGCAGTTCATAGATTTTGCCTGAAATACGTCACTCTGTCATTGTGCGACGTCGAGGATGCAGAGGTAAGTTTCATTGAGGTTCATCTTCATCGCAGACTTCTGGCATTTGCGATAACGTAATTTTTACTGTACCTTCTTGTATCAAATATCTTTCCGTGCACAATAATTAACCATACAAAGCAGAAAAAAAGTAGAGAGCGAGAAA
This sequence comes from Dermacentor variabilis, assembly GCF_050947875.1. Classification (NCBI taxonomy): domain Eukaryota; kingdom Metazoa; phylum Arthropoda; class Arachnida; order Ixodida; family Ixodidae; genus Dermacentor; species Dermacentor variabilis. The sequence continues at coordinate 98,451,594 of NC_134578.1, read as the reverse complement.
TTCCACCATATATCTGGCGCTCTTTGGCCAGAGCTGGACTTTGTGCCATTAAAACCAGTTAATCAATCAATCATCAAATGCAAGTACAGGGAGTGATTTTGGCGGCAGAGTGTCCATATTTAGCGGCGGTAGGGTGTCGGATTCTTTTTTTTTGTGTGTGTGTGCAGTGTATATCACGTATAAAATTTCACTTTTTACGAAAGCATTGAAGAAAGAGACGTAATGACGAAATGCACACTTTCTTTCCCGCACGCAAACCAGATGAAACGCTGTTATTGATGCAAGACGCTGCAGTTTGCTTTCTCATCGAAAGCCTGGCAAATTGTACAAATGCGCGCCCAACTTTCCCATGGTAGCTGAACGATTTCAGCGTCTACAATCTCAGTGTACAGTTTTCTTTCTGTGAGCCATAAAACCTCCTAAGGAAGTTAGCAGAGGAAAGTTTGGAGCTGCAGTCGTTCAACCAGTATGGAATTAAAGGGCATTTCATTAATTTTTCCACAGCTTGCAAAGGCTTTGTTGAGATGGCAAACTGTATCACCGTGTATTACTCACTGCGTCGCCTCTGCGTTGAGTGCATTCGACTTGCACGTTGGATGCATTGAAAGCATTCGACCTTTTTCACGCCGGCAACTATTGCACTCTGGCGAAGGCACATGCACCAAAGAAGCAGAGTTACTTGGGCGCTGTAGCTATTCATGAGGCAATAGCTACATTGAGAAAGAAACTGCAACTTGAGCACAAATGAACGTAGTTATTTGAGGAGCCGCTTTCACAAGTGCTTAAAGAGACATCTTCTATGTTACTTTCGATTTTCCTGGCTCATATCATGAGCTCGCATGAAACTAGACCCTCAATGTCACTTATATTGGACACTCTCCGGGAAGGGTAATAACTAAATAGTATTTAAAAGAGCACAACAAGAAACACTTATGGCCGATGTTCTTGCTTTTAAGTCTACACTGCATAATTCGGCACGAATCCTCAACTTCTCTAAAGTGCAGCGAATTTGCTACTCCGCTTTTTAAGCGAGCTGTTTTTTTTTTCACATCCCAGACATCATGGCATCTCACGTCAAAAAAAAAAGAAAGAAAGGAGATTCTTCAAGTCGCCGGAAGTGGATGTGGTGGTCGCGTGAAATCGCACAGAACTTAATAAAAACTCCGTCGATGAGACCGGTGGGGTGGTAAAATGTCATAATAATGACGGTCTCCTCGTCAGCTGCCGAATTGACATCATTTATTGATCTTTTTTAGCGGAAACGCTTGAGGACATCATGTTCGCGCTTGTCCCGTCGAATGCTTACTGTACTCAGCTACTGTACACCAGAGCTTTCACCAGCACGCCCATCCTGCGTGATTTCGAGTAAGTGGCATGTGGTACCGCATGACCGGCACGACATGTTTCGACACAACGATAAACCTCTCTTTCGCGCCCCAAACCACGCTGCGCTTAGCGCGCCTTCCTAATGGTCGCATTAAAAGGTAACATAATTACTTTTGCACTCTCGAGCATTTGAGATTCCGTAGCCCCAGTGCTGCATAACTCCAAAGGCAATTCTCCCCCTAACTAGGATGAATAAACTTTAGAATTTTTAAATAAAGAAGTCGCTGCACTTGAGCGGAGATGTAGCCGTGCAGGTTCTACTAAACAAATTTGGGTGACTGTCTGGCTTCACTTAACATGTCTTAAAATCTCTCAATTTAGGGAAATTCGTCTAAGGCCAGTAGCACTGCGTAGCGTAACCACTTGGATCAACGGCTATCCTATAAGATAATAAAAAATGAAGCCCAAATTTTCTACCAGGATTTACTTAAGAAAAATCATAGTTAGGAACAATACTTAACCATAGTTAAGAATTCAAGTTCTTTTAAAACCTGCATAAAATCAACAGATAGTGTAACCTATTCGCACAAGCAGCGCGACAAACGAGAACCGAGACAATCACCATGTGAGCACTGGTTACTGTCTCGGTCCTTGTTTCCAGAGCGGTTTCACCAGCAAGATGCATTACCACTAGCCCGGCGTCGTACGCAATTGCTCAAAATTTAGTAGTTGCCTTGATTCTTGAAAATGTTCAGTTGCCCCTTTCATGCAATGTTTAGCGGTTCCAGTTTACAAACCAGCCTTAGATTCTTTAATGGAGGAATTCGAATTCCTGGCTTTGTTTTCAAAGATAATGTACCAAGGCCAGGTGTGCAAACGCAATGAAATGCAACGATCTATTCTAAGGTACTGCTTTAAACTTCTCACATTATTTGTTAGAACCTAACCAAACGCCAATGCCGTGCGCATCGCCACACACGTAAAACATGTCCAAACTAAACCCCGCCTACTGGCACGCAATGTTGCGAGCATATTAATATGGCTATATTGGTTTTGACTATGCGTCAATGCTTATGAACATTGTGTTCATTCTGTTTTGTCAGGTGGGAGTGGGGACAACGATGTGTTCGATGAAGCCCCGGACCTAGGAAGCGGTGGCGGTGGCGGTGGCGGTGGCGGTGGCGGTGGCGGTCAAGGACCGGGACCTGTCGTGCCGAATAACCCCCCCGTTATATCCAGCGGAACAGATACAACCAACAGTGGCCAGCCTACCAGTGCGGGTCCGCCTGCATCTCCGAGGTCACAAGCGACTCCTACGAGAACAACTACCACACCGCCTGCGAACACAAGCGGTAAGAATTATTAAACTGATACATTCTGGGGTTCTACGCGCAAGAAGTGCAATCTCACTATGAAGCACGCCGAAGTAGGAAATTCCGGATAATTTCGACAACCTCGGCTTCAATACCGTGCAGCTATATCTATTCCTGGTCAGTATCGAAGATACATGTATTTAAATACCATCCTAGACACTCTTTATGTGACGTATCTGTATCATGATACATCTGGCAAGACGTGTATCAGTACCTGTACCTCCGTTCCGTGAAATTTTGTAGTGTGTATCTTAAGATACAAGATACTGGATACAAGATAACGCAGCACCAGTTTGCGGAACTATAAACGTTGGCTGAATGCGCCTCTCAAGCTGATACTGCTGCCGCTAAGCCACCTGAATAAAACTAAAGCGCTTCTGTCTTTCCGTCAGAGCCCTCCAGCCAGGGCAGGTGATAAGGTCTGCGCGTCCCTGTAAGTGGAGTAGAGCCGAGTGGTGGCGGTAGCGCCATCTCGACACAAACAAGCATGCGAACTTCTGCGGGCAGCTGAATTTTTGTTTCTTTGATTTCTTGTTTTTAGTTGTGTTGGTGCCATCACACTTGCTCGTAGTCACCGTACTGTGCTGCGTGAGCCAATGCATGCAGCGTCTAGCACGCAAATTCTGATGGCGCTGAAGTGTCGTTGCTGAAGCCTCTTTTGCGTGGTGCTTTGTTACGAAGTCTGAAGAATGCGAGAATGGGGTAGCCTTGCGTCTAGTGGCTTTCACACATTGTTTTTGGAATGAGAATATTAATACCTTGAGCAAGAAAGACAAAAATTGTGAGATACTAACAGACCTATCATTCCTTCCTCCGACCAAAGAAGGTTGGTCGCAGTTAAGAAATTTCCAAGCAAACATTTTTTTCCATGCACGTTTGCTGCTGGATTACAATATGTACAATAAGAAATTTGCAAATGTATCGAAACATGTTAAGATACGCATGGGGAGTATCGTATCGGATACAATAATTAAGGTGGTATCTCGCACTTGTATCTCAAATAGGGATAGCCAAACATCTTGCATTGTATTATAATGCAATTGCAAAGTATCTTTGTCCAGCCCTGGCTGTATCTGTGTACACGAGTGTTTTCTTTTTCTGCGTCTTGCTATCACCGGGCTGCCGCCAGGGGCCGTAGGGTGCAGACTAACATGGCCTCCCGCTTTTCGTACTTTTCATCCTGGAACAAGCCCAGCAAACAACCCTACATTTACGCCGGTACTACCGGCAGGACGAGAGAAATCGGCGGACACTAGCCACGTCTGTAAATGTGTCCCCCATTTCAAGATATCAAACGCTATTCCCTTCTAACGAATGCCCCCTAGTTTAGACCAAACGCCAAACCGGCCCCCCAAATCCTATCGGGAGAAACGCGATAGTGGGACGTCTGTCTTACACCAATAGCAGATTTCGTCGACAATTGCGCCAAGAACACACAACCACAAAACCACGACTGCAAACCCACCTGCAAGGTATGCGCAGAAGGGAATGAACCTGCAAGTATAGAGTGCAAGGAGAGACTGAAGCCAAACCCACCATCCTGCAACATACAGCAACAGTGCCTCAACTGCCTCCGAGAAAGGGACAACGGCTGGAGCCCCAGCAGTGAAGAGTTCCTGGAGCTGGGTACCTCGGCGACTAGCTCGAGCAGTAGCATTGCTGGCAGCTCCCCAAATGCAGCAGATCTAACTCAATACCGGGGACTGCCTCGCTCAGACTCTCGCTCGTGCTCCTGCTCGGTCACACGCGCCAGCTTGGCTGACGTGGCAAGCGGCTCGAGTGGCTTCAGTGGTAGGCCAGAATAGATTTCTCGTCGACCAAAGCCGTAGCCATGGGGGTCTTCGAAAACAGACATTAGAACCAGCGAAGCAAATTGCAGGACCAGCACAGACAATTGCAAACCTAGCACAACCTTGTGCACAAGCTACTGCAAAGTCAACACAGACAGCAAGAGCTCAGCGACAAACTGCTTCAGTTATGCAAGTAAGAACAAGAAATCTCACGCAAGTTGCATCAAAAAAAAAAAAAATAAGCGCTCTCCCGTAATCGAGAGTAGATTTAAGCATGAAATAACAACCGGCAAAGCAGATTGGCTGGAGATTATACTAGCCACAATCTGAAAATCGGAATCATAAGCGTTCGCAACAGCACACCGCCGCACACGATCTTGTTTTAAACTGTAACTCATTGCAAGTATTGTCTCGCGGACAAACAGCCATCCAGGGCGCACCGGAAGCTGCCGGCTTGTTCATGCAGCGTGGCGTCATCTCTCGAAACAAGGAACTCACGGACCGCTGGCGTTGAACAGGCAACCAGGCCTCTTCAACGATATTGACAGTGAAGTGTATGGTTCCCTGTATCTGCATTTTGAAGGTCGCTATTGAAAATGACAAATAAAATTTCAGCTTAGTAGAAGTTACAGCTTCAGTGATATTGTTAACAAGCACTAAAAAGAACTAGAAAGCAATATTTTTGTAACTTGTTTGGGCAGTAACTAGCGTGTGTACTTAGGTCGCGCACAAATGGTATGGAGCCAGAGAACGCGTTTACTAATTTTTCGCTGGTCGCCCGAGCCATCTGGTTCTGTACTCGCAAGTTGCTCGAATGTTCTCGTTTGAGTGCCCGGATAACGGCTCCAGCTTTTGGCTCAAATTCACTTGAAGGTCGCCGACAAAGGAGCTAGGAGCATTTCATGCATAATAATGAGCGGCAATATACTCCTTAATGCGAAAGTTGAGCGCAGACTGTTACGTGTTTTCATTTCGCGGAATTTTGAGGCATCGCACCGATCACCGCACCGAATGGCAGAGCCGCGATGGCCGCAGCTGTTTATATACAGTCCACACAGTTGCCGCGAAAGAGTAATTCTTACAGGGAAACTCTCGCGGCGAACGCTGTGCGCCAAAGCCAGCTCAAGGTAAGTAAATCTGGCAGCAAAGCTTGCATAGAAGCCCCTATGTTCAAAACACGGCGGTTCATCGCTGGGGCGCTACAACATAGAACTATTCCAAACTTTTCTATTCCAATTCTGCGATCATCCCTTCGCGATTGGTCAAAAACTTTTCCGGACCACCCCCACTCCACTTGTCTGTCACGCGACGTCACGAAAACCGCGATAGCTCCTTATCTGATATGACATGTACACACGTATTATGCATCATTTGACCGAACAAAGGAAAGATAGTTATTTCTGATTCGACGCCGCTTCGCCGTAAGCCCTCGGCTATTGGTTAAAAGTTCTCGAGCTGCATTCCTTTCATCTGCCTGTCAATCGGCGTCACAAAACCGCAAAATCTCACCGCGTCAAAGTGACGTGTACGCGTTAGAGATGCATTATTATGTCGAACAAAGGTAAATTTTTTTCTGAATAGCCCCAGGCTGTGCCAATCCGAAAGGTACAAAAGATGGCTGCCGCCGATCGCTCAGGCACTGGCTACTCGCACCTACCGGAGAGTATCGGTTTATATTGAGTATAATAAAGCTTCTTCCGTGACCGTGTAATGTATTTGAGCACTTTCGGCACGTTCACGACCTCATTCTGCCAACTTTTCTTTGCTGCGGATCCGCTTCAGCGTCATTCTTAAGCTTCCGTTGCATGCCGCCGCGATTTTTGACCAGCCACCTCAAGCTAAGTAAGGGAAAGCGGGCCAATCGCAGACGCCGGCAACAACCTCTTCATCCGGTTATCAATTTTCAGTGCATTGGCTCTTCCCCATCGAATCCCTTTCGTCTTGAACGTGCTTTTCGACTCTTGTCAGCCCATTAGATAAGACAAGCCGCTCAGTGTAGGCAATGTTATTTGTTTTTCAGACAAACAAATGACCTCGTATGAACCAGGTGAGCGTTTGATTGCTCTTTTCAGACAACTCAGCGGGTGACCGCCCGATGCTTGCATCGGTGGTTACGCAAATGTGATGTCAGGAGATTGGAATAAAAACATATTGGAATAGTTGTACGTTATGGGGCCCTTGGTTCATGAGGCTTAGCGCTGTGTGAGGAGGGAGCACTTCCGTAGGAACAAAAAATAATGTGGCGCCATATCCATCGAAACCGGATGTGAAGATGTGAAGTGAATTCTCGAAGATGTGAAACTTGTTTTGGTTTCCTGCCATTACAGCAGTATATTCAAATTCAGAGCCCTTCGACATGATTGGCATCCTGAGCTCTCGGCGCGGAAAGCCATGCACAAAAGGCCAGCTGTACAGGTGTCGAAATAGCAGTCCTGCGCAGAGCGTACTTTCTTTTGAGGCCAACGAAATCTCTTCGTGTAGACTGGTGGTCTTATGTTCGGACTCCAAGGTCTTCTGGCCGCGTAGTCTCGCGAAAACTGCTAAAGTAAACAAGTACCTGCTAGCCGTGACTCACTACGTTTGACCGAACAGGTTGAGAAACGGCGAAAGTACAAGCGTCATGAAGTTCAGTTACACGTTGACAAGGAAAACAACACCACCTTTCAGGTGCGCGTATTGGAACAGGTGAACTTTACGAGCGCGCCTGTCTGCACACCTCAAAATATGCATTGCATTGCATGTGATAGCTGCGTCAACTCTTATGGTGGGCACTAAATAAGGTATATATTCTTAGTGATAAAGTACAGTGCTGGCAAGCGGAGCCTTGGCGAGGGGCAGGCCATTCAGGCACGCTAGGGATGCGTAGGGTGCCTGAATGGTCCGTCGCTCGGCAGCACTCCGTGCAGGGTGGGGGATATTCATTGAAAGAGTACTCGCCACCTCGATCGGTTTTTTCCGATGGCCGCCGCCATAGCGCGTTTCACTTCGCAAGGCGACAGGTACAAGAAAGAACCTGCGGCTACTTGGTCTCTCCTTTTCTCAGTGAAACGACTAGCGGCTGCGTGCCCATGTGAACGAACAATTCCAGAAATAGTTGGAAACATTACCGTTTTTCGACAGAGTCCAAGAGAAAGCCGTACTGATCCAGTGCACAGTGGACCGTAAAGATTAGGAGGGACTTCGCCGACATAATGTCAAATGGCAAACAAGAGAACGGAGCAGCGGAAGCTGATGTCAGCGATTGCTCTGAAAATTTATTAATCAAAAACTTTAAACAAATGAATGCGACATCCTATTCTACCTCGGTGGTTTTGTTTAAGAGGGATGCTGACAGCTGTTGCAGGATGTGAGCAGTGCGACACGGTCTGCTTAGGCTCAGGTGACAGCAAGCACGCGCATTTGACTCTTCTAAAAGAATACAGTCGTCAAGGTGGCAACCTTACATGTTCAAGTGAAGGTTTTCCTGCAGCTGAAATCTTGCGAAGAACATTTTAGAAGCATCATGAGTTGGACTGAGAGCTTACTTCACTTGGGGGAGGTCTCCTTTGAAGGCGGTGACAGAGTATTCGAGAAAAATGGTGCACCCTTGCGTCAAGGCCTGCCACTAGCACCGCGAGTCTCTAGAGGAGCTCGTGGTCTCGAATTATGCAAGATTGAGGCTTCGCATATATTGGAGCCACGTTGGTGTGAGCTGTGTATACGAACATGGAAACAAAGCAGGTGCCGCGATCCTGCAGTGACTGAAAAAAACTGTACTGGTATTTTATTGTGCCATTTCTTTTATTTCAGAAGATTTCATTATTCTGTTATATGATTTTCTAGTCAGAGATTGCCCTTATTCATAATAAAATACCACGTGCACAAATAAAAGAAGCATTGGGATATAACTGTTTAACATTCAATTTTCGGAAAGGGGGTTAGTCTCAGTGAAAATTATGGTTGTCGATGCAATACATGACACAGCCTCAATGAGGTGGAATGTGCCAGTGATACATCATTGCTGATTCGATCGGGCATTTTTTATATATAAAGAAAGTTCAAAATTTTAGGGGGTCTTTACAGTCGCAACATGGTTATCACTCTATTTCATTTTCTACGAGCTCTCTTGGTCGTGCAATGGTCGTGCAAAACAAACGCAAGATTCATTTGTGCGAACGTAGTTTCACCCGCTCCATCAGCTTAAAGAGAAAAAAAACGGTCTGAAAGATTCGTCTGAGCTACCAGGTTACGTGCCATAAGTGGCGAAAGAAAACAGGTCTAAACCGTGTAAGATGGCATCCAAGCACACTATGTGAAAAACTATACCGAGGGGCTGACAGGCCGCACGGGAACTAAGGAGAAGTTGCGGTGACCGAAGACAGCATGGAACAGCTAAATTAATTTAGTTTGAGCCTGCAAACAGTTTATGAGCAGAGACATGCATATTACGAGCAGTTATTTTTTTTTGCTTGAAATCCATTTGGTTGCAAATTACTCATGCTATACGAGTGAGATATGTAATAGCGAACGTAGCAGCAGACGACGCGGTAGTGTCTACCCTGTACGGAGTAGAAGCCATAGAAGAAAGCGTGACGACTGCAAGCATGATTACCACAACTGCAACAGCAACAATCTGAAGATGATGCAGCGTCAAAATGGAATGAGTACTTGATAGCAGTGTCTGTCCCCTCACAGTAACAGCCACTACAGCACATGTAATTTACGCATCGCTGCAAAGAATTTTGTTATTTAAACAACAACAAAAATGCTTCCTGCTTAGGTCTGCACCACAAATTTATCTATTTCATACAGTGGTGTTGTCCACGCTACCAACCACAGCATAACACTCTTAAAAGTTGCGTAGGAAAATGTGTTATTGTGACTGTTTTACAGGTACAGCCTAAATTAAACTGACGGATAACGTCAGTTGGAAGTCCACATATCAAAAGAAAAATTAAGTGTTATATTCGTACACATGTGTAAGAAAACAACATGATATTACTTTTATTTTGAAGACATAGCCTTGTTAGCTTAATTACCACGCGCTTTGCGTATCTGCGATCTCAATATCTTGTAACCAGTTCAAAAAAAGATGTTACTTAGAGTTACGTGACTTATAGCTGTCGTGTTAAGGTGACAATAATATCGAATGATGTGCCTCCATGGTGACATAACGTAGTAATTGTCAACAACTAAGGACATAAACCAAAAAACAGGAATACAACTTGCGTCTCTTATCTTGCATTGCGCCGTAGTAGACCCAATAGGGGTGGATGTAATAGCGCATGAAGTATGATAGGATTCACCTACAAAGTCACGTACAAAGGCTTCATTCATTAGAATGAAAAAGAGGCAGAATGCAGAGAGGCGTTTACCAGTTATCCACAGAATAATTTGAACAATCATGTACTCGACCTTGCATTCTTTAGCGTCAAAATTTGGTCGACCATTTTTTTGCGGACTTTACAAGGGTGTTTTTACCGACATATTTAGTATACAAGTAGTGACGACTACTAAAGAGCGAGGTTAGCGACGGTTGAGACCGTTTGCCTAGCGCGCGAGCCTGTGACCAGATACGTAAGAAAGCTTCCGGCGCCCACTCAAGGATACTCAATTTGCAATACACAATGCATGATTTCTTCCACGTGCTTCTCTGCTACAGATGAGCAGTGTTCTTTGCTTTCGCATCCGTGGTCGACTGACCGGTTTTCCTCGCAGAGGCTAAAGCTGAAGCGGCAACACCCATGGCAGCATATAGCTACGTCTGCACCATCAGCGATGCGGTGCGACGAAACACGGTGTACCTACCTCCAGACAACGCGTGCGACTACCTGTTCTACGACTCACTCTACAAGGACAACAAGAACGCCCTCATCGATGGCGTCCGCCTGTGGGACGCGGGAGCCCAGCAGTTCGTCGTGCAGGCGTCCGTGTACAAAAACACAAAATTGGGCTTTTCATTCGCGCCCGAGTGAGTGTCTGCGAGCCCTTCTCCAATGTTTTAAATAAGTCTTTTAACCGAAATGCGGCGAACTGAAGAGCGTCGTCTGTTTTTTTTTTATACGGTGGCGAAGCGATGAATCTTCGCGTGACCAGAAAAGTACCTTGGGCGACTAACGTGCATAAAGCGGATGAATGGTTCAAAACGGTTCAATTTTGTAAAGATCTAGAATAAAAAAAGGTTTTGACATATTTAGCTGAGCGTTGCTTACGCTACGCTCCTCTCTCTTATCGCGCGAGCAGGTAGCTTCGTGAACTGCGTTAATTTTGCTCATTTACCAAGCGCGTCTCTCACAGATGCCAGCGACGGGCTGTCAGTCGGTGCTGTGTGAATTAAGCGCCTGTGTGCACATGGCTGGGATACGCCGCCCTCAGCGGACCAGACCGTTGACGCTGTGTGTAATATGTGTAATATCGCAGAATAAAGTGGTCAAGCTGCGTGCTGTGGCACTGTTCCAGCAAAACAACTTGCCTCCGCCAAAGCTTTTGTAAATTTTTTTTCTTGGGCAATAAATTAGGACGCGGAAAGAGAACACGAAAGCAAGGGGAAAAGCTATGCGCGTGCCTTTTTTTTTATTTATAGATGCTGCTGTCTCCGGGGAGACATACCAGGAGCGGGTACATACATTAGTAAAAACAAATAACACAGGCAGCATAGAAACAGATAACACAGAAGTATTAAAAACAGATCAACACCCGCCGCGGTTGCTCAGTGGCTATGGTGTTGGGCTGCTGAGCACGAGGTCGCGGGATCGAATCCCGGCCACGGCGGCCGCATTTCGATGGGGGCGAAATGCGAAAACACCCGTGTGCTTAGATTTAGGTGCACGTTAAAGAACCCCAGGTGGTCAAAATTTCCGGAGTCCTCCACTACGGCGTGCCTCATAATCAGAAAGTGGTTTTGGCACGTAAAACCCCAAATAATATTATTATTAAAACAGATCAACAGGTCAAATTGCTAGGGAACTGAACAACGAACTCTTCAATTGGCAATACGGGAAGTGAGCCGTCCAATCAATTCCGAATTTCAACAGTTAGCCGGAAAAAAGAAAATTTAAAGCAGCCTGTATGTGGTTTGAAAGGGACAATATTTAATGGGAGGCGCCGTCGGGTTGCACATGCGCTTGAGGGCACAAATGGGAAGCTTGCCTGGATGCCACATGACGTGTGAACGATCTTGTGCAGCATGATGATACGTTCACGTGCGCGCCTATGTTCTAACGTTTACAAAGATAAAGTGTGCATATGTGAAGAAAGTAAAAAGTTACGATCGTATCCGCCAAAGGTGAATCGTATTGCTTTTGTTAGCTGATTCTAAAGGGCCAATGTCGCACGCTTGAAGAGGAGACCAAACAGTTGAGGCGCACTCCAGGATCGGTCGAACTAGTGATTTGTAAGCAGTTAATTTACATTCCTTCATGGCATTTTTTAAGCTTCGTTTGAGACAGCCAAGTTTGGGAAGTGCTTTCCCAAAAATGTTATGAATATGAGCATTCCATTTTAACTTATATGAAAGAACAGCACCCAGGTATCCGAACTCGCCGACTTGGGTCAAGTAGTTACCGTTATTACTGTAAGAGAAATTCAGCGGATTCTTTTTGTTGCCAAAGGTCATTGCAACTGTCTTAGTGAAATTAATTTTTATTTGCCATGCGTTACTCCATTCACAGAACAGTGAAACACTTTGTTTAGTTCCTGTTGATCATGAGCGTTAGCAAATTTACGATAAGGCACGCAGTCATCGGCATATAGGTGTAACTTCACTGCGGTGTCATTAATAACATTTGCTACAACATTATAAAAATTATAAATAATAGAGGCCCAAGCCCCGATCCTTGGGGCACACCTGAACTTACAGTGGGTGACAATGACTGTGCATGGTTGAAGGTGACGAACTGGGATCTTAAGTAGAAGTAGTCGGTTATCCAGTCGAGTGGCTTATTGCCGTTAAATATGGTACGTATTATACGAAGAAGCTTATTATGGCAGGCCATGTCAAATTCTTTGGAATAATCTATAAATATTGCATCGATTCGATTGCGGTTATTTAATGCGGAAGCTACGTCGTGAGTAAATTCAATGAGCTCAGTAACAGTGGAAAAACCAGATCGAAAACCGTGCTGACAGTGTGACAGTAGATTAGGACAAGTTAAATACCGAACAATGTGCTTCTGCATAATGTGCTCAAGAAGCTTACAGCAAGTGGAAATTAGGTAGATCGATCGGTAATTACTAATTTGTTGTTTATCGCCAGCTTTAAACACAGGGATCACATCGGCAATTTTCCAAGCCTGGGGAACAGAGGATGTATCCAGCGATTTATTGAAAATGGCTGTAAGATAACGGGCACTCCATTCCGAGTACCTCTTTAAGAATATGTTAGGTATAGCGTCTGGTCCCGAACTTTTAGTTGTGTCAATTTTTAATAACAGATTGTGAACCACAGCGTAACTTACTTCGAGGTTGGATAACCGCTGTTCCGAGCTATGAGTGAAAGTAGGATTGGTACCATCATCTAGATGAAAGGCAGAATGAAAGTAGCTATTAAAGGATTCAGAAATGGTTACAGGATCAGAGCAAGGCTGATGCTTGATAATGAAGGATACAGAATCATGTGAAGATGGTAGTATTGTTTTCCAAAATTTCGATGGGTTTTCTTTCATGAAAGTTGACAGTGTTGTGTTGAAGTAAAAGTGTTTAGGTTCTGTCATTATTGTTTTCAGCTCAGACTTGAGTGAAAGAGGTTGTGAGTCGCGGTTTTCATTTTGTGACCGGCTGCGCTTGCGCATACGCTTGATGAGTCTTATGAGATGCATTATATCTCTTGTGTACCATGGATGCTTCGGGTTATGTTTCACACGTTTTGTCGGGACGAACTGAAGCGCACAGCTATCTACTAAACTGTGAAACTGCTCTAACAAAGCATCAACACTGCAAGTTTCGCTGCCAGACACGAGATCTCTAAAAGACGACTCCAGCAGTTCAACAATAGCATGGTCGTTAGTATGGGTAAAATCTGTAATCGTATTAAATGTCAACTTGTGGGGCTCACAAACCACGTTAAATTTCATGAAAACACCCTTGTGATCTTACAGTCCGTCGACTACGTCACACTGAAAAGCGCACTGTAACAACTGTTCATTAAAAAAAAGAAGGTCAAGAACATTGTTGACTCGAGTTTGACATTCAACCACTAGTGTTAAATCAAATGATATAGCCATACTAATTAGGGATTCACAAACAGCCTTGTCACGACCTGTTGAAATTAACAAGTTCCAATCGATACAAGGAGTATTAAAATCACCTGTAATGATCATTTTATAATTTTGGAGCCGTTGTTCCGCTATGTATTCTGTAATGTGCTAGAATATGTTTTCAGAAGCGGGCGGGCGCTTTACAGCACACACAACTGTCACGAAAGCAGAGATGTTGACCCGCACCAAACAAACTCAGTATTCGGAAGTTCGGGGAATACAAAAATTTCAATGCCTTTTCTAAGAAACAGAGCTACACCTCTTCCTTTAGCAGACTGCCTGGCGTTTCTGATAACCGAGTAATGTGGAGGCAAACATCCTACATCTGATATAGAGTTGTCGAACCATGTTTCTGTTACGCAAATAACTGAGGGACTGTAGCACTGTACAAGCAAATTGAAATCTTCAAGCTTATTAAGCAAGCGTCGAGCATTTATGTTCAAAAGAGTTAGTTTCTGCTCTTTGACGAGCTGCTCTGTGTTCGTAGGCACTGGAGCACGTGGAGCCTTAAAAAGCCTTTTGCAAACATCACCCAAGTGTAACGAACACTGTCGACTATCAGGGAACCGTACTGCAATCTCTACTTTTCTGCTTCTTTGTGGATGTCAACCGAATTGTCCCAGAGAGCCTTTCACATTCGCCGTAGACGCGCGGAAAAATATTCACTAATGTACGTGTCAGATCCTTTTAGTTTTCTGGCGTTTTTAAGGATGGAAAGCCATGTTCTAAAGTCTAGCAGTTTAAAAATTACAGGCTTCGTCTTTTTCCTTTCTTTGCGTGCCGAGCCTGTGACAGCGTTCAATACCTTCATATTGGATTCCAAGTTTCGAAGACAGCAACTCTGATACAGAAGCTAATAGTTCCTCAGAAGTTTCTGTTGGGGGCTCCTTCAAGCCGCAAATGATAAAATTATTCCTACGGAATCGATTTTCCAGGTCATCGTTATTGGGGTGAAGTTTGGTGATGAAATCTTTAAGATTATCAACAGTTTTCTCAAGATCATGAACGCGCTGAAGAGCGTCGCTTGCAGTTGAAGCCAAAACCTATATGTGCGTAACAAGCTCTTCAAGAGAAGCCATTCTAGAGTGGAGCGCGGTAATCTCTGCGCTGATTCGTGCTTGTCCGGCTAACAGTTCTGTTAGCATTTCCTCTGACTTCGGGCCTGGATTAGTCTCGATATGGCCGTACACTTGCAACAAAATTCTTAAGGAATACAGTACACAAGAAAAAATACACACAAAGTGCTGAGGGTATGGCAGCAGCAATAAGAAACGATTATTGTTCCTATAACATTTGAAAGTGTAATTGTGGCCTACCTGCAAAATGAAGCACATGTGTTTCCAAGAACCATCTGCCATGCCGCTGCCAGAACCACTGAAGAGGATTGGCTGGTGCGTAACTTCTATGTCCCGTCAGGTCCGTGTCGATGACGTTCCAGTGTTGTGCCATGCGCGGTTGAGACAGGCGAGATCAACGGGAGATGGGGCTGTGGATGCATTGCCATCTATCGGTTGACAGCAAGAACCGAATGGAGCGCCAGTGACGGTGCAGTTTCCGCGATGGAAGCTTGAAGAGGAAATGTTGCTCAGGAAGTATGGGCCATCGATGCTTGCGGCTATCTGCAAAATGAAGCAGACATGTTTCCAAGAACCGTTTGCCACCCGCTGCCATACCCACTGGGTGCTTGCTGTGCCGTTGTGTTGTGTTTTATTAAATCAGCCTTGACCAGGTTTTCACATTACAAAGCAACAAGCACGGAGCTTAGATCACGAACTAACGATCTTGTGTACAAAGTAATAATCCGCTCTAAGTTGCCAAAACATCTCAGATTTCAAACGGAGGACATTCCTCTTCAGGGAGGCACCATTGCTGCCGGGGAATTAGAGAATTAGGATGAATACGCACAGACGCCTTTACATCAGACACACTGCCTGCAGCGTTACCGGTTAGAGCACGTGACCTCGTTACGCCGTTGAATGCCAAAAACACGAAGGTGCATCGCCCGCAAAAATGGCGCGCTTCGATCATCTGCTGATTGCTGGATTGTTGGGTTGTTGCAGTTAGTAGTAATTGTGCGGGTTCGCAGCGTCTTTTGTACTTCTAAAAGTATAAATTGCTCTGGAATTTACGAGAGAGAAGGCATATAAAAAGTTATAAACAAAGCCAAAACAACGTTTGGGTGCACAAGGACGAAGATCGCACAAAACCGTGTATATAATCACTCTTATGGTTGCTGCACGTCTGCAGCGCGATTTGTCTCCAAGAATTATTGTTAGAAACTCTATGGCATAGTGGGCGTGGGAAACTGTTTATCGGGACAAGCTGCAGTTTTGCGTCAGCAAATTCACTGCACACCTAAGGCCGTATAACGTAAAACTATTCCAATACGTTTTTATTCCAATCTCCTAAACGTTAAATTTGCGTAACCACCGACGCAAGCTTAGGGCAGTCACCGGCAGGGTTTTCTGAACAAACCAATCAAACGCTATCCTCGTTCATAGATGGTCGCTTGAAAACGAATAACATTGCCTACACTGAGCGGCTTGTCTTATCTAATTGGTTCACAAGAGGCGAGGAGCATGCTCAAATGGAGAGGGATTCGATGGGGCTGAGCCTGTGCACTGAACATAGCTAAACGGATGAAAAGGGTGGTGCCGGTGTCTGCGAATAGTCCTCTATCTCTTTCTTTGCTTGCGGTGGCTTGTCAACAATCGCGGCGGCATGCAATGGAAGCTTAAGGAAGACGATAAAACGGATCCTCAGTAAAGAAGACAACCGAAAGTTCTAAAAAACGTTTCACGGCCACGCAAAAAGTTTTATTACACGCAACTAAACCAATGCTCCCCGGCAGGTTCGACTAGCCAGTGCCTCAGCGGTCAGCGGCAGCCATCTTTTATTACTTTCATAACGGGGCAGCCTGCGGCTATTCGGAAGAAAATTCAGTTTCGTTCGGCAAATTAATACATCTTTAACGCATACACGTTACTTTGATGCCATGAGTTTTAAGGTTTTGTGAAGTCGCGTGACAGGCAGGTGAAGTGGGCGCTGCCCGAGAACTTTTGACCAATAGCCGAAGGCTAATGGCGAAAAGACGTTGAATTAGAAATAAGTTTTTGTTTCGTTCGGTCAAATTATGCACAACTAGTCTGTACACGTAATATGAGATGGCGAGCTAGAGCGGTTTTCCTGACGTCGCGTGACAGACAGGTGAAGGGGGGTGGTCCAAAGAAGTTTCTGACCAATCGCGGAGGGCTGATTGCAGAATTGGAATAGCAAAGTTTGGAATGCGTTTACGTAACAGCGCCCCTAGTCACACATGTGGCCGACGTCTGGCCTGCGTGGGTGGCGGCGTGCTAGAACGCTGTGGTTTATTGCTCTCCTTGCAAAGGGCGTGGCAATGGACAGGACTTAGCTAGACGCATCAGGCTAAAGCAAACCTTGATGCAGGCGCGTGCCGCTTATTACGCAAACTATTATTCTATGTTAATGGCCTCCCATTCGGATGGCGTCAGCATGTTTTGGTAGGACACTGAAACTGCAGTAGTGCCCCTCGGCCAGCGCTGGCTTCCGATAGCAAGAAATAACGTGAACATTTCACATCGGGCAGAGAACTGACGTAGAGAAAAAATATAAACAATGCACATTATACTTAGCCACGTGCTACCTCATGTGCGAGGTTTCAGGAAGAGAAGAATGGCCTATACAGCGAATGCGTAATGAGACAAATAGGTTTTTGAAAATGTTATGGCAGCATAGTTGCTCCATATGCTTCAAATTTATAAGATAATATGACATGAATAATAGTAGTCACTAATAGTATCAGAGGCAAGAGTCAGGTCTAAGAAGCCGTAACCATAAATCCCTTCTTATTGACTGACCAAAATTGAGCCGAGTTTTTCTCTGCTATGCTGTACCATGGCTCGGGCTCGATTCCACAAAGCATCGGACATGTTCAGAAGACCGTTTTTTGTCATTGTGCAGCGGCAGATTAGCTGTGGCACAAATCTAGCTACACTAATTGGTATCAAGGAGTAGGAGCGCCGACAAAGTGGCATATACCCACCGTGTAGGCAGAAATAAATCTATGCGTTATCACCCACTCTTAGCACAAGAGCGCACTCAGGCTCTCTCATGTAGTAGGCTGCGAATGCGACGAAGCGGTCAAGACGGCCACTTCGGTTGGGAAGTGGCGTCATCCTCAACAACCGGTATACGAGCAAATCCAAAGCGCTTCGACTCCACTGGGCACTGCGGACCACACGGAATACTGGCTCTAAGCATGCCTCCCCTTCTGCTTATCCAGGTTGGTTGCTACTCCTCATGCAGAAGCGATAACCGTATGTTGCTGGTCCTGCCGTGCCCACGACGTTTATGTGCATTGCATATGAATGATTAATTACGTGCAAACCGCTCTTATGCGGTGATGTAGAAAGCAACCCTGGCCCCCCTGTTCAGGAAGTGTTCGATAAAATCATGAAATCCCAAACCATCATATAGCAAAAAATTTCGGAACTGAAAGCTTTCCAAAGTAAGCTAGATATATCTCTCAGCTCCTTAGGAACTAGACTAGATCGCATAGAACATCTTTTTGACGACTTCAAGGCCGGTATTGAACCACTCGCTCCAATCGAACAGCATATGAATTCGATAAAGCAGCCATTTTCCAAGCAACATCAAACGCTCACTGACGTGGAGGATCGCAGTCGTCGCTCGAATTTGATTATACATGGCATAATGGAAGATACCTCTGAAACTGAAGAGCAACTTAAGATTAAGGGGATTTCCGAGGTCTTTGAAATACACCTTGGTGTCTCAACATCATCCATTGCCCGTATACATAGAATAGGAAAAGCAAATAGCAACTCAAACGGACCTGTGCTCGCATTCTTCCAAGATTTTAATGATAAAAAGGCCCTGTATGCAAATGTTAGTAAACTTAAAGGTTCGACCTTTTTCATACAAAATGATTATTCTAAGGAGACACTAAGAAAACAAAAATTGCTCTGGGAATCTTGCAAAACCGAAAGTAAGGATGGAAGGAAGGCTTATCTCGTTGATGACAAGCTCAAAATAGGCAAGAGCATGTACGCTTGGAACGATTCAACTGAACAACGGATTAGCCTTTCTCCTCTCTCTTCTAGTAACTCTGATTGACAGACCACCTTAGATAACCCAGCTCTTCGTGACCTTGTTATTATAAACATAAATGCCCAAAGCACAGTGAACAAGGCAACTGCCCTTGAGATCGCTCTGTTTACTCGCAGCCCTGATATAGTTGTTAAAACCGAGACTTGGCTTCACTGTGATATCACTAATGATTGCATCTTTCCTCCACCATACACTGTATTTAGGCGTGATAGGGGGTCACAAGGAGGTGGCGTAGCCATTTTACTAAAACCGAATGTTTCCGCTATAGTTCTAAATTCACCAGAAAAGCATTAAAGCCTCGCTCTGAAAATCACGTATCTTGCCTACACTTTCATCTTATGTGCAATGTATAGGCCCCCCTAATTCAGATCTGGACTATCTGCATAAGCTGCAAGATTTTTTGTTCAACTACGGAAATAAAAAAATTGATACTTGCAGGGGATCTCAATCTGCCAACCATAAACTGGTCTAACGAAAACATTGGATATTCTGAAAATGCTGACGCTATCTTTGATATAACGTTGTCCCACAACCTTCAGCAAATTGTCACCGAACCAACTAGAATACATTGTTCTACTGAGTCAATCTTAGATTTAGTATTCATAAAACGCTCTTTTTGCGATTACACAGTATCTGTTCATGACGGGATATCTCATCAGAAGTTAGTCGTATCTTTACCAGTAGTCCACGGACGTATAGAAAAAGCAAAGCATAAGAACGTAAAAGATTATTCAAAAGCACTGGATGAATCCACCCTTGATTACTTGGAATTGGCTGATGAAAGCTTTGAGGGAACCAGTGTCAGACAGTTATGGCACACGTTCAAGGAACACTGTAAATATTGTATCAATAGCTTCATACCCGATAAGAAGAAGCGCTTAAAGAAAGCGAATCCCTGGATAAATTGGCACACTATTCACCTAAAACCAAGGCTTAAACGGCTGAAAAAAGCTAAGAACGCCAATTAAAGTCAGTTAGCTATTTTCGCAGAAGAGCTTTCTTCTAGCATTAAATCAGCAAAAAAATATTACTTTACAGAGTGTCTTCCTCAATTTATACGAAATGATCCCCATAAATTTTGGGATCACCTTCGAACATCCCACAAGCAAATAAATCAAATCACTGTGTATAACAACGTGATTACGTGTCCTCAACCAATTGCTACGCATTTAAATGCCTACTTTCATTCTGTATTTTCTGAAGAAAGTGTCAATGAACATGTGTTTGACCTTCCACCTGAAGAATCAATCACTGTATCGTACGAAGGCGTTGTTGAATCCCTACTCCGGTTAGATACCAAAAGTTCGCATGGTCCAGATGACATACCTAACGACTTCTTACGGCGTTATGCTGAACCATTAGCTCATTTCGTAAAAAAAATTTCTGTTTATCCTTATCGTCTTTTTCATTGCCCCCCGACTGGCTAACAGCCAGAGTTGTGCCTGTGCATAAAAAAGTGGACCGCGCGTGTTTAAGCAATTACCGTCCGATTTCTTTGACGAGTACCTGCTACAAACTAATCCAACACATTATCGCTAACCACCATACTTGAAATATTAAACTCTATAGGATGCTTGTCTCCATTTCAACACGTCTTCAGGAAAGGTTTTTCAACTGTCACGCAGTTGGTTACTGTGATCCATAACTTTAGTTCCGTATTAGATAAATGTGGACAAGTGGACATAATTTTTTTAGACTTCAGCAAAGCGTTTGATAAAGTTCCCCATAATAAACTTCTTGAAAAACTGAAGTTAATAGGCGTGCCCTTGACCTTAGTAAACTGGATTGCTTCCTGCCTACAAAATCTAACACAGTTTGTGGATATAGGTGGCATCTCTTCCACGTTACTTCCAGTGACATCTGGTGTGCCCCAAGAAAGTGTACTAGATCCACTGTTATTTTTGGTTTATATAAAGAAAATTGTGTGTTAAATTGATAGAAATGTTAAAAATGGTTTATTTGCCGATGACTGCATGCTGTACACCAAAATGATTTCTGTGGCTGAACAAATAGTACTGAATGATGCTTTCCGTGAAATTGTGGCCTGGTATGACAGATCAGGAATGGTCTTCAATTCTGATAAGACTGTGCTTTTGCGCATGACAAGAAAGAAATGTCCTGTCCACTTTAGTTACTATGCTTACGACACTACTATCTCGGAAGTCGAAAGATACAAATGTTTAGGCGTTTTAATAAATTCACAGGTTAACTGGAGCGACCATGTTGGTTACATCTGTTTATCTGCGTTAAAAAAGCTTGGATTTTTGATACTCAAGCTCAAAAGTGCACCCAGTAACTTTAGGCTATGAGCCTATAACTCTCTTATTCGGCCCAAACTTGAGTATGCGGCTATAGTGTGGGACCTGTACACCAAAAAAATATAGCAAAAATAGAAAACTTGCAAAGACGGGCTGTGCGCTGCTTTTACAATAAATTCAAGAGAACTGATTCCCCATCTGCTATAATGGCCTCCAACGAAATTAAACCTGTTCCTGTAAGACGGAAAATTGCTCGATTACCGTTTCTTCATTCACTCATCCAGGGAAAGTTTGGAATTTCTTCTTCACCTTATGTTACACCTTAAACAACACGAAAAACCCGTCACCAACATACCCATGCCTTAACAGCATATTTTGCGAAAACAAACTTCTTTAAATAGTCATACTTTCTGCGCGCAATAAACGATTGGAATGCACTGCCTGAACAGATTGTTTCAAGCGACAGTTTTGAAAGAAATCTTAGCAATGAATTCTGATGTGCAGATTGATAGACAATGTATTTCTTTTGAATTGTTTCACTCATTTGTGTCATATGTCAAACCTTTTGTCTATGTAATACCTTTATGGCGTTTGTAATTATGACTTGTTATCTGCCCTTCTTGCTTGGACCACATGAGGTCTGCAGTATTATGTAAATAAAAAAGAGACGCAGGTCTTGCCCTGGAGGAGCAACTGATAATTATTAGTGAGACTCTATATACTTAGAATCAACCCACAGTCTACATTGGTGCACTTAGAGTAATCACCAGGCGATAGCCCCGCCTTAAACCACACGAGGCCTTCTATTTTTAGCCTTAACCTCCTCTTTTACTGCGATAGCATATATATGAAACATCCAGACGTATTTCTGCCATCGCCGTTGCCGTGATGTTCCATATGAAGTCCATGGGCGATAACATCGACGACGAGCGCCGTGCACTGTATGTGCGATTGAAAGCGCGCGAGGGTAAGCCGATTATGCTGGCCCAATATCGGGCGTGCAACGCACCGGGTAGGGGGGGGGGGCGTAGAGGAAGGGTGGGGGTTCTACTCTGGCGGCGACTGCTCGCGTATGGCGCGGCCGCGCGGCCCCTATCTTGAAAGCGATCTGCGATGGGGATTCAGTGCACTGAGTGCTGATCGCTTCGTGTGCACTGCATTCTCTCCGATTACTTCGCGTTTAAGCGAGAGGCAGCACCAAGGTCACTTCCTCGCTGCTGCCGCCGCGCTTCCTCACTCTATCATTTTGACAGCGAGTGTGTGCGGTCATCGAGTAAGATGTGTTCATGCTTGCTTGTACGCGCCTAACACCATGCTTGGTAATTTAGTTAGTAAGCAAATGTTTACAAGTTCATGCGGCCGATAAGACTACTATCCTTACAGTAATTTGCAATCGCGATCAATGCTTCGCCTTTCGGGCGAAACTGTGGCCTTTCCTCACTCTAATATTTCCCGGAGTAAATGAAGAGACGCTATGGAGGTCATAGACTATAGGTCCTCAATTCATAAATTAGGTCCAGCTACTCCCCATTGCAAGAGAAAGTCTTACTCTATTTTCTAGGTCTTTACTTATGCTTCTTTTTACTCAGACCTGCCCTTCTGAGCAAAGACATAAAAGACCCAACATTTTTCACCATCATCGACGACATTTGGAGATACAATATATCCCACTTCGGCTTCCTGGATCTCAACAGGCAGCAGGCAACAGATCCAGTGGTGTTTGAGGCGCTCAATGTGCTCAAGGTAATTCTAGTGTAGCCGCTTTTCTTTAGTTTTTTGCCGATTGGAAAGCGATGTGACAGCCCATGTCAGCATAAGCGTCATCAGACGTTCATACCACAAATCTGTCCAATTCCCATTTTATTGATGCTCGAGTGTCCCTCAAAGCACTGAACAGGTCGCTTGTAGACAATATACAGTAAAACGACATTCCTTCGTTGTGTTCTTGGCGGACATTGATCAGTGTGAGATACTGCTCATCAACTTATCTTATCGTTTAAAGACAGCTCTACTTCTGGGAAAGATGACATAAAAGTGAAGCGTCTAACTTGACCAGCAACTGAGTTGTTAAAATGAAGTTAAATTCTGGTGCTTTACGTGCCGAAACTACGAGGTAATTTTTTTGGAAGCCACTTGACTCGGTATCCTCGACAGCACAGGAAAGCGAAGGCGGACCCTTGGTATCTTTCTGAATTTTAGAAAGGCCTCCGATTGTGTACAACAAAAATATCTCTTTTTAAGGAGTCCGTGGTGCCGGTTTATATTTAATGAAAACCTACGCCACATTGGCGACGAAGTACGCAACAAGAAAAACAATTTATTCGCAAATTAAGTGTATTAATTCGGAGTGTCCCAAGAGCTCATACTAAAACCATTTTTCTCAATAGACAATAGAAATGTTGTAAATATTAAAAGCTGCTGTAATATTATATTGGAGAAGGCTTTTACTAACGTGATTTTTTCCAGATAGAAACAAACATTGTCTCTGAACCCCGCCCCACAATTCCAGTGCTCCCAGTTGTCCACGTACGAAGTAACAGCACATGCTCCGGCTTAAAAGGTGACACGACAGCGATTTAAACCAGTGATGTGCTTCCTCCACGGTGTTTCCAGACTTCGATAAGCAGATAAGGCAGCCCACAAGGCTAATGGCGCGTATACACCGAAGCACTTTCTATCGCGCGAGGAGCAGCGCGATAGTCGCTGACAAAACAGCTGCGTTCGCACCAGTGGACCTCTTTGATTATGTGTGCCTAAGAATCCTATAGCGTCTGATATTCCGCACACTGGAAGGCCTCTTCGACTCTCTGTCTTTGCAATCCCAAACTGTCCCAGAACCTGCATACGAAACGCTCATGAGCTTAAAGTACCACCCAGGGCAGTTCGGGACTGTCAGGGACGGATAATCGAAGTGGCCCACCGAATGTGTCGTTGCCCTCGACGAAATGCCCATTGCCAACTCCAACGAGATGCGCTAAGACTCGCCAGCTCCCATATCGCAGCTTTGTTCTGAATTCACGGTTGCCGCAGGAGTGTTTTGTATGAGTCGATTTAATAGTAATGAAAAAAAAGAACACACGAAACACACAACATACGCCAATATTTATGTCAGGTGGGCCACTACGGTAACGAGCTTCAGTAAGAAACACGAATCACATATACATCTCGGTTAGTACCATGCCGCTTTAGCTTCGCAAACACCCGCACTGTGTAGCTACAGCGAAGGTGTGCTAGCCAACAACACCGTATTCATTGTGCTCACAGCTAAACAGGGTGTCGAAGCTAACGCTAGCCAGAGTTTAAAAATATACCGATGTACTCTAAGACCATGTGACTAAGCGCATGTTGATGACTATTGTAGGGAGTAAAGGAAACTATTTTTTTTGTCTTCTGCTAAATTGCATACCTAGTCAAAAATAATTAACCGACTTAGGAAGCAACGAAGTTGGACGAAACATTCCAATTAGTAAATTGTAAAACAGTTTGCAAAATGTCCGGATAAACAGCTTCTCACTTTATCTATCAGGAATTACTTTTTTCCGCTCATCGCAGACGCTCGCGAAATACGAAAAAAAGAAAAATTGCTGAAACCTGACACGCCCGCTCGTGCAACGTGATTTCACTGCTTCCAAACGTTCTGCATATCATCGAACACGGCGTTAACAGTGTAAGCTGCCGCCATAAAGGCGACAGAGCAGCGCCACAGGCGTTGGCTGTGACTATTTACGTCAGCGATGTACTTCCTCGCGGAGGTTCATCATAGCGATAAACAGACGCAGCGGCAGCGCACCCGGCTAAATGCTATGTTCGTTCGGACGGTTCCGTTTGCTCAATAAATAGCTGTTATACTAAGCCCTGGGTCGCGGGGTCGTTCTTGAGTGTACGCGTCTTTGGGTGTGCGCGTAAATGTGGGAGTGCTAAATTGCGCCTAATTAGATCAGTATAAATATCATTGTAGAGTTTAGCTTTTAAACTGTTAATGTTCACTCAAGGTACACAATTCAATAGTGCGTCAAATGTAGTATATCATTTTAACGGCTCTTAAGGTAGAGTTACCTTTGTGACTTCGCTCGAAAAGAGTGAGGATTGACTAAAGAATGCAGAAGAGTCATTTTATTCGTTGCACAATAGAGCGCAACTTCGCGATTTTTCAAGTCAATAGCGCACATTCCCTTCAAAAAAGTATCGCTGCCTTACTTGACAGACCAATAACTACAGAGACGTCTCTAGCTGCCGTTACGAATGAAGAGACATTATCAGTGCTTAGGACAAAGCGTGCAATCTATAAACAAAGATGATGTTTTACATTGTGCTGGTATCAAAGAAATTGAGCCGCTTATGAACTTTCTTACAGCTACGAAAAGTGCTGCGAAATTGAACGTAGCTCTCAACTCTGACAAAGTTTAACATGAAGAATTATTAGAAATACCTGTTGACTGATTATGGTGCAGCAAAACGAACAAATGTTCTTTGAGTTAAGCGTGTATCAGTGTAGCAATGAACTAGCTCTTGCTTTGTTGATTTATGGACAACTAGGAATTCGCTCCGGCGTTTTACAAATGCTACGTTACATAAAGTGGTAAGTTTCCAGGGCTTTCATTTAATTTTTTTTGCGATCATACTCCGTGTAAAACATGAGATACTTTGATAATTACAGGGCTAAAAGAAAAACGAGGTTTTATGTGCCAAAACCACGATTTGATTATGAGGCTCGCCATACTGGGCGACTCCGGAATAATTAGGACCACTTGGGTCTCTTTAACGTGCAACTAAATCTGTGTACAAGGGTGTTCTACATTTTGCCCCCGTCGAAATGCTGCCGCCGTGTCCGCAATCTGATCCCGTGACCTCGTGCTTAGCAGCCCAAAACCACTAAGCAGCCACGGCGGAAGAGTACATTTCGCGATGCCAAAGCATACGTAAAAGTCGCTCGATTATGGTTGTCTGTACCTTGTTTATTATATTTCAAATAGAATAATTAAGTTAGCCATTTTAATGGCTATCTAGCGATAGCACGTTCGGTAAATATTTATGTAGTGACCCACACACGTATCTTGCATAGCAGCAGTGAAACAGTGTAGGTGTGCAATGAGGCGAAATATTTTCACCGTCTTTATTGCTAACAGGCGGTGTATCTTCATCTGAAACCGAAGACTTCACCCAAAAGGCCATCTTACTACGTCTTAGGCTTGTCTTTGGATCCTCCAGCCGACTACCGCGTTGTGAACTTGATGACGTGAGTCTGACGCACAGAATGGACTTCACCCTTTGTCGGTGGGCTATGCCTGCTGTTCAACTGTAATGCTAACCTGTCTTTTTGTTTTTTTTAATTCGCCGCGAGTATATGGTACACATCTACTCATTGAGCCAAATTACTCGAACATGGTGGATCACTTGCAAAATGAGCGAAAACACGTAATTGAGAAGCTAACATAACTTCAATACTCCACACTTTGAATAATTACTTTAAGGCACATATTCGTATGACAATTTTACGAAATGAAGCCAGTGAGCCCTCCAGGCACAAAGTGTTAGAAAACATTTTGAAACTAGCGCAAGTTTCGAGATAAGCGCCTCGCACTTCTTCAACTTACTTCTTAAAGAAAACAGCTTTGTTTTTCTTTAAACAAATAGAGAACTGTAATGAGAGTCTATTTAGGCGCACGTTTTCAGAGTGCAAGTCTGGAGACTGGTGGCATCCTGATAATTCTCTCCAAGTGGACGTACCTGGCGAATGTAGGGATCACAAGTCGTGAGTGGGAACACTTGCAATACATGGAACAGCTTAAAAGATAATTAAAGACATTTTAAGAAATTTTCCATTTTGATTTTTCATTCCTTCTGCTAATCTACTGCGCCAGTTAGCTAGCCTAATCCAGGTAAAGCCGAAATATACTAACAGACAGAACTATACTATTTCTGACAGAAAACAGGAAGGGTCAACCAAGTGTCGACGCTAAAGAAAACGATGTCGAGGTATATCGTAGTTTAAGTTATTCGAGCCTTAAACACTGATTATGTCTCACTATCCTGTGTATTTCTGTATCTTCCTTTGCACTAATTATTCACTCAATTCCAGTCTTATTCATGTCGTATTTCACGCGCAGTTGCGTCGAGCTTGTTTTCTTTTTGTTGCACTAGGTTGAGCCTTTGTTTTTTGACCGAGAGACTAGGTGGGCTGTTTTCATACATACTGCAGTGTATCGTGCAATGGGTTTCATCTTCGACTATATATGCACTAATTACGCCTTTACGGTTAATTTTACATGCACTGCGACTTATCATCGCTTCTTCTGGGCTCACCGCCGAAGCCGCCCCCGCGACACCATTGCCTAAGCGAGAGGGTTGCTTAGTCCCAGCGATTTTGCTTTAGTTCCCCAAAGTGTGCCGTACAGTGGCTTTCCCTCGGCGCTATGCTATTTACGGCGGTGCACTCTTTACAGGGTGCAACGCGATTAATTTACCACTGTATTGGCGCCTAATTACGCCTGTACCACTAATATAACCTAATCTCTAAATAATTATTGCTTCATTTCTCGTTGAGACAAAGCTTTTGTTATCTCTGTCGACTCGTAACGACACATATGAGACCATTTGTTTTTTGGAAGTGGTTACAAGATGCTGAAATGCAGATTTGTCAAACCTACTGGGTGTCATGTAGGATGACCTTATCGTCAGAAGAAAGCCCTGTATTCATCCATATACCTGACAGGTTACCAATAATGGACATGTCAAGAAGCTTCCCTGACTCGTGGAACACAGAATACGATGTGCCTGTTCAGTACAGTGATTATAACTGAGTGATTGTGTAGGAGTGATTATTCAACGCCATCATTATGTACAGCCTACGCTGCGTGTGGTTTTTCTGGCTTTAATATATCATTACCAACGCCAAAATAGTTCTCAAGATATTTACACGACGTCGAAACAATGACTTTAAGCAGGTTCTGGTTATGGCATCAGGCGACACATACAGAGGGGGTGTCGTTTTATCTCATTAGTTTGCCTGATCATGACAACGGCCATCGAGCTTGTTTTACTGCAAAAAGCTTTGTATTGAACTCATTGCATCACTACATAATGACAAGCACAACTAAAATAAAGGTATCATGTCGTACATCGCTCCTGTTCTGAGAAGCGAGGCATTTTCCTGCATCTGCGGTTTTCAAAGTGTTTGTGACCTGCCTGATCTCTACTGTCTGCAGATGCGCACACTGATGTTAAAGTACTAGGATACGCAAACTCAATAAAATTGTACTGCAATACTCCATGTTTTATGGTTTCGTTAACAGCGTTTTAAAAGAAATCATCCTTGAGATGTAGCACAGTTCTACTTGAGCGAGACAAGTCTCGGAGGCATACCTTATTTTCACTAGAAATGAATGTTAGTACTGTACTAATTGCAAACGTTTAATAACTAGCTTTTAAACTGATTACTTTACGCCAAATATTACAATTTTTGAATTGCAAGCTGTGCCTGTTAAATTCTCCTCCTCTTCGAACGACTTCTATGCATGGCCCTTATTTCAAGATATGCGCTCCCAGAGCTGACGACGAAATGCATAAGTGTTCCAGCAACTTTAGAGCTTCACTGATTGAAAAGGCGCTTTGATAAAGAAGCACCTAAAGCAACGGTTTACTGTTACGGCAAGTTTAACTGCGCATATCTCGAAGCTGGTGCTAGTCTGAAGCTTCTTTCCAAAGGGGTACGCCTTGTAATATTACTGGCTTCAATACGTGTATATCAATATGGGCGCTAAAGCAATTAATTGAAACGTTTATTTGTGAAATTTTGCTAATCACTCAATTATGCGTACTGACGTCCAATGTACGTAACTTATACCTTTTCGAGTATTCCAGCTCAGGAAGTATATTCGGGCTAAATGCCATAGCTGATTTTGAAAAAAAATTTGTTCCAATTCAAATCTATAAGCAGACAGAGATTACGTTTCTGAAGATTGACTTTGAACCGAGTTCTCCCCATTACAGGACCCCTTTACTAAAACCACTAAGCCACGCATGCAAGCATAAGAAGGTGACCCCTTATGTATTTCCGCATGAAAGACATCACTTTGAGATGCTTCACGCGTCATGCTTCTGAGAAGTGAGCCCGCGCACCTTCTAGCTGATGATGCGGATAGAATGGGATTCTTTCATCAACGAACTTCGCTCAGCGTATTTTCTCCTATTGCGTCATGCTGGTGCGTTCTGACGTGGTCGAGAACGCCACGACTTATGAGACAACCGGTTTTCATGCTGTTCTGTGAGATCCACCTTCGTGATTGAGAAAATTATCTGCACGTCTGTCATTGTACTCATCATCGTATTTATCATCGCACTTTATTATGCACTAACTAAACTGTGCATGACAAAGAATATCAATATTTTTCGTCAAGCTTATTGCTTTAATTCTACGTGCCATGTTCTACAGGTAGATTCTTATTCTTGATGACTCAGTTTGGCGGTTTGACTGCGGCACTATGCAGAGAAAGCACCGTATTCCCAGCAAAGTCCCATGCCGGGTTAGTTGACAAGATGTGTGTGGTGGCAATAATACAAATGGTGAAAAGGAATCGATGGAGTGAAAGAGCGAGAACGTACAACTAATTTTGTTTACAAGATACGTGCGCCGCTAATTTCCTTTAAAACGTAGATAAACAAAGCAAACGTCAAAACCAGCACAAAGATTGAAAAAATTTTATCCTAGACACCACTGACATTGCACAGCTTATTAAAAACGTGAAACTCACTCTTGTATAATGAAATAGCATGAACAGCGGTGCATGTTGATAAATAACGGTCTAGTGCCAACATATTCTTGTTGCATCCGAATGTGCGTATGCCATGCGGCACAAATCCACACGGACCACGGTGGATCTAGGCAACGCTTTTTGACAAATATATATTTTGGCAGGTTTACTGCTGATCTGTCACTGAATTATTTACTTGTGACCATCTTGTGCTTTTACAAAATGTATCGTTTACGGTTGTTCTACGGGGCAAGAAACATAGCGAAAGAAAAACACCTTGAATATTGTCAAACTCTCATTGAAGCAGCAGGTGCGGAAACTGCATTTTTACGTTTCATATATATAGCCTTTCTGCGTCCTCATCTATTTTTTTCAAAGTATATAATTGTTCACAGCACTTAGCTTATACATATAAGGAAAGACATATATATCCGGAAGAAATCAATGCCTCCCTTCATGCGGGTCGCACGCCGTTAAAGTGGCAATGAAGATACCACGGAACGAGCCTCTGTGGACCACATTCTCTTTCTTCGGGCAAACACAGAAGGCAGTGGAGGCATTTCTGTGCCTTTTCAAAATGACTGGCTTCTGCGAGCACCTTCCACTGTGGGGTGTTTGTCTGCGCACGCGCACGCATTCACAACATTCCTCCCACTTTCTCTCCCTTCTTTACCTTCCCATTTTAACTTCCCCCAGCGTAGGGTAACCAACCAGACACACTTTTAGTTACAATACCGGCCCTCTATATGTTGTTTCTCCGGCCTGTCATCCAGGTGACACATATTAATCAGCCTAACCTTGTGCAAACTATCAGCCTAGCACAAGCGAGCACGAGAAAGTACATGTTGTCATAATGTGATTGCGTGCTAGAAAAGAGCTTTATCTTAAAGCTAATGAAAGTGTTCTTTAGCGAAAGTGTAAAATGTTGCCAGAGCAATTAAAAAGCGACATTAAAGAAACTTCACACGATCTGGATCTGCGATGGTGTGCCGCACAAACTTGTTCGCGTGCTCATAAACAAGAGTCACCAAGCGTCGAGACTAAAGACGACAAGGTCGATGTACATCGTCATCATTTATTATTCCATTAAAGGATCACCCATGTTAATAAATAAGGGTGCGGGGGTGGGGGGTAGCACATCTACAGAATAGAAAAAATTTGGTTAGTACAGTCACACAAAGTGTGGAAAACGTGAGAAGTCATTTAATGAGTAAAAACAGGATATACATGGTCAAACAGGGATGCGAACGATGGTTACAATTATTTGATGAATCAATTTTTATTGTACCTCCCTATTGTGTCTCTTTCTGTATTCTTATTTATGTTCATTGTTTACTCATTTGATATTTCATTCCTATCGTAATTCACTTGCAATAAGGTCAACCACGTTGTCTATAATGTAGGCACTAGGTTCAGCCTTTCTGTTTTTTTTTCTAGAATTGCGGGCACGATAAGCACATACCATGATAGGCCAAACCATGGGAAGCCAACAATGAAGTCATACTTTT
This sequence comes from Dermacentor variabilis, assembly GCF_050947875.1. NCBI lineage: Eukaryota > Metazoa > Arthropoda > Arachnida > Ixodida > Ixodidae > Dermacentor > Dermacentor variabilis. Next base: position 98,420,208 of record NC_134578.1, on the reverse strand, counting down.
CAGGAAAAAACGCTGCATGGTTTATTGTAGTAACTATCGCCTTTGTTGAAATCTTCACGCCTACTTCTTTTTGGCGTGCGTATACGTTTCGATTCGTTATAACTTTAATCAGTGAAGCTAATTAGTCGTTCTCTTTGTTACAATGGTACTTGCAGGACAGTCTTCACACCTTCAATGTTCATCTCCATCGCGCACCTTTCCTACTCGGTCAGCACTTTCCCAAACTGCCGTATATTTCCTGTTGCTATGGCTGACCCTTCACCAGACTTCGTGCGATCGGAAGGCTACAGTTACGGACACACCGTGGTACGACTTCTGGCAGACTTCAGAGTATAGTGAAAGCGTCACTCCGTGGCAAAGCTGGCGTAGCATCGTCTGGGTTACTGAATGACGAAGCACAGTTGTATTTCGTTACAGATAAACCATGGCTAGGCGTAGCTGAATGTTGTTGTGGCTGCTGCTGCTCAGTGGCCGAGTAGTTCACTTACTCATATAACGGTTCTGCTTACGCACGTATGTAGCCCTATATGCATTCTCCGTAAATAAGGGCCGGTGGCAAGCTCTAGGCCGTATGCGCTGATGTTTTCGTTCGTCACGCTTTTCAGTGCGCCCTGCAATTGGCTGGCCGCCTTCGCTAACACTTATGGCCAGAATTGGGGCGGGCTGAAATTGCTTTTGCAAAAAATTCTAGACTGACAGGTTTTTCCCTACGCGAGCACTATTACCTGCGGAATTACGCACTGAAAGAGCAAACCACGAAAGAAATATACTCCTTCAGGTGCGTAATTACTTTCTTAAACAATCTTCTTTTCATTTTTTCCTGTGTTCGGCGTGACTGCTAGGTTGGATTTTTCTTTCTTTCGTTCCTTTTGAAGAGATTATACAAAAGTGTTAATACTTTCTGCACCCCTAGCCAAGTATAAGAAACAGGTAAAATTAGTAATTATTTCTAGTGGGCAAATAGTCATAGTTTCAAATGCGAATCGGATGCGGCACACAAACCAGTCGTATTTGTATTCTAAAAAACAATTGGTTGTTTTGGATTATCTGAAACAAACTAAACGTTTCGCAATAACCGACGGTTGTCTTGGTGCTGTTCTCCGTCTGCTATGCAAGGTAAAGCAACTTAACGTTTCGCAATAACCGACGGTTGTCTTGGTGCTGTTCTCCGTCTGCTATGCAAGGTAAAGGAACTTAATCGAAGTAAAACGACGAGAAAATTTTCGAAGGAATGCAGAAACAAAACGCTTAATACACATTTTCCTTTTGACTTCACGGCAGAAGCCTTGATTGCAACCTGTGAGTATTTCTTGAAGTCTGCCATCTAGTGTTGTTGACAGTCTATCACTGTTACTTTTATTTTTACGCTACGATCATCGAACTTTTCTTGCACTGAACCATTTTACACGTGTCTACGGGAAGCAAGCCCTCGATGACCTTTTTATTTGCGCAAATTCTTATCGTTTTTCCGAACTTGTTTATAAGCGTTCTTGTAGTGCTTCATTCGCATAGAAGCTCATAAATTTTGGAAAACGTGTCCGACATCGGGCTATAAACAAGTTGAAAACACAATCATGCTGTTTTATCCAAAATTTCTTATCTTGTGCTTGAAACGAATTCTTTGTCTCTGATATATATTGTTGATACTATTCAGATGCAGGTGGGGTGCAGTATTACGCAAAAAATATTGCTGCTTTAGATACGTGCATGCGTCGGCGCTTGGCAATCCGATGCTTATGCTTATTTGATTCGTTTTCAAAAAATTTGATATTCGCCCAGGTGTAGTGATCTTTTTTCAGCGTCAGCCCATCTCACTGGGGACAAAGTGGCAACATCGTCATATACCACGAGATATAGCTTAGAAACAAAGTTGCATGTTACAACACATTCTAAAAAAAATTAGAAGGATTAAATGCTACAACGGAACCGTTCCGAGAGACAGCGGTACAGGAACACGAAAAATTCATCTCACGATAATTATACTGCACTCGTTTAGCAGTGTTTCAATAGACTACCCACATTCGGCATATTATTCTATCCAGTGGTATACTGTTTCAAACCTGACTCCAGTAGTTACATGCTGACCTCTTCTTTATGCGTAGGGAATAGGTAGTAAATTAAAATTGTGTGAGCTTCTTGCCGGGTAAGGTGGGCCGGTCCCGTAGATGTGTAATTGGCGGTCACGTGGTGAGGGGTAGCGTATCTAGCCGATTTCACGGGAAAGGGCATGAACTCAGTACACCGAAAAACGCGTTCGCTAAAATTAACAGTTTTTATAACCCGCTACACGAAAACTTCATCTCACATACACACCAAAATGTACATCGGATCTACATTTATTATATCGCTGCCATAGTCATGGTTTGGTTTGCATATAGACCTTCAGGCAGACAATTACGCTCTCTTCTGTTGACGTTGCTCCGAATTTGAGAGGCCGGAAGAAATTTCTACGCTAAGGATGGCATCGTAAAAGTACACAGAGGAGGAAATACAGTTACGAAGGCAATAACTTGAAAAGCAGAAAAACACCATGCATATCTTTTGCGTCGCGAGTATAGATGTTGTGACGAACACTTTTCAGATCACTTGTAAACTAGCTTGGCCAACTAGCAGACAACTATACCATAAGACCTATAAAGTTCTTGTCACCAATGCGTCATATCGGCTTTACAATAATTAACGTGATTTCTAATGAGTGTTGCAGCCAAGCATATTCTGCAAGACAAAAAAAGGCTTCAAAAAGGTATATCAATTTAGAAACATTGCTTACTCGAAAAACAAACAACAAAATAGGCCAAGGATGACTAGGGTCTGGCAGTGTGCTGCCCTTCAGATGCGCCTGCGAAATGGTGAAGTTCAAAACGCGAAGAGAACTACATACATACAAGCGTCGGTTCTCGAAAAGAAGGCCTTTAATGTTGTCAATGGCCAGGCCAGTTTATTTCTTTAAGCACACTCTATTAGGGGTTGCAAAGGTGTGAAGCACAAGTACGCTCTCACCCAAGAACAATGGTACATGAGAAAAAGTAAAAGTTCACGTGCAAGTATAAAGTGTAACAATAAAGTTACAGTGACGTTTCACTTCGTGAAAGCCGGTGGTGCGCAAGCGCATGGTTTCTATTGCGCACACGAAGCTATCGGCCTTCGGTGCGCCTAGACGTCTACACTTTCCCCATCGCAGATCGTATTCAAGACGAGGCTCACACGGCCGGGCCGTACGCAGCAGCCGCCAGAGTAGAGCACCCCTCTCACCCCCCACCCCCCAATGGGATAGGGCACTTTCCCTCCGCTTTCCTCCTTTGCGCAAGCGAGCTTGCGCAGCCGTCATCGGCTCACTGTTGCACGATTTCACTCGTACACACAGCGTACAGCGCGCGAGGCGATGTTATCACAAATCACGACACGAACCCGGTACGTCGATATCGCAGACAAAACCTGTAGGAACTGCCAGTGGAGGTGAACCTATCGCGGCTCCGCCTACCTTTCTCCCCCGTGACGCTTAGCATGATTTCTGCTTCTCCCTTCGCTCAACGTCACCTGGACATTGCTTTAAGTCGTGTGTCACAGATCTCGGGGGCGTATGGGTGTTACGAGAGATGGGGTTGGGATACGCATAGCAGCAGAGCAAGCAGATTTTAAGTAACCCAAACTCAAAGTAAAACTCATGCAAACCAAAACACAATAAAGCACTAGCACTTGTGCTACCGACTTAATAGTCATTAAACACGCCCCACTTACCGGCCACATCAGTCAGCGCTTTCTACGCGAAAGTCCGGTAACACTAGCCTATGGCAGCGACGCTATCTGGAAGGAGCGTTCTAACAGGCTTTTGACCTCACACGTATCCTCCGAGTCTGATACCTGTCACATCTTCGTCATCGTCGGTGCTCTCACCGATTCCGCACGTGTTGCTGCCTTGGTGTTGGTCCGTCAACTCGTCCGTCCCGCATGCCTATGTCCCGAACTCTGTCGATGACGCGGGACTCCGGCCTCGCTGGTTAGGCCTGACTCCGGGTTTCGCCGCAACTTCTTCTTGGGGTGCGACGCGACGTCCCGGGGAGTATCGTACGTGCTGGTCTACCTGTAAAGGGCGATCCTTCCTGGAGTGACCGGCACTGCCGTGAGAGGCTGCAGCAGGTCAAAGGAGCCTCGCTCGATCGTCGCCGAGGTCGACGGCCACACCCTGGCCCGCCAGCGTCACAGACATTACCGAACCTCCATGGCTCCCGTAGCCATTGCGATGCTGACCCTCCGACCTTCTTGGCCACGAGCCACGTCGATAATGCATGCTCAGCGCTGGTTCTCTCTCGATCACAACTCGGGTCACGCGCCTAGAGGGCTCGTGCCGTTCGGACTGATACATGTACATCGTCCTCTTCCTTTCTTTCTGCGCCGCATGCCTCTTACATGTGACACTCTAGGAGGTGTTGCCTTCCAGCAAGCTCAGCGCGCTCCTTCATACTTTCCCTTGCGCGCGGTTCTCTTCAGCTCCGGGCGCCTTCCTCTTCCACTTCCTTTGCGGCTTCGAACATACATTCGCCGATTGCACGAGCTGTTCACTTACACTTCCGCATAAAAAGCAAATAAGCGTGTTTCCGCATCCGAGCAAGAACGGACAGTCAGCAATACCAAAGAAGCATCAGCAATGATCTTAAGGTTAGAGGTGTTAGTGGCAAGCCTGATGAGGAAATCTGCTCGAATATTTCCTAATAAGAGAATAGAAATAGAAGAGGCAACTAAAGGCGCTAATGTGGCCTTAAGACTTCAGGTTGATGATCAGTGCACTGTGATAGTATAGCGGGTGGGGGAAGTACTGGACATGATTAATCACAATCGAGTGAAGTATAAGAAACACACCTTACACTATAAATAAAAGTTGCTTGAAAGTTTAGTAATCACCTATGCATTTAAATAATTACGTTTACCAAAATTCACTTTAGTGTAATTGTCACGAGGGCGTGAATAATGCTCGCATGTGATGAGGCGATCATCCCTTAGACCGAACCATGACACGAACAAACATTTGGATGTATATATCCTGCGGATATGCTACAATGTACATCGCGAATATACCTAAAATGGTTTCACCTGATGTAGTGCTTCAGGAGAACGACTATAGAAAAGAAATCTGCCAGATCGTATGAAGGAACTGCGAATATTTGGTGAAGTTTGATAAACATTTAATGATGGATATGTTCCACAAGGTAGCCATTACGAGGCTTAGTTTCGGCGACTTTGTGTTAGGAAAGTGCAAGGGTGGATGGGCGAGTTTAGCGAGATAATGAAGTGGTGTATTGAACTTTAGAGACACTCAGTGAGAACAGTAAGCAGTAGCGTAGCTATAGGTGGCTGAAGTAACTCAATAAAAGACGAGCATGTCTATTAAAGAAAATCTGCAGAACGCAGCATTTCTCTGTAACTTGCGATTTTGCAGGGTCGTACAATCTTGCCGGTAAATCGTACATGCAGTAGTCAAAAGACGCTGTTCAGGAGCCAGTAGGTCTTACACTCTAAAGGGCAGGTCACCTTTTACAGTTGTCAAAAATTTGAACAATCATTTCATGGGATAGCGTGCGGAGCTGAATGATTTTTTGGTATGCAGCGCCGTAAAGGTCGTTTTTTTTTTACCCTGGCGGTAATTTTTCTTCTAAGATATCGCGCTAGAGAGGCACGGGCATATTCTACTTTTACGCGCACTTCTGTGGCTGAGACGTGCCTAACACAACCGCATGGGCTTTCCCTTCTCGCGCTTTTACAGAACGACAGTTTGGATGTACTTCGGGAAGTGGCCAAGCTTGGCCTCTCTATTCCCCTTGCGATGTCGTTTGGCATGAAAGGACTGTTCTACACCCCCAAGTTTCGCAATCTAGGCGCACCGACAATCGAAGACTTCCAGCTATTTAAACCTTGCAACGATTTTCAGACGGCCAAGTATGAAGACCCCAAAACGGTGAGCCTAGGAAATTTCGCGGCGTTTTGAATGGGTTAAACATGATCCGTAGCTCAACTATAAATTTCAATATACCTCCTTCCGTGCGGGGTACTCATTTGTGCAAGGGGTTTGAATCGGCCCTGTAGCGATAAATGTTAGGACGTCTTTTTTACACAGAAACGTAATGTCAAAGAAATATAATATAATATTTGGGGTTTTACGCGCCAAAACCAGTTTCTGATTATGAGGCACGCCGTAGTGGAAGACTGCGGAAATTTTGACCACCTGGGGTTCCTTAACGTGCACCTAAATCTAAGCACGCGGGTGTGTTCGCATTTCGCCCCCATCGAAATGCGGCCGCCGTCGCCGGTATTCGATCCCGCCACCTCGTGCTCAGAGATAGACTAATGCAATGCTGCAACTTGTAGTTGAACTATGTCACTCTATATATTGACGCACACGAGCTTCTGCTCACTTTAGAAGTGGCCGCACCGTTTACGGTTTTCCACGTGTCACCTCTGTAGGGACGTATATTAGTAATGCACTCGCGAACGGTGGGCGTTGGAGACCGTCAAATTCTCCTCCATTGAGAGCCATTCCTAGCTGTACATCATTATATTACTATATAACATCACGCTAGTACGTAAACTAAGCTAGGTGTAACAGAAAGAGCGCATTCTTCCTGAGGTGCGCTTTCACAAAGTCAACTATGAAACATTGCTGCCCCTTTTGCTTGCCCTTCCAGGTTGTAAAGCATTACGATTTAGAATAAGCAGGTATGGTCTCCCCTTTTGGCATGTTTATGTGATGTTAGGAAGCAGGGGAGAGAGGAGGGGAACTAGGAATAGACAACGCAAATTGGCGTTCGCGAAACTTGTCTCAGAGGTGCTCCAGGAACTTGAAGGACACAGGGTTTTGGGTAGCCGACTCGTAATCTTGTGTCGGCACTGAGTAACGCCTTCGCACATCAACAGTATGCGGATGACGTCGGCTTGCTTTCTTGTAGTCCAGCTCAAACAGCCGTTTCTAAATGTGTCTGGTTTGTTAGGCCTACAATTCGCCCCTTTAGCTGATATACAGATCGGCTAAGATCTCATATCCCGTCTGCTGGTGCCTAACTCTCACCTGCCCGGTGTGAGTTAGGTTGTCACACTCGCATGGTTGTGACACCGCGACAGACTACGATGGCAGCGTTAGGACAATGGCAAAGAAGAAATGAAGACTGATACACGCCTCTTTGACTGCTGTTGGTCCTGTGCAATCAGTCATGTAAATATCTGTAAATATACATTCTTGTGCAGCGATATGATTGATGAAGTTCTTCTTCGTGATTTATGTTGGATTCATTCTTCTTTATATTTATAGGTCTGTGTTGAAGGTGGCTGGATTGTGTCGACACCTGTGCGTAGACATGCCTACAATATCAACCAAAGAAAGGCATTCACCTACCTAACCGAGCTAAGGATAGCCGTACTGGTGAGTACACAAACCACCTGTCTTCAGTTACTCTTGTTCTTAACGGTGATGACAAAATCCATAGACGGAGCAATATAGCTCTTATCGAAGCTCCCTTAAAGCTATCTGAAATGTTTTAAACTTTCTAGACCAAGTGGTAACCATTTATTGTCGTAAATATTGTGGGGTACCCTTTATAAATATTGGCGCAGGAAAAAAAGGCGTGTTTATTGACATATTTGTGGTGTTGATTGCAGAATGAATGCCACCATCTTGTACATAATAGTACTAAAACGACACACGTTCACAGAAAGATGGAGAACAGGTGATGACCTGTGTTCAAACAAGGGTATGTAGATCCAATGATGTGTCTGGAATAAACATTGTCTCTGGAGCCAGCCTTTAGGCAATGGTTCCTGTCTTCGTGTGGCAGAACTGCTTGCCATGAATGAGATTACATAGCTCCCTCTCTCTCGCACCAACGGGGGAGTAAAATAATCGGGTGCTTTAAGTAGAGCCAGAGAAGTCAAATCAACATCAACATGTCTATTCGGGCAACAAGTACATCGTTGGCTAAGGGACCGGCGCAAAGGCTCAGAAATCCAGATGCAGCGGAAGTCCCCCAACCCCCCTCTGTCCGCTTACACACATTTCAAGAATGGCTAATCAGTTTTCCACAATTCCGCCTTATGCTGCAAAGTTTGTGAAAGCGAAAACTGTCATCTACCTGAGCGTAGTACGGAGTTACAAAGAGAAGCCATTAAAAATGAAATAATTGGGTTTTACGTGCCAAAACCAGTTTCTGATTATGAGCCACGCCGTCGTGGAAGACTCCGGAAATTTCGACCACCTGGGATTCCTTAACGTGCACCTAAATCTAAGTACACGGGTGTTTTCGCATTTCGCCCCCGTCGAAATCCGTCCACCGTGGCCAGGATTCGATCCCACGACCTCGTGCTTAGAAGCCCAACACCATAGCCCCTGAGCAAACACGGCTGGTCAAAGGCAACCCATACAGGTTTCACAGAAAGAAAGCTTTGCAGTTGAGGAAAAAATTCGTCCTGGTGTGGAATTCAACCCCGCGATCAACGACCTTCTGGGGCCGGTGTTCTGTCATCTGAGCTAACAAGAGGGCTAGCAGCCCACAAAACTTGAGCGAAATAAGCGACAGTTCGAAGTACAGACACTGCAATTGTGAAATCTGTTCTGCGGAATTCAAAAAGGCGAAGGAAGGTTCATGAAAGTGAAATTGTCATCCTGCCGAATGTAGCTTCAAGCTACAGAAAAAACCCGAGCTGGTTTCTCAGAAAGAACGCTTCGTAGTTGAGCAAACAATTCGTATTGGTCTGGAATTCGAACTAACACCAACGTTTGTTTCACGGCTCCAGGCCGCCTACTTCTGATCAAGCGAGGGTCCTTGCGCTAGCGCTGGTAACTTTCTTAGTGGCCGGGCAACCGACCAGGAGCACGCTTGTATCTTCTTCCAACTGCAGCGACAGAATCTCAACTATCTCATCAAAGTTGTGGTGGGACAAGTGGCGCCAGGAGACTTTCGCGTGTAGGGCACCGTTTCGATCTAAGAGCCCATATAAACAATCAAACCCCGAGTTGAAGTACATCTCTACCATTTACAAAAACCGGTGGTTTTCTTGTGGCATAGGCACTCGCACCCGGGACCTCCCGCATACGAGGTGGACACATTACCATCTGAAGTCGCGAGTCGCTGACCAGGGTTACGTTTTGCTAATTTGCGAAGCTATTGTTCTGAAAACACCGTATGAAGTTTCTTTGTAGCTTCTGGCTACATTCTGGTGGACGACAATATTCGTTTTCATGAACCATCCTTCACCTTGCGACATTCCGCGCACCGATTTGCCAACTTCGGTGTCTCTGTGCTTTGAGTTTCTGATTAATTCGCCCTCGTACTACGGTCGGCTAGCCTTCTGATTAGCTCACATGGTAGGGCCACCGGCCCGGGAAAGGCGCTGGTCCGGGCTCTAATCTCATAACAGAAAATTTTTTTTTCAACTGCGGAGCTTTCTTTCGAGAAACTGGTGTGGGTTCTCTTTGCAGTTTCGTGCTGCGTTAGGGTGAATGACAATTTTCCCTTTAATCTCGGCATTCACTAAAGCAAAATAAATTTGCCCGGATGTCAAAAAATAGTACCGCAGATACACCCTAGTCGGATTTGTCAGATAATGCGTAAGCATTCTTTCCATCCACTCATCTTGCGCACTCATCTCTGAAATATACGAACGCGTCTGATGATGCGATGGCGACGCTTGTCAGCGTTTCTGTTGCTTCTTGTTGTTTTGTTCGTTTAAACGACTGGAAAGAATGCTGCCGTGGCTCACTGTGTAGAGGATGACGCAATGGGCACGAAATATGGCAATGAGCAGTTGCAATCACCTAAAGTCAAAATTACTCGAAATTAATCTTATTGGTCGAAGGTAATGTAAACGTACACCTAATTCTTATTAGACTTGAATCACAGAATTACCATTAATTAATCCTGATTTGCCTTTATCAGTTTCTTATTTTACAATTCAGATGATGCCAAGAGAATCTTCGAGATTAGACTTAATAATTTAATCCTAAGCAATCTTCATTAGGCTGAATAATTGAACCTACAGTAACTCATTTCCATCACTATTGATGACTGCCCTCAAATAAAAACCATTGTGCTTAAGTAATGTGATCTTAGTTAATCTAAATTAGGCTTCTTTACCCTTCATTATTCTTAAGGAGTCTTATTTAGGCTTATTTAGTGTTCTCCTAATTCGTCTCATGCCATTTTCATTTACCCTAATTGCTCCTAATGTATACTCAGTTCTCACTGCATACAGTCATAATTATAAATTTATGCAGTCACACGTAATCATGAGGCATTCTCCTATATACCCCTATAGTGCGCCATGTAGACATGTGGAGCGCATCGCCTCACCTGTTACAGGCAGACAGACGGACGCATGGACTGTCTTCGGGGGAAAGTAGTCCAACAATGCTTAAGCATTAAAAGAAGTACATGATTATTCAAAGAGGAGGATGCTTTGCGGTGGTATCGAAGGAACAAAGAAGGTGGTTGTGCTTCGGCAACTTCGAACAGGAAAGTTTAACTGCAGAACAACTAGCTTATACTATCCAAATTGTGAGCCGGTAGGATAAAATGTCCCCGAGTTGGTTCGAGAAGTCTTTTTGCAGGGCCAGTACGATGATCGTTTAACCTGAGATTAAATAAGTGTCTTATTGTGTCAATCTGCCTCTTTGTTTTTGCGGCACAGTGTCCATTCTAGCATATAAATGGCTTTTGAGCTGGCGCTTGCACAAATGAAAATGACGCATGTAATGTTTGTCTACACCTTTAATTTGTCTGTCATCTTAAGCATGGTTGCCAGTCTTACAGCAGGAGCGAGAGGAGGTCCTTTGGTTGACAGGACGCCAAGGGCTCACATTTTGCGTGCATCACTGACGCTGAAAATTGCCGACCCCAAAAGCATAAAACGCACGGACGCGACGAACGCTGTCCCGTCTATGTGGGTACTTTTGAGCTCATTTAGCGCAAGAACGTAGTTGTTCGTTGTGGTATGCCAGCTGGCCTAGGGACATGTTCTTCCTAATGGCGTTTATTGTATTAAAGTTCGAACTACGAGACCTAGGAAGCCTAGATACCCCATGAAACGATTTTTTTACACGAGCAATCGGACTACCATACTATCCAATATTGCCGAGCACAAAGCCCCTTCGAAAAAAGAAGGGTTTCTTTTGTTTTTCGTTCATCACTATGGTTATGCGCAAAATCATGTTTAACCGACTCGAACAGGAAGAAGAATGTGGCAGAAACGAATCGAATGGAATATTGAGTTCTTTTCAAACTATTTTCTATTATTGATGATTTTTTACCATTGCTATAAAATGAGCTTTGCATCATTCTATTCGCATCTTTAGCAAGTTTCGGTCATTCCATTGCTCTTTACTAGGCGTCGTTCATTGAGGGTACAGTTAACCCATTGAAAACAAATAAGGAGTTCATTCGTTTAGTGGGTCTGTTGGATGAGTGCGAGCGATAGCGGTTTAAGTTAACGTGGCTCCCTTAGCGACGTAGCTCGCTTCACTATCTAACTTCTCATGTTTTATGTTTGCGGTGACAATTTCTGGTAAACTTATATCGCTCTTTTGCTGTGCAGTCAAGTTTGATCGGGCTCACCTAATAATGTCGCATACTAGAGAACTATTCGAGAAGTATTCGCATGTGTCACGATTTAATGCTTCTGTTTGGAAGCCTAACCAAATAGAAGAATATCTTATCCGTTAATCGACTGTCAGGAATATTCGTAAATGCTTAGTCTTTACCCAAGCCCTCTTGATATCGTCCTGTTTCAGGTGACCTGGCTTTCTCTTCCTTATTATTGTCGTATTAAGTTTATGTTTTATTTCCTCTCTGTGTCTTCGTTCTATTCCGCTGCGAAAATTGGGTCCACCGAATTGACAAGGCCAGCTAACGCACGAATGTATTTGTCTCTGTTTTCAAACGCTACCAAACAAATCAACAAGCAGCATTGAGACAGAAATTTGAACACATAGATATATAATGTCCCTTCGAAGCACACAAAAAGCGAATATATTGTACAACTATTTAATTCGTTAAACACAGTTCTTTTCTCTACAACACACCCTTCGCAATATTTCGAACTACGTAAACGTAGGGCCAGCATGGGCGCTTCTACTTTGAAAGTAGGGGGGCCAGTGACAATGAATATTAGAGGCTTTGGCAGTCGCTAAATTGTAATCAAGCAATAGCAGTCAAAAAACGTACCTATGATCCGTATTTATGTTGGCCAAGTGTTCGTTAAAAAAAAACAAACTGGCACTACTTCTTGGCATTGTTGCGCTAGCGCTCTATCATAATAACTCGTGGCCATCCCCTTCAACCTCACGGAGTAGTGACAAATATATTCAGTTAAATATCTTTTCTGTCCCTCTTAAAGGTCTTAGTCTTGAAATACTTGTATTCAAATAGAATGATTTTTTAAGATATATAAGGAACTGTTTTTGGCTTGATGTCCCCTTCTTTATGGCAACAATCGTCTACCTATCAAATACTACTCTTTAACTCTTTCCTTACAGGGTGCAAGGAAATCAGACAATTTCATCCGCAGTTTTTCGACGCGTTTTTAAACATTGCCTTTGGAATTCTTCCACTAGGAACGCCACGCACTGCATGAAATCACAACAGCGCTTTATTTATAGGTCAGGTGTGACAACTTTGGACACTTTACGGAATAAAAAAAAATCTTCCTCCAGATATGTTATCCAAACTAGCATCCAGTTATCGTAGCACTTCCCCGCAATCAGACGACGCAAAATATGCAGTTTGGGCGACTCAGAAACATAATTTTGAAATTATAGCACAGTGCACGTGCGATCTATTACGAACACTTCTGCGCATCGTGTGGAGTTTTCACCACCACAAGAACACGCAGTCACATTTATTGCGACCTTCAGCTTGACTGCCAATTTGTTGCTTTTTGAACACCGTCTATGCAACCGACATTATTCGTTACTTTGTAATATAGTGCAATATTGTACATGGCTATCCAGTACTGCACAGTTAAGTACTGCACATGTAGTGCACATAGCCTATGAAAGCTCGAGCGTCACTTCAAAGCACTTGACGAGACAGGGTGGCTTGCACTGAAAAGCTAATTAAACAGTTTTCTCAAGTATGAGGGGCCATATGCATTCTCCCCGTCCGACAACCTCAAACCTTCAGAGCCAATAAAGTGCAGCGAGAAGGAAACCAGACGCTCGCTACAATGAGTAAAAGGAAATGCCCCCTGCACTATAGGCACACCAGTCTTCCATGGCTCAGGCACCTAGTATTCTGGCCGCTAAATTTAAATACATTTTTCCATTGCCTAAGGTCGAGAAGTTCCGAAGTATGAGCAAGGCACACGCATTGTATATTTAAAATGCTTATTACTCTCAATACTTCAACTAAACATAGCCACGCTATTCCCGTCATTCATGCTTCTTGAAGAAAAGAGAAAAGAAAAATATTTTCGTCTTGTCTTTAGGAGAAAATTGTAGTCATTCTTGTTTCTCCACGCATTATAAGCGAATGTGACTAATTAGTGACAACGATTGTGAAGGCGGCCTCAGATTGAAGGTTCCCATAAAACTTATGGAAAACCCTAAACAATAATTTCGCCTATGATTTGATTCAAAACACGATGTGATCGGAGTACGTTTTAATGTATCCCGGTGTACGTTACGACCAACGCGTCCTAAAATAAAATAGGAAAACATCAAAGCACTGAAAATAGCTGATTTTTATCGGTAAGGGAAGACAAGTCGAGGCACCGTGCTCTGACTAGACCTACATTTATCGCTTCAAAGATACTGGGGCATTCTCCAAGATACTGGGGATACTGGGAAATCGGGCCTCAGTTCCACACTACGGAGGAACCGTCTGCATGAGAGCGTTTCCTCCATTCCCTTCTACTCAACGCGATTTAGCGTCAAACCGTGCGGAGTGGGCAGTTGATTTGTTTCAAAAGATCTTCAGTGTAATTTCATTATTTAGATTTTGATAAAGTCCACAGCTTGCTTTCTGTACACCGCGTTTTTCCGTTTAGAAGATCTGACTTTTCGGTTGACAGCCTTTACTGGGCCTAAGACTATATGACGCAAAAGTACTTCCAGATTGCTCAAGGAAAAGGTCGCAGCACCATATGTGGGGAACTTTCAATGAAAGCAGGCACTATAGTGTGCACTCGATCGTGGCCTCTGAGAGCTTTGGCGCAACTACTTTAAGGACGGCCATTTGCCGCTGGCGATTTATACTGCGAAAAATTATGCGACCCCCTAAGGTGGCAATCTTTTTGCTCAAATAAATAATCTTGCATAAATTTCACTTTACGAAGCTCCTTCAAGGCCAATTTCGGCATCTTTTTGATTCATTCCCCACCCCTTGTATCCCTCTCAAGCGGGTAGCATTTATGGAGACGACGCGACGTATTTATCTGAACATTTGTGGCATTGGCGGTCACTGCCTAGTGCAGCAGAAGACGTGGAAAAGCAGAAACCATGCCCAAGCTTCTTCATTGTTGGCACAAGAAATGTAGCGTCTCAGACGCGTATTTCTGTATCTGTAGAAATGACAGCGCAGCCAGTGTGTAGCATACGTCATAATATATTTAGTACAACTTACTAACAGCTGCCGAACAAAGAATATCACTTGAGTCAACGTTGATTGCCATTTTGAAGTTGTAGGCATTTTCTTTCCTGTAAATATGTCGGCAAACAGTTCATGGGTTGTAAAAATATTCGGAGGCAGCAAATCACAGTGAACAATGCATCGTAACGTTCTTTTTTCAGCAAACCAGCGCCCGTTTTCACAAAACCTTCGCACGCTAAAAGCCTTCGGGCTAGCCAATAGGGATGTAGAACACATTATTAGCGAAAGCGATCTGAAAATGAAAAAAAAATAGCATTTAGGAACGAAAAGCTCTGTGAATTCTGCCCAGGAGCCCAACTGACAAACCTTTTCGTTCTTAGGGGCCACGCGCCATCGCCTTGACGCGTTCACTGATATAAACTTCAGCACAAGAATTGGCTGGAATTCACTTTTTCGAACAGTTGCATTGCAAAGGCTTTCACCAATAGCTTTTACCAAAATTCACGAAAACCTATTGCGGTGGAATTGTCATTAAGAGAAAATTTCAGCCATTCTCATTGGTGGACATGTTACTAGCGAATGTGGTAGCAAATGGCAACTATTGTAAATACGGATCCAGTTTCGTTTTTTGAACCCTGGGCGCGGATCCGCAATGGTGTTACGATATACAGGCTAGCGTCGTTCGTGTGATTGCTGTGCCAACCGCCTGCGAGCGCTGCCAGAAGAAAGGTGGGCTGCACCCCTGTAAGGGAGTGTTCTTTTTTTGTGCAGAACGTTTTCGCACCCATTATTATTGCTACACTTAGATAGCCGAATTCTCTCTATGTCACGACGTGACGATGATGTCGATGATGCTAGGACCGACGCCTCGAGACAATTCTGGTATTAAATTGAAATGGCCCGTATTCTTCCTCATTTGCTCTTACTTTTTGAAATTTCATTCATGCGGGACATAGTCTCTCGTAAGATTTTTAAAGCTTCGAAAAAATGTCTTCGTACTTGCTTTGAATGTAAGGGTCCAAATTGTTGCAACACAATAACAAAAAGTGCCCCGAGCGTGTCAATGTTTCGGTTATTTTTCACTAAGCATCAAAGTTCCATCACTATAAAAAAACTGAGAAGAAATATGTCTACTTCACTCACTACTTTCTGCGATTACTTTGCTCTTGCTCGGTGCAAGCAGCAGCCTAGAGCGCACTAGCTCACGTCGACCTCTCTGTTTTTGAAGTCAATATATCTCTCGCAAAATGAAATTACAGACACACGTTTAAATTTAGGCCTGCAATTTTCGCCATTGTTATGGAACCAAATTCCTTAAAATTTGTTTTACATCTACGCCTGGTTAAACCTATTCAAAGCGAAGAAACTGTTTGGGTTTCTTACAGTTATTTCGGCAGTCACATTTGCTATCAGCCAAAACATTCATGCTATATCATAATTAAGCAGTGCAGTTAATTGAGTCGCGCTGGTAAATTTTATTCCCATTGATTCTATATTTAGGCCTGAATAAACATGGACTCACACAAAGCCCAGGTAATCAGTTTGTTTGTCACCAGTATTTTCGTAATCACAATTGCTAACGCTAATAAAGGCAAATAGCAGTGGCTTCCTATAAATTCTGAAAGTGCGCGTGCTCATAACCACTACCGTACGTAATTGAGAAAAAAAAAAGCTTTTTTTCCTTTCCTCAATGAAGGCATTGACTGAGGGCAACAGTTCGGTACAATTTCAACCACAATGAAAAGCGCAATACAAAACATCGGTTGGCGTCGAAGGGGCTCGCTAAAAAGCACCACGTTCCCATTGTTGCACGCCCAACAACAAAAGTTGCTTTTTAACATGGTTCCTTCAGCACAGCAGCGCGATCCTATACCAATCATTGGCTCAAGTTGGACTATCCAGTGGACTACGCAGTTACCCAAGTTGGCAGGACAGAAGTTACACGCGAACATACATACATACATACATACATACATACATACATACATACATACATACATACATACATACATACATACATACATACATACATACATACATACATACATACATACATACATACATACATACATACATACATACATACATACATACATACATACATACATACATACATACATACATACATACATACATACATACATACATACATACATACATACATACATACATACATACATACATACATACATACATACATACATACATACATGCATACATCGGGTCAGTAAAGTATACGGACCACGAGATATCAGAAAACGTTCACTTCCCGAACAGGCTGCAGCAGTAGCCACTAAAACTGTATATGACAATGGTGTTCGCATAATCTAGTCGAGGCCCGAAATTAACATACCAAGCTGAGTTGGGTGGCTGCGCAGATATTCAGCTTTTCTTCAAATTTCACGGTCCCTAATATTTTGTGAGCGGGTGCACTTACCTACACACACCAATCCTTCTAATACACACCAAAACTGGCTGAAGTTTAGCAGGAGGGGTAATCGAATTAATAAGCCCACAATGCACTGCGAATCAAAGGCGCTCCTGAATTGTCAGGCGACTAGTATCATTTCTGTGTTTGGCAAGACTGAGCTCAACTTCTCCACCATATGTGGCGCGCTCTTTCTTTTGCAGGCATGTGAGAGCAAGGAGTTCAGCATCAATCTAGACTACGCCCTTGCCGCATACGACGTGGACTACGACGCAGAACTGCCGTGCGCCTCGTTTGGTTTTTTACCAGGAGGCCAACGCTTTGGTCGGGTTACTGCTATGCGCAAGGTATCGAATTTCTTTCGGGCGAACCACAGCAAACTGAAACGGTACTTTGGATGCGAAGCGCAGGCATTCCCGGTCAAAGTGTTTGGTTAATCTGGAGCGTTGGCCGCCGTGCCGCTTTTATAAAGACATCGGAATAACTTGGTTTGTGATGTGAGTTTCTTCGAGAAAAAAACCGTCGTTTCGTCTTTCAATTGTGCTTTGCGGGTATATCTTTTTTCTTTCACGACTTTTTTTCAGTCCATTTGATTCAAAATAACTTCACTTCGTTCACTTCGTCGAAAAAATTCACTTCGTTCAGAAAACAGCATGTGGTTCAGAATGCGCTAGGTAACTCGATTCATTCCCTAATTTAGGAGAAAGCTTTAGCTCGCGGTTTAGCTATGCAAATACCTCTAAAATGGTAAAACGCTTTTCTGAGATAACCCCTGGACAGACTTTAACAAGATGTGCTGCATTTGAGAGAGAAAGGTAAACCTAGCGACTGTTGGAAGCGGAATTTCGATTTAGAGCTTGAATTTTGGTAAAATAATTTTAATGTATTTGCTAGTTCAAAAATATAGACACACGAATTTTATAAATTAATGGCTCTGCATCAAGAACGGATATCGCGGTTCTGTATACTGCATCCATTGGGTGATTCAAAGCGGTAAAATTCGATATGTCAATTTAAATCTTACGCGAATTGCTTACATTGAGTACAAGGGTCCTGCAAAGCTGTATTTCCATAATACGGAATTATTGCAGAATTATGTGTAGCATATAAATTTTGTACACTTGACAGGTGCTATCACATGCAATTCACAGAATCTTGATATTGTTTTCCTTGCTTAGGTACAGTTGTAAACTTTATAGTTTCGTGTTCTCGCGAACTTTTCTATTTTTTCCAATCTTTAATAAAAAACTCACGACCTAACTAAAAAACTCGAAATCAACAGCCACTAGATTTTAAGTTTTTCTTTTTAATGCAACACATTTCAACATATTTGGTGCAGTGGTTGCCGAGAAAAACGAATTCTCCTTTTACATGTATTTACGTCGGAGTACCCGAGCTAAAGCTTCCTCTTAAGAATAATATTTGAGATTTGAAAAGAATTGAAATAATTGATAAGTGTAATGAAAAAATGAAAATAGAGACGCAGAAAAAGTGTAAACAATTCGAAAGGTCTGACCGATTTAGATAAAAGCCGACTGCGCTATTAACTGGTTGAGGTAAACGCTTGTTAGTGCACATATTTGAATAATAGTACAAGGCTAATAATGACGGGAGATTTTAATTTACCCTACATAAACTAAAAAATTCTCTCGGCCGGACAACGGAAGTTTCGAGTGCTGAAAAGCTACTGGAAATTATGATTTACTACGATTTACGGCAAATTGTTGAAGAAAATAGACGAGAAACTTTAAATTCTTAGCCATTGTTAGACTTTGTGTTCCTGAAAACACCCGTGTACTTAGATTTAGGTGCACGTTAAAGAACCCCAGGTGGTCGAAATTTCCGGAGTCTTCCATTACGACGTGCCTCATAATCAGAAAGTGGTTTTGGCACGTAAAACCCCACAATTTAATTTTTAGGACGTTGTGTTCCTAATTTGCAAAATAGCTGTTAATACTGTGTTAGTCGAACCAGGAATATCAGACCAGAAAATAACCTCCGTCGATATACCAATCGATATACTCAGTCGCCGGGGATCCCCTGCTTTTAAAATTATAAAAGACTACGCACGGGCAGACGATACAACAATAGTAGTTAACTTAAGTCTATCATTTAGTGAATTTGACCTTCTGTCATCTAGTGAATCTGTAGAAGGATTGTGGCAACGTTTCAAGGGAATCGTGGAGCATTGCATAGATAAATTTATTCCCACCCGCATGAAAAAAAACGAAGGAGCGTAGCCCATGGATAACTAGGGAAATAATATATATAAAACGCACAATAAAATGATCCCGCAAAAAGAAACAAAACCCAGCCAAGGTGTCCAGTTTGCGTGGTCAATTAAAATTAGCGTTACGGGAATCTAAGAAAAAGTACTTGAACATAACTCTTCGTGGGTTCCTGAAAGCTTCGCCATAAGAAAGTTTTCGATTGACTTAAGGGATAAAAAAGAACAGATACACCAGATAAAAAGCGGATCTCAAATGATCACGGAAAATACGCACATAGCAGACTGCTTCAACGTATTCTTCCAGTCAGTATTTACGAAGACGAAAGCAGAGGAAGGAAACAATGAGCGCAGTGAATTGGGCGCCTGCGCAATGCGCCCACTAGAAATCACAAAGGCAGGTATATTTCAGCAATTACTTACGCTTGATACCAAGAAAGCAAGCGGGCCAGACGGGATCCCAAGTGATTGCTGGGATCCCATTCCAGCAATCAAGTGACGGCGATATGTTGAATGGGAGTCATTTTACCTAACCATTGTCTTGAAAAAATCCTTGGAAACCAGTTCACTACCTGAAGATTGGCGCAGTGGTGTTGTGATTCCGGTTTTAAATTCGGCAGTCGAAGCCAAGTTAGCAGCTATCGTCCCATATCAGTTATTTCTGGGATCTGTAAGCTTGTAGAACGTGCAGTATCAAAGTATATCATTCTTTTCCTTGAAGCCAATTACTTTTTCCTTTCGTGACAACATGGTTTCCGAAGCGGATTGTGAACCATTCGCCACTGATTCAGACGGTTCATGATTTTTACTTAGCTGTGCATGCCTGCGAACAGATTGAAGTCATCTGCATCGATTTTGCAACTCACCATTGATAAGGTACCGCATTGTAAATTGCTTATGAAAACTAAGAACGCAGGTATTCCTCCCGACATTATGAACTGGATTGCAGCCTATTTGAGTGGTCATGTACAATCCGTCCGCATAGAAATCACCATGTCTCATCCACTAGAAGTATTGTCTGGGGTTCCACAAGGGTCAGTATTAGAGCCGCCATTGTTCTTGATTTACATCAATGATATTTCTAGTGTTCTGGAATCACCTGTTACAACACAACTTTCTGCCGACGATTCTTTGCTTTATTCGACAGTGGCAGATACAACCGACACGGAAAATTAATCTATGCCTCCAAGGTTTAAATGACTGGTGCATAAAATGGGGAATGGAAAAAAAATTATTCAAAATCGACGGTTGCTCATATAACAAGAAAGAAAACCGCGTCTTCCTTTGACTATAAAATTCGTGACAACTCTTTGTTGAATGTACGCAGCTTTAGGTACATAGGGGTGATCATCCATCATGACTTGTGCTGGCGCCTCCAAGAAGGTCTGCTCTAGGTCTTACAGGAAACTTATTTTTCAGAAAAACATTGCATCATGCAACAACACATTTGAAGCGAATTACGTACAAAACATTAGTTCGCCCGGTTTTGGAACACGCATCCCCAGTTTGGAGCCCTCACCAACTGTAGTTGCGAGATAAACTCAAATTCAAAGGACTGCGGCCCGTTTTCTTTGTTCGCGTTATCGGAGAGCCGATTCTGTAACGCACATGTTGAAATGTTGCGACTTAGAGCTGCTATAAACACGACGAGAAAAACTACGAATGAAATTATTTTTCCAGATAACCAGAAATCAAATAAGAATAAACAAATAAACATACATTCGCCCCCCTCTAAAACACAGTGCGCGTTTAAACCACAGTGCAAGTGTACAGCCTTATAAAAAACACCTTGATGGTTTTAGATACTTATTCTTTCCTTCGTGTATTATTATATGGAATCGCCATCCGGACTGCACTGTGAGAGCAGAGCACAAAATGTTAAATAATTTTATACTCAACTAGAATCGCATTACAGGCAACGGGACAAATAGGAATTGATCATGCTTACTGGCGTTCTGTGCATAATGTGTGTACTTGTTCATCCTCCCTGCAATTTGTGTTTGACAATGCTGTAAAACGTAGTGCTGTCTGCGCTCAAATTTATATTTTTATTTTGACAATTCCTCTCCTGTAATGGCCCTCAAGTGAGAGCTACAGTATTCCTAAATAAAGCTATCTTCAGTGCGACACAAACAGCAAAAGCACCATAATTGTTGAAGCCTTTTACCGTCCACCAAACAACACTGCTTGTTCAATTGAAATTTGCCGAGTGATAAACGATGTCTTGACACAATTTCTGTAAGCAGTGTTGTTATTGTTTGGCATTTTCAATTTTTCTTGTATTAATGAAGCATTTAGTCAATTCCAGCAATGCAAATATAAACACGAGAATTATTTCACTCGTGTGTAGACTTTTCAGCAACGCCACTCGCTGCAATACCCAAGTGCACTTAAGCAATGTTTGCCAATATTTATAGTTGACCTCCTCCTCACTGATAACTAAGCTCATGTTCGGATATTACTCTTCGATGATTGTACGATCATCCCTGGTCGTTTACTTCAAACGCCAAACAGAAAATGATGTCCTAGTGTACAAAATCCTATAAAAAGCCTAGCTAGGCAAGTAAAAACTCATATGTGTCATTGTTCACTGACTTTTTACATGAAAATTTATTACGAGCCGTAGAACAAAATTGCGTAACTTTTAGAGACAGATTTGGTAACTCAATTTGGAGGTTTGCTCCAGTTATAGCTATAAAATATAGCAACAACACGCCTTGGTTAAACAAACAACTCAAACGTCACAATAACAAGATGAAGTACCTACATCAAAATCCGGATAAAGGCAGGTTCTCAGAATCATGGAAACAATACCAATAATGTAGTCCTGAATACAAGTCCCTACATGAATATGCCGGTCAACACCTTTCCTCTCCTGATTTAGCATCAATGTCTGATGATGGCAAGAATCAGATGTATGCGTTAAGAGACAAAGCCGGCAATATCATTACTAATATGGATGAGATAGTTCAAGTGGCTGAGGAGTTCTATAGAGATTTATACAGTACCAGTGGCACCCACGACGATAATGGAAGAGAAAATAGTCAAGAGGAATTCGAAATCCCGAATGTAACGCCGGAAGAAGTAAAGAAAGCCTTAGGAGATATGCAAAGGGGGAAGGCAGCTGGGGAGGATCAGGTAACAGAAGATTTGTTGAAGGATGGTGGACAGATTGTTCTAGAGAAACTGGCCACCCTGTATACGCAATGCCTCATGACCTCGAGCGTACCGGAATCTTGGAAGAACGCTAACATAATCCTAATCCATAAGAAAGGGGGCGCCAAAGACTTGAAAAATTATAGACCCATCAGCTTACTGTCTGTTGCCTACAAAGTATTTACTAAGGTAATTGCAAATAGTATCAGGAACACCTTAGACTTCTGTCAACCAAAGGACCAGGCAGGATTCCGTAAAGGCTACTCAACAATAGACCATATTCACACTATCAATCAGGTGATAGAGAAATGTGCAGAATATAAGCAACCGTTATATATAGCTTTCATTGATTATGAGAAAGCGTTCGATTCAGTCGAAACCTCAGCAGTCATGGAGGCATTACGGAATCAGGGTGTAGATGAGCCATATGTAAAAATACTGGAAGATATCTATAGCGGCTCCACAGCCACCGTAGTCCTCCATAAAGCAAGCAACAAAATCCCGATAAAGAAAGGCGTCAGGCAGGGAGATACGATCTCTCCAATGCTATTCACAGCGTGTTTACAGGAGGTATTCAGAGACCTGGATTGGGAAGAATTGGGGATAAAAGTTAATGGAGAATACCTTAGTAGCTTGCGATTCGCTGATGATATTGCCTTGCTTAGTAACTCAGGGGACCAATTGCAATGCATGCTCACTGACCTGGAGAGGCAAAGCAGAAGAGTGGGTCTAAAAATTAATATGCAGAAAACTAAAGTAACGCCTAACAGTCTCGGGAGAGAACAGGAATTTACAATAGGCAGCGAGGCACTGGAAGTCGTAAGGGAATACATCTACTTAGGGCAGGTAGTGACGGCGGATCCGGATCATGAGACGGAAATAATCAGAAGAATAAGAATGGGCTGGAGTGCGTTTGGCAGGCATTCCCAAATCATGAACAGCAGGTTGCCGTTATCCCTCAAGAGAAAAGTATATAATAGCTGTGTCTTACCAGTACTCACCTACGGGGCAGAAACCTGGAGGCTTACGAAAAGGGTTCTACTCAAATTGAGGACGACACAACGAGCTATGGAAAGAAGAATGATAGGTGTAACGTTAAGGGATAAGAAAAGAGCAGATTGGGTGAGGGAACAAACGCGAGTTAATGACATCTTAGTTGAAATCAAGAAAAAGAAATGGGCATGGGCAGGACATGTAATGAGGAGGGAAGATAACCGATGGTCATTAAGGGTTACGGACTGGATCCCAAGGGAAGGGAAGCGTAGCAGGGGGCGGCAGAAAGTTAGGTGGGCGGATGAGATTAAGAAGTTTGCAGGGACGGCATGGCCACAATTATTACATGACCGGGGTTGTTGGAGAAATATGGGAGAGGCCTTTGCCCTGCAGTGGGCGTAACCAGGCTGATGATGATGATGATGATGTCTGATGAATAATCCTCACACGTTCTGGTGCATCATAAAAGGAGCTTCTTATCTCGATGTAATTATCACAGACTCACACGGCGAGTGTGTCCCGTAATTTCGGTTCGAAGACTAAATGACGCATTTTCCTGGGTATTTAGGCACGGAGATTTCTCTACATGCCTAAATTTATGCGTGCTTTCCGCTGTAAGAATGTCTGTGACAGTTATTGATGAAGCGAAAGTTGATTTGGAGTAGTCAAATATATTATTATCTAGATGCGATCGCAATAGACGTAGTCACATTATTCTAAAAGAAAACACAGATGGCAAGTGCTGTCGCATGCACTCTCCCAAATAGTTCCCTAATTGTTCTCTGATTCAAACATTGTTAAGGTTTCGGCAATAAATAAGGTCACACCAATCTCTTATTCTGATGAACGTTTTGTACCTCCCATCTACAGACCCATATCTATAACAAGTATAATTAGCAAATTTTTCTAACATGTCCTGCACCCGCAAGTTATAAATTATTTCCGAGAGTACAACATAATGGTTATGTATCAGCACTGTTTCCGAAAGCGCTATTCATGCTATGCTAAGTTGTTTCTCTCGTCTGTAGATGGCTGTAGATTGCTTCAAGTCTCCCGACCGTTTTCCTGACCAGCGTCCCCTAACAAAACCAGCAATGTCCACCAGTCATCCTCTAGTTTTGGCATGTACGAAAACGAGAGGAAGGCAGGCAGCGTGCGCGCCACCTGCTCCCGCGCGCAGGAGAGGAGCAGAGAGATGCGCATGCGCTAGAAGAGGGTGGAAGAGGGCAGGTTAGTTGCGTATACTTTTCTACTACAGCTACGACGTCTGAGCGCGACAGCGTGCGTCTACTCCTGGAGAACATCAGCGCTGGGTTGGACAGCTAGCCGACCGCAGACATCTGCTGGCTTCGTGGGCGCAGTGTTCTCGTGCGACCAGTTCGCGCTGAAGCGAGAGTCAGCACGAAGGGCATTATGCTCACCGCCTGCTCTCCCACTTCTTCACACCAGTGTTCTGACAGCGATTGTCCGCGTTCATGGAGTCACACGCGTTCGTGTTTGCCTGTGCACGCGTGATAACGTGCTCCTGAATTCAGCTAGCAAGCGAATGTTTACAGAAGTTTGTGTAGCTTACCTTACATTGTATAGCTAATAATTTGCTACAGTAACCAATAAATTGCCTGGGACGTGAAACTCAATTTTTTTCTTATTATGTTGACTTACCAGATAACATTTAACCCCGAGTCAAACCTCTTACGGGTGACTGCGTATTCTACCGCTACACTTTTTTGGCTGACCCACAAACTCTGCAATCTGATCGTAATGCACCAAACGCATGGTGCGAGATACGGTTAAGGCCACTAAACCTTTCTAAAACTAAATTTGTGTCTTTTACTAACCGACATTCCAGAATTCAGACTTTCCACCTGTTAACTAATGGTAACGTTAAGGTAACTTCGAGCTATCAGTGCCTACGGCTCCGTTTCCGCATTGGGCCTGGCGTGAAAAAAGCTACAATGATACTCCCCTCGCATGTTGTCACTGCTGCCTTCGTCTAGTCAAACATATTCTGAAACACGCTTAGACACACACACGAGAAATCTAGCCTAAAATACATCAGTTCGCGCCAAAGTTGGGTACCCGTCAACTTGCTCGACCCACACAAAGAGCTCATCTTTGGTGGCATTGAAGCGTTTAAAATCCTGCTCCAATACGTATATTTTCATCATTTTCACGTAATTTGTTAGACATTCCGATACCGTCACAATTTGATATACGCTGTACAGCTGAGTAGCAACCTGCGTTTTCACATTAAGACTAGACATAACTCTAATGAAGTTGAAAAACTTATTCCCAGGTATCGAATGTCCTGACTGCTAGTAATGTTTGCGCGGTGTATCTCCTTATTTTTTTTATTTCACACGCGTTCTCTCGTTACAGGTCACTAACTATTAGTGTACCTTGTTTTGATTCATTTGTTTGCAATGTAGAACTAGTATGTCATTTAATATATTGAACACATGTCCTCTACTTACATATATTTTAGTATTGTATGCTATTTAGAGTGTTTTATTGCAACCTACACAGTCAATCGTGGCAGTGTTGAATTGTTTGCATATTTTGCATGGTAACTCTTCAACTAAACACTAGGTCGATGATCTCTGCCCCCTCTCCTCCTTTGCAAAGCAATACTCTCTGATAGGAGGGCCTTTATGGTTGACGGATAGACGGAAGGGCGATCGGATGGACGGGTGTTCATTAAATATTTTTCTATTATGCTTAAAATTCGACCCCTCTGGCAAGGTTACGATTAGTTAACGTTCTCATACTTATGCATGGATAATGCGGCATTCTTACAGAATACGCCTTACAGGTCGCTAAATTAGAGATGTTGCAAACTGGTCTTGGTCCACGTAAAATTTTCTAGCAGTGCCTACTTCACCTTTTTCTCACCCAACGTCATCGAAAACCTGAAAACGCTCCATCACATCACAATGTGTAGCCACTGCTTATGCACTGTTTGGCAGAACAAAATGAAATAAATTATTTCAGATTATCCGTCTTTGTCACCATTAGCCAGCTGCTATTGGCAAAAAATTTCAGGCCGCGTCCGCCTTGCCGGTCGGTCCCACCCACGACGTCACAAAAACCGCAAAAACTCCCCACGTCAAAGGGACGTGTACGCCCTAAACATGCGCTATTAGAGATTTTTAGCCTGTCCGCTATT
Source organism: Dermacentor variabilis (assembly GCF_050947875.1). Classification (NCBI taxonomy): domain Eukaryota; kingdom Metazoa; phylum Arthropoda; class Arachnida; order Ixodida; family Ixodidae; genus Dermacentor; species Dermacentor variabilis. The sequence goes on along the minus strand of NC_134578.1, from coordinate 98,393,674 downwards.
CCGGTAAACGGGAGCGGTTTGGGCGGATTGCAGGATTTGCGGGGGCGTAAACGTGAGCGGCCAGAGCGGTGCAGCCGCGTAGTAGCGTGGAGTTCAACCAGACAAACGCAGAGCTAAAACTGCAGTAACCCACTATATCCTGCTTCGCTACTGGTGCAAATTTTTTGCAGCGGCGTAATTGTGAACACGAGTGCGCCACTGTCAAAAATTTGCACCAGCAGCTAAGCACAGTATAGTAATTAGCGTTGTGTTTTCGTGGTTGAGCTTTGTGCCACCAGCTGACGCCACCAATCTGGCTACTCATGTTTACGCTCCGGCTAAACTGGCCAACCGCCCGCGCTTGCCAGAATACCGGACACGCAAAAACCTCTATTATGCCGAAGAAAACCAACACACACACGCACACACAAACAGGCACGCGCATATATATATATATATATATATATATATATATATATATATATATATATATATAATATCGCCCGGCGGCAAAAGCGTCGCCACGGTGCTGGTAAATATCCAAGGTGCGTGGAGAGTTGTAGGGTTTGAGTCGGGCGACGTGGACAATGTCACTGGTTGTCACAGCGGAGGACGTAGTGGGAGTGGTTAGAGCGATTTCGTAGGTGACATCAGTTACTTGGCGAAGCACGCGATATGGGCCTGTGTAGCAGGAAAGCAGTTTTTCACAAAGGCCAACGTTACGCGATGGTGACCAAAGCAACACGAGCCTGCCGGGAACAAAATTGACATCACGGTCACGGAGGTCGTAGCGTTGCTTTTGTTTGCCTTGAGAGACTTGTAGACGAGTGCGCGCAAGTTGGCGAGCATGGTCAGCAAGGGCGATAGCATCACGGGCATAAGCGCTAGTTCAAGCTGTGGTGGACGGAAGCACAGTGTCCAGTGATAGCGTCGGTTCACGGCCATACAAGAGGTAAAAAGGCGAAAAGCCAGCAGTTTCGAGACGGGAAGAGTTATACGCAAAAGTAATGTAACGTAGAGCGTGGTCCCAGTCACGGTGGTCGCCTGAAACGTATTTAGATAGCATGTCTAAAGGGTCTGGTTCAAATGCTCAGTGAGGCCACTCGTTTGAGGGTGGTAGGAGGTGGTAAAATTATGCTGTATTGAGCAGGCATGAATGATGTCGTCAATGACTTTGGCTAAGAACATACGGCCACGGTCTGTTAGCAATTGACGTGGAGCACCATGAATCAAATGATATCATGCAGGAGGAAGTCCGCGACATCAGTTGCGCAACTGGTCGGAAGAGCGCGGGTTGTGGCGTAGCGGGTCGCGTAGTCCGCCGCCACGGCAATCCACTTGTTTCCTGATGTAGATGCCGGAAATGGGCCGAGAAGGTCTAAGCCAACACGATGGAAGGGCTTGGCAGGGAGGTCGAGCGGCTGCAGGTAACCAGCGGGGGACTGGGAAGGCTTCTTGCGTCGTTGGCAAAGTTCACAAGCGGCGACGTAACGTCGCACGGAACGGGCAAGGCCCGGCCAGAAAAAACGGCGACGTACATGGTCATAGGTTCGAGATACGCCGAGGTGTCCTGCCGTTGGTGCGTCGTGGAGCTCTTCTAGAACGGTTCAGCGGAGGTGTTTAGGTATGACAAGTAGGAACTCAGAGCCGTCCGGATGAACGTTAAGACGGTACAGAGTACCGTCGCGGAGGAAGAAGAGGCGTAGAGTGGCGTCGGCCGGAGAGTGTTCAAAACGGTCCATGAGTGCTCTGATGTAGGCGTCACGACGTTGCTCGTCGGCGAAATGAATCAGCTGCGACACAGAGAATACACACGCAGCACTGGTAATATTGGAGGAGTCAGGATCGTCAACAGGGTAACGCGACAAGCTGTCAGCGTCTTGGTGCAGGCGCCCAGACTTGTGGACCACAAAATACAAAAATTCTTGTAGCCCATCGATCAAGCCGGCCTCTAGGATCCTTTAGGAGTGAGAGCCAGCAGAGAGCATGATGGTCAGTGACTACGGAAAAAGGGCGACCGTAGAGGTAAGGACGCAACTTCGCAACCGCCCAAACAACAGCAAGGCATTCTCATTACGCAATGGAATATTTGCGCTCCGATGGTGCTAGGAGGCGGCTCGCCTGAGTAATAACGCGATCCTGGCCACGCTTACGCTGGGCTAACACGGCACCTAAGCCATGACCGCTGGCATCTGTACGCAATTCTGTAGGGGCATCAGGGTCGAAGTGGGCGAGAATGGGTGGTGAGGTTAGAAGAGTCACGAGACGAGAGTAGGCGGCGGCTTCTGCAGTTCCCCACGAGAATTGTACGCGTTTCTTCAAAAGATTAGTGAAGGGTCTAGCAATTGCTGCAAAATTTGGAACAAAACGACGAAAGTAGGAACATAGCCCTCATACTTTCAACGTCTGCGGCTGTCTTCGGAACCGGAAACTCTCGGACAGCGCGAGTTTTGTCGGGATCAGGCTGTACTCCGGAAGCGTCAACGAGATGGCCTAGAAGAGTAATTTGGCGGTGGTGAAAATGACATTTGGACGAGTTAGGTTGCAGCTTCGCCTTTCGAAATATATCAAGTATAGTTGTGAGACGCTGAAGGTGAGTGTCGTACGTTGGCGAGAAGACGATGACGTCGTCGAGGTAGCAAAGGCATGTGGACCAGTTGAAACCTTGGACCAAGGAGTCCATCATATTATCACGTGGTGGTGCCGTTGAAGAACACAGTAGTAATACTGTGAAACACTAAACTAACTTTTATTGGGCGAACCTGTGCCCACAAAACAGGCTACACTTATAGCACAACAATAGTGGCGAACACGGTCGGCGATCATCGAAAATCTGATCAGCGAGTCAAGCGCTTCCGCTTTTATACAGCAGTCGTCGAATTTTCCAGACTAATCGTTCGCACCCGCGTGCCTTCCACAAAGTTCTACACCATTCGCGTCAGGTGATGAAATCAGATAACATAAGGTTCGGCGACAACAGACAGCGGATAGAAGCATCGATAACTTTCCAGAAACTTCGGATAGATGCAGGCGCGTCCCACGCTGTGCGATTACCTTTGTTAGGCGGCGAAACGTGGTTGCCCGATAAAAATAAGTACACGTGTCAATACCCCCCTCTTAAAAGCATCGTCCCGATGCTACAAATATAAGAGAGCGAAACACAGAAGGACACTTAATAAACATAAGTAACAAAACAACGAAAATAAACAAAGTGCAAAGGTCAGTTACGCGAAGCCCCAAAGTTCATTAACGCTGGTAGTACGGCTTGAGTCGCACAACGTGGACTATTTCAGGTCGTGAGCGGCGCCGCTGTGATAGCGAAATGCCGTCTGGCACGACCTCATAGTTCAGTGCGCCAATACGTCGGATGTTCTTGTACGGTCCGAAATAGCGACGCAAAAGCTTCTCGCTCAGTCCTCGTCGGCGTATAGGGGTCCATACCCAAACATGGCCGCCGGGCTGGTACTCGACGAAGCTTCGTCGGAGGTTGTAGCGTCGGCTGTCGGTCCTTTGCTGGTTCGTGATCCGCAGGCGGGTGAGCTGTCGGGCTTCTTCGGCGTGCTGGAGATAGGTAGCGACGTCAAGATTCTCCTCGTCAGAGACGTGCGGCAGCATGGCGTCGAGAGTCGTCGTCGGGTTCCTGCCGTACACTAGCTTGAATGGCGTGATCTGTGTTGTTTCTTGCACCGCCGTGTTCTAAGCGAATGTTACGTACGGCAGGACCGCATCCCAGGTCTTGTGTTCGACGTCAACGTACATTGTTAGCATGTCGGCGAGGGTTTTATTCAGGCGCTCCATAAGACCATTCGTCTGCGGATGGTAGGCAGTTGTCCTCCTGTGACTTGTCTGGCTGTATTGCAGAATGGCATGCATGAGCTCTGCTGCAAAAGCCGTTCCTCTGTCGGTGATGAGGACTTCTGGAGCACCATGTCGCAGCAGGATGTTCTCGAAGAAAAATTTCGCCGCTTCGGCTGCGCTATCTTTCGGCAGTGCTTTAGTTTCAGCGAAGCATGTGAGGTAGTCCGTCGCTACGACGATCCACTTATTTCCGGTTGTTGACGTCGGAAAGGGTCCAGCAAGTCCATCCCGATCTGCTGGAATGGTCGGCAATGAGGCTCGATTGGCTGTAGTAATCCGACTGGCCTTGTCGGCGGTGTCTTGCGTCGCTCACAGTCTCGGCATGTTCTGACATAACGGGCGACGTCGGCGGTCAGGCGCAGCCAATAATACTTTTTTTTTGTATCCTGGATAGTATCCGGGAAAATCCGAGGTGTCCAGCGGTCGGAACGTCATGTCGGGCGCGCAGTACTTCTGAGCGCCGCGCCGACGGAACAACAAGAAGGTAGTTGGCGCGGACTGGTGAGAAGTTCGAATTAACGAGTAGATTGTTTTCAAGCATGAAGGAAGATTATCCGCGCCTAAATGCCCTGGGGACAACGTCGGTGTGCCCTCCCAAATATTCGACGAGGCCTTTTAGCTCCGAATCTGCCCGTTGCTGTTCAGCGAAGTCTTCCACGCTTATCATTCCAAGGAATGCGTCGTCATTCTCGTCATCTTGCGGCGGCGGGTCAATGGGGGCGCGTGATAGGCAACCGGCATAGGAGTGTTTTCGTCCGGACTTGTAGGTTACAGTGATGTTGTATTCTTGTAGTCGGAGGCCCCACCGCGCCAGTCGTCCTGAACGATCCTTTATATTCGCTAGCCAACACAACGCGCGATGATCGCTGACGACTTTGAATGGCCTGCCATATAGATAAGGGCGAAATTTAGCTTTAGCCCAAACGATGGCGAGGCATTCCTTTTCGGTCGTAGACTAGTTGCCTTCCGCTTTTGACAGCGACCGGCTAGCATAAGCTATCACCTGTTCGACTCCGTTTTTCCTCTGGACTAGAACGGCACCGAGGCCTAGGCTACTGGCGTCAGTATGGATTTCTGTATCGGCGTACTCGTCGAAGTGCGCAAGTACCGGCGACGACTGCATGCGTCGTTTGAGTTCTTCAAAGGCATCGGACTGCGGCGTTTCCAACTTGAACTCAACATCACATTTAGTTAGACACGTCAACGGCTCAGCGATGTGTGAAAAGTCCTTGACAAAGCGCCTGTATTAGGCACACATGCCAAGGAATCTACGCACTGCCTTCTTGTCGATGGGTTGCGGGAACTGTGCGATGGCAGCTTTCTTTTGCGGGTCTGGGCGGACACCAGATTTGGTGATTACGTGGCCTAGGAACAGAAGCTCATCGTAAGCAAAGCGGCACTTTTCCGGCTTCAGAGTGAGCCCTGATGACTTGATGACCTCTAGTACTGTCGGAAGCCGCCTCAGGTGATCGTCGAAATTTCCGGCGAAGACGACGACGTGATCCAAGTAAACGAGAAAGGTCTGCCACTTCAATCCTGCTAAAACCGTGTCCATCACGCGCTGGAACGTTGCAGGCGCCGAGCACAGTCCGAATGGCATAACCTTGAACTCGTAGAGGCCGTCTGGGGTGATGAAGGCCGTCTTTTCGCGATCTCTTTCGTCGACTTCTATTTGCGAATAGCCAGACTTGAGGTCCATTGACGAGAAGTATTTAGCGTTGCAGAGCCGATCCAATGCGTCGTCTATCCGTGGGAGGGGGTATACGTCCTTCTTCGTGATCTTGTTCAGACGACGATAATCGACGCAGAAACGTAGGGTTCCGTCCTTTTTCTTCACCAGGACAACAGGGGATGCCCACGGGCTTTTCGACGGCTGGATGATGTCGTCGCGCAGCATTTCGTCGACTTGGTGCTTTATAGCTTCTTGTTCTCGCGTCGAAACTCGGTAAGGGCTCTGGCGGAGTGGTTGAGCACACTCCTCGGTGATTATACGATGCTTGGCGACTGCTGTTTGTCGAATCCTCGATGACGTCGAAAAGCAGCCATTGTATCGTCGGAGCAGACTTCTCAGCTGCTGTTGCTTCATCACGGGGAGACTTTGATTAAGGTCGTAGTCTGGTTCGGGAACCATAGTCGTCGGGGTAGATGCGGCGGAATCCGAGAGGACAAACGCATTGCTGTTTTCCAGAATTTCCTCGATGTATGCGATCGTCGTGCCCTAGTTGATGTGCTTGAACTCCTGGCAGAAGTTTGTCAGCAACACTTTAGTGTTTCCTCCGTGCAGTCGAGCGATCCCTCTTGCGACGCACATTTCGCGGTCTAGCAGTAGACGTTGGTCGCCTTCGATGACGCCTTCTACGTCAGCGGGTGTTTCGGTGCCGACCCAAATAACAATGCTGGAGCGAGGCGGGATGCTCAGTTGATCTTCGAGCACACTCAAGGCGTGGTGACTACGATTGCTCTCCGACGGTATCGCATGGTCTTCCGACAGAGTTATTGACTTCGACTTCAGGTCGATGACTGCGCCGTATTGGTTGAGGAAGACCATGCCGAGAATGACATCTCGTGAACACTGTTGGAGGATAACGAAGGTGACAGGATAGGTCCGGTCGTGAATGGTAATTCTTGCCGTGCACATTCCAGTCGGCGTTATGAGGTGTCCTCCAGCTGTCCGAATTTGAGGGCCCTCCCACGTAGTCTTAACTTTCTTCAAGTAGGCGGCGATGTGTCCACTCATGACGGAGTAATCAGCCCCTGTGTCGACTAAGGCGGTGACTGCGTAGCCGTCGAGAAGCACGTCGAGGTCGGTGGTTCTTTGTCTTGAATTACAGTTCGGTCTTGGCGTCGGATCACGACTGCGTCGCGTTGACCTGTGGCTGGTATGTGATGTCGTCAGGTCGTCTTTCGTCGTCGCATTCTTTCCTTCCAGACTTCGTCGGGAGAGGTACTGGGATCGATACCCAGCACCTCCACCAGATGTCACGTGGTGGTGACGTTGAAGAACACAGTAGTAATACTGTGAAAAACAAAACTAACTTTTATTGGGCGAACCTGTGCCCACAAAACAGGCTACACTTATAGCACAACGACAGCGGCGAAAACGGTCGGCGATCGTCGACCGCGTACGCTTTTATACAGCAGTCGTCGAATGTTCCAGACTATACGTTCGCACCCGCGTGCCTTCCACAAAGTTCTACACCATTCATGTCAGGTGATGAAATCAGATAACATAAGGTTCGGCGACAACAGACAGCGGATAGAAGCATCGATAACTTTCCAGAAACTTCGGATAGATGCAGGCGCGTCCCACGCTGTGCGATTACCTTTGTTAGGCGGCGAAACGTGGTGGCCCGATAAAGATAAGTACACGTGTCAATATTCTCAAAGGTGGCAGGGGCGTTGCATATTCCAAACGGCATTACTTTAAATTGGTATAGGCCATCAGGTGTGATGAACGCAGTTTTTTTCTCTATCCATGTCGTCAACAGCAATCTGCCAGTATCCAGAACGAAGATCAACAGACGAGAAATAGCTGGAACCGTGCAGGCACTCAAGGGCGTCGTCTATAAGTGGGAGCGGGTAGACGTCCTCTTTTGTAATGCTGTTCAGCTGACGGTAGTCTACACAGAAGTGCGACGTGCCGTCCTTCTTAACCAACACCACAGGTGACGCCCAGGGACTCAATGATGTTTTTATCGAGCATTTTGTTCACTTCATCTTGAATTACTCGACGTTCCCACGCAGAAACTCGATACGGTCGTCGGTGAATAGGCGCAGCATTGCCAGTAAGAATCTGATGTTTTACCGCGAGCGTCTGGCCTAAAGGGCGATCGTCGAAGTCGAAAATATCTCGGTAGGACGATAATACTTGGTTAAAATACACCGCACCTCCACCAGAATGCTACGTGTGAAAACACACAGACAAAAGAGGCTATTTACAGGCTATCTACAATGGAGCCAGACAGCCAGGCCTTCACTCGCTCGCGCTAAGGGCAGTGACCAGATTCATCGTCGTTCTCGCGGCGGCCCATCTCATGAGCATCGCTCGATAATATCTTAATAATATGTTATAAATGTTGGAGAAGCACGACACAATAAAATGTTGAGGTTGGTACTAGGTAGAATCGGCGGAATATTCGCTAACCTTGTGACAACTCATGGAATATGGTCACTGCGCATGGCTTTCGCGATGACACGAGATGTGTCAAGCTGCTGCAATCACGGAAAGGCCCAGAAGCATGTACTAAATGTCGTCGGAGGTGTTCCAGGCAATTAGTTCCCAGTTTTATTTCAGAAACCTAAATTTTACTATGCCGAATATATTGAAGAGGTTATCCTTGTTGTCCTAGATTCGTAGGCAGTTGAACTGCAGGCTCTTTTTCCGGAATGCTCGCAGAGGAAAGATCTATCAAACGTAGAAGTTATTCATGAGAATGAAGTTGCTGCTGAAGCACACAAATTGTGATGGTGGAAGGTAATGCGCTGTTTTTGTGAATGTGCATTTCATGCCATGGTCAGCGGCCACCTGTGTCCCATTCTCACCTAGTCTCTTTTATTATCACTCTGCAAGCAGTTCAACATGGTAAAAGGTAACTAGTTAAAGACAGTGTTATGTATTGCTAAATATTCGTATTGTAGTCACTATCGACTGAAACATGTCTCTAGGAGCCTTTCATAATTCTACGTAATGAAAATTATTTGACTCATTCGTACGCACGATGTATTCCTAATTAGACTTCATACAACATAAATCATGCACGTACCAAAGAGTACATGTTTCACAGTTTATATGCCGCCAGGCAAACTGTTGAACAAAAAAATTAATTGATTCGTACATCTGGATTCACAGGTCGTACAAATTGCGACGTCAAATGTTGGGCCACCTTATGGTGTAGGTTAAGTAAAATCGGGCCGCGTCCGATGTCACCAAAGCAGATGGTGATTGTCTCATGACACTGTAAACACACGCGTGAGCAGTCCCGGTGACGTTGGTGCAAGGGCCAGCGTGGCCGCGTCACCAAATTTAAATGCGTGCTGCGCCAGTCATGCATCATTCTTCCCTCCGTGCTTCTTCTCATTCAACAAACGACAAGCAATAAAACACGGTCCCCTGCTGTAGTTTATCTAAGAATCATGACAGTTCTTCTTAGCTTCATCCTTCTAATATACCATCCTCTTGCTTTCCATGAGGCGAGTACAACCTGGACTGATATGACTGGTCCTCAAGACAGCAGAGTCATACCACGTGACAACCCCTTTGAATTACATATGTATTTACGAGTGAATTGTGCTTATTTCCAAATTACCAGTGGTGGCACCAGTGAGCCGTGGCCAGCACTTGCCATCATTTTATTTTCGGCTTGCCCAGACCACGGCCAAAAACGGCAAGACTTGTTGGGGGGCAGAACATGAAATAGGAGGTATTTGCCCTCGTTTAAGCGCTATAGGTAACAAAATTGAGGTTGCCACACGAAGTACGTTTCGCTTCAGTGTGCCTGTCGAGTCGAATGATATACGACATACCAGTGTCCCGCGGGAAGAAGTATATCGTTCAAACCGGAAAGTATGCGACCAGATGGCATGCCTTTACCGCAAGAAAGAATGAACGCACGCCCTTCGCGGACGCGTGAACTCTTGCAGTCTTGAGGCATCTTTTTTTTTTTTCGAAGCACAGATGCGTGGCAGAAAGCTTCAATGAGCATGCCCACTTGTTACTCGAAGGATTGCACGTAAAAAGAAGGAAGCAGGGCTACGTTAGTGAGCCTCTTGTTTCTTTGTACACGAACGAAAAGAGATTCCTCGAGGAGCATATCGTAGTCAGAATTTTAGCTTTTTTATGTTTCTATTAGCGCTACTGTGCATGCCCGTATCATTTATATATTTCTTGATGACATTGTGGGGTAAACGGCTTATAGCAATGCTTATCCCATGTCTAGCTTTTTTCTTTCATGATATGGGTGTATGTTTCTGTTTGCGCTGTGTAATCATATATTTGCAACCGAGTACTCGCCCTTAACGGTAAACAGCAGGATTTTGTCAATGCAGCTCAGCAGTAAACGTGTGTAAAGCAGATAAACGGAAAGGGGTGTTTCCTGCCTAGAAAAACATAAAGGAGATAAACCCACAGAATTGCATACATTTGCTACAGGGAACTATGGGACTATCGTCTACGGGAGCTGCAAGCAGGGTGGCCCAGCCAACATAGAAATGATGGTTTGTATACATGGATTTGCCTAAACTTCATCCTTCTGGCTTTAAACGGCCTTGTGACTTTGTAATGTGGGCATCTTCAAGAAAGAGCTGCGGTATAAATATTCAAATAAACTTCAAAGTTGTCCGAGGGAAGGACATTAAACCAGACCTCTCAGCACAGCAGCCCTACATGAAACCATTACGCAGGTACGCATGGACAAGTGAAACCACGGGAATTCGGTGTTATTAGGCTTGTTCGCTCAGTCACATTGTCATGCTTATTTTAAAAGATAGGGATTATATTGAAGTTTACGCCTTTTTTTTGTGGCAAGATAAAGAGCGATAAACGAAGCGACAAAAATGTTCGAAGCCACTGGCACGGAGATCAGACAAATCCATATACTGACCATCATTTCCATAGTCGTGGAAAGATCACAGCTCCACGAGTTCGGTCTAGCCGTTGGTAGAGGAAACTCTACGTATAAAACAGGTGTTTCATGCCTGACGTCAATAGCGGGCACAACTACAGCAAACCCAACCTTTCTCTGGTCACTCCTCCGAAAAAGAAAGGACCGAACTGCAATCGCGGCACGATAACGTAGAGCGCAGAGTGAGTCCAGCGGGAGCAGCTGGATACGTGTGCTGCGGCTATCTCTTTTCTCGCTGCACTTGACCCACTCTTTTAGGGAAGGCAAGAGTTACTTTCGGTTCTGTTCAGGCTGCCCATCTCCACCGTGTCTAGTTCATCGCTTGAACCGCAGAACCTGCCGCATACCTACTTGTGAGGCAGTCACAAAAAAATGCAAGAATTCCACAGCGGTGGAGGACAGCTTCGTGATTTACATCTAGGCAAAATAATAAAACTCATAATTCATCCCTTTGAAACCTGCTTTGTGTGTTGTTTGTTTAGAGGTAAAGTTAATTTCTCCCACAAAAACATGTTATTCCCATTCGCCTGTTTTGTTTTTCGCGTCTCTCCAAGCCACTATAGAACGAGCTAGCACGGAAAGCGACGCTGGTTGTCACAAGAAATTGATATGTCAGCAGATAATCGTAGCTCTAAACAAAGTCGCCGCTTCGCCACAAAGGCGAAGCATTCACACCCTTAGCAAAGTGCTAGGCAACAACAGCAACTAATCAAGGTTTCAAATTTTGTCGGTCCGTAGACATTGCTAAGAACATCCGCTTGCTTGATTTCTGTAATGAAAGCGAAATAAGAGATGTGTTCACGTAAACTAACAGTCATGGTACCACGTACACACAGGCACACATGGAAATATCTCGTTCAGTGACCGCGATCACTCGCTGTCAAAAAGGTGGCGTAAGGGAAAGCGCAGGCACAGAGGAGCAAACGCTGTGTGCCACCCCTCGCTTTGACGCATCTCCCAAAGTTGAGATTAGGTGACTTCCTAAACAAGCCGCGGGACGACAGCGCACATGTAGCTGCCCGCCATCTTAGATCGCTAAGCGTTGCAGCCACGACAGATTACACCCAAAAGAGGGCGCGCGGACCGCGTATGTATTCAGCCGCGCGGACAGGCATGAGTAGCCACGGCAGCGCTGAAGGAGGAGGGCTCTGGTGCATGCCCCCCCCCCACCCCTCCTTTGTAACGCACGCTCTCGTGAATGCCTGCGCCCCTCACCATCTGTTCATGCGCGATCACGAGCCCTTTAATATTTGGCACTTTTCAATTTTTTCACTTTTCAATTTTTTTCAACCCACCATCCTTCTAACTGACCGTCGCATGCTCGGCCTCGCATCCACAGCATACGGTGCCCCCTCCCAGACTTCACAGTCTCTTACACGTGTGGGGGCAAAAGAACCTCTACCTCACCATCAGTGCAAGCCCATGTTCAGCACAAGCAAGGGTGAGCACATATTCTTTTGGGGCAGTCCCTTGAACCGCCTAACTGAAGCCAGGATGTTATGAGCACTACCAAACTAGAAACAAAAGAGAAGGCTGAGCACGGAAACTGACTGAGGTAACATCCCCAACAGCGTTCCTAGGGACAACCCCAGACTAGGAAGTGATTCAGCACAAGATTAACAGCACAGCATCAGGATCAAAATTCAAGAACTCGAGCCCATACATTAAGCTAACATCCAAGAGCGGCGCCAGGGACCAAGACAGGAGCAGATCCCGAAGCCGGGCAGACAACACGAGAGATCAAGAACGCAAGAAGGTTAACGGGCGTTTGTTGTATCTCTCACCGCTCCTAGCAAAACGCCACAAATCACCTCTGATAGAGAAAAGCGGTTAATTAAGGGAATAAGAAACTGACCACAATGGTCAAAAGCCTTAAAGACACTGATAAAGCTATCAGACAAGGTAGGCGCACTAGAACACGAACAAAACGAAGGGCACAGGAGGCCAAGAACACTCGCTACAGTACCTACATCCCTCACCACCAACTAGAACCCGCTAGCGAAGAATACAAATTCACGAAACTGGAGACCAGAATGAAGAACGTGGTCGTCCAACAACCAATAACTTTTCAGATAAACGTAGATCATATGACTAGAGACAAAGATGACAAGACAAACAGGCTTTTAGAGCGGTTCAAACAACACAAGGGCGACAAGTTAAGAATGCACAGCGCTCATGTCGACAGGATTCAAAAACAGACTCCCTTAGACAAGCACAGAAAAGGAGAGCAGAACCAGGCGCAACACTAAAGAACCTCAAACAGGGTAGTAGGATGGTTCACCTATACAATGGCCAGCATGGCTCAAAACCATAAAAGCTCAACAGATCGACTAGAGATATGGCAATGAAATTGTCGAACTTTTCCCAAGAATTCCGCAAGAACCTCCAGATCGAAGAAGAGAAGTGGCAGGACCTCACAGAAGCAATCCGCAGCCACTACGAAGCAGTCACTAAACAGCTCCAGTGCACTACCGAAACACCAGTAGTCGATACTCATCAAAAATGGAGGAGACATATTGCTTGGAAAACTGGCGGCTCTTTATACGAAGTGTCTATCGACTGCAAGGGTCCCAGAAAACTGGAAGAATGCAAACATTATACTTATCCACAAAAAGACAGATGTTAAAGAATTGAAAAATTATAGGCCGATTAGCTTGCTCCCAGTATTATATAAAATATTTATCAAAATAATTTCCAGTAGAATAAGGGCAAAACTAGACTTTAGTCAACCAAGGGAACGGGCTGGCTTCAGGAAGGGATACTCTACACTGGGTCAAATCCATGTCATTATTCAGGTAATCAAGAAATCCGTGGAGTATGATGAGCCTCTCTATATGGCTTTCATAGACTACGAAAAGCATTTGGTTCATTAGAGATACGAACATTCATAGCGACATTACGTAATCAAGAAGTACAAAATGCTAACGTAAATACCTTGGAAAATACCTACAGAAGCTCTACAGCTACCTTAATGCTACACAAGGAACGCAGGTAGATGCCTATAAAGAAAAGGGTCAGACATGGAGACACAATCTCTCCAATGCTATTCACTGCGTGCTTGGAAGAAATTCTGAAGCTACAAAAGTGGGAAGGCTTAGGAGTTAGGATCGACGGCGAATATCTCAGCAACCTTCGGTTTGCCGATGACATTATTCTTTTCATGAACAATGCAGACGAGTTACGATAAATTATTGAGAACCTTACACAGAGTGAGTGTAAGAGTGGGATTGCAGAATAATATGAAGATAAACATATCGATAAATAGCCGCGCAAAGGAATTAGAGCTCAGGATCGCCAGTCGGCCTCTAGAGTCTATGAAGGAATACGTTTACCTAGATTAATGAATCACTGGGAAGCCTGATCATGAGAAGGAAATTCACAGAAGAATAAAAAAGGGTTGACTCGCACAGGGCAGACATTGCCAGCTCCTCACTAGAAGCTTGCCATTATCATTGAAAAGGAAGGTGTTCAATCAGTTCATTTCACCAGTGCTGGCATATGGGGCAGACTTGGAGACTGACAAAAAAGCTTCAGGACAAGTTAAGGACCGCGCAAAGAGCGATAGAACGATGATTGCCAGGCTAACGTTAAGAGACAAAATTAGAGAGGTTTAGATCAGAGAGCAAACGGATATAAACGATATTCTAATTGACATCCAGAGGAAGAAATGGAGCTGGGCAAGTCATTCAATGCGCAGGTTAGATAACCGTTGTACATTAGGGTTCCAGAATGGGCACAAAGAGAAGGGAAACGCAATCGAGGACGACAGAAGACTAAGTGGACCGATGAAATTAGCAAATTCACGGGCGCTAGTTGGAATCGGTTGGCGCTGAACAGGGGTAATTGGAGATCGCCAGGAGAGGCCTTCCTCCTGCAGTGGACATAAAACAGGCTGATGATGATGATGACGATGAAGAATAGGAAGATACTCATGTCCTATACATGTGGAAGCCAGGAAGAGCATGGTGAAACGATGAAAATAACAATTGCTATACAAGCGCATTGCCGAGCTCTCCGAAAATGCCAACATCGACGCGTCGAAAGTCGCGTCAGATAATTGGTTACGATTCTGTGACTCCCTGAAAAGCGCTCTAGGCGCGACAAGAACATAATATCCTGATATTTACGCTAGAAGTCGGCAAAACCAAGAACGAGACACGAGACTAGCAGAACACTACACAATATACGACGCCTGTTCGATCGAAGGTGCCAATAAAGCGCTCATTGATAAACTTCAGGAGAGGTACATAGGACCCACAACAACATACAATCATCACACCAACAATAGACGTCCATGCTCGAAACCATACATGGGCAAAGCGAACCTCGGTCTAGACGCACCCATTAGCGCCCACGAAGTCTTCCAAGTAGCAAAAGTTGCCTGGATTAACACAGCGCCAGGTTCAGACAAGGTTAGAAATGTCATTACATGAAAACTTAGCGATTAAGCCCTAGAGGCTTTTACACACCTCTTTAACTAGAACTGGTGGAGCCGGGATCAGTTACCAGACAGCTGGAAAAAAGCCATTAAAATCACTATCCCTAAACCGGGCAAGGTACCTACGTTAGAAGCCCTTAGACCAATATCGCTCCCGTCCTCTCTCGGGAGAACGTTCAAAAATGTGATGACCACAAGACTACACCGATACCTAGAACGCAACCACTACTTCCCCGCGACATCGTGTTCCAGCCAGGCCCCTCCCCACAGGAAGCCTTCCTGCTCATCAGGGAAGAAATGCTAGCCAAGATTCGCAAAAGAAGTGAAAACCTCGTACTAGCCTCAGACCTCAAAGGAGCCTTCGACAATCTGTCACAAGAAGCGGTGCTCGACGATCTCAACGCGACAGATTGTGGAAAGAAGACCTCTAACTATACCAGATCTTTTCAGATAGAAGAAGGTCGACTATAGGCCTGCATAAAACCAAATGAGATCCGTTCAGCATAAGGGTATACCTCAACACACCCTTGTGTCACAGCTCCTGTTCAAAGTTGCCATCAAGAGATTATCCGTACCCCTTGACCAAATAGAAGATCTAGGCTGCACATTTTGCACTCACAATATCACTCTCTGGGCGAACAACGGCATCGCCGGGTACAAGGAGGACACTCATCAACAAGCAACAAATGCAATGTCCTCCTTCGCCAAAAGCAGCGGGCTCCAATGCGCAACAGAGAAGTCGGAAGTGATAAGCATCCACAATCAACGATACAAAAGAAATGGTCCCATCAATATTCAAGGGGGCGGAGACACAGTCAAGGAGGTGGATCTGATACGCATCCTGAGTTTCCGGATCCAGAACAACCGATGCGCCAGACACACTCTAGACATGCTAAACACAATCATGAAACAGATTGCCAAAATGATCAAAAGATGAACCGCTATCGGACTGGAATGAGGGAAGAAGACACTCTTAGGCTAATCCACGCTCTTGCATTAAGCGTAATCCCCTATAGCCTTCCGTACCACCAAACAAGAAAGGCGGACGAGGAGAAAGCCAAAGTTATTATCAGGGATGCCTACAAACCTGCTGTTGGTCTTCCCAAGCTTACGGCCACGGACAAGTTCCTGTCTCTAGTGGCATACAGTAGCTATGCTGAACTAGAGGCTGCCGTACTGCTACCTCAGCGGCAACGCCTCAGTGGGACTCACTCTCGAAGGGCGATCATCCTCAACAGAGCGGGCTACCCCAAGCATCCAACATATGTTAACAAGGACCCAGAGGAGGCATAATAATTGGAGAACATATCTCTATCGCACCCCTTCCAAAAACATGCATCACAGCCGACACCTAGACAGACGAGAGGCCAGAGTCAAGGCGCTCACCAACATGTACCTGTTTAATCCCGACGTCATATATGTAGATGCAGCGCAATTATCCAACAAGAGAGGATTCATCTACGCAGCGGTCGATAACAACTTAGGCCTCATACGCTGTCATCAAATCGTCACCACTTCTACGGCCGAAGCGGAAGCGGGATATATTGCCAGCGTTATTAGACTGCAGGATGAAGCTGACAATGACTCCGTGATCTTATCAAACTCCCAGGGTGAATGTAAACCCTTCATGAAAGGTTTGGTTTCCAAAAACATAAGGGAGTTGCTTCCTACTAACCTTAAACATTGCCATAAAGTCATTTGGTGCCCCGGCCACGTCGGGCTTCCGGGCAACGAGAGAGCCAACACCCTAGATCGAGAACTTCCCAACTGAGCAAGGCTAGGTGATCGCACTTTCACACACTCATATCCCCACTTCTAGCAGAGACATTCTCACGTGTCAGAGAATCGACTGACGCACATTCGGTCCACCTCACAAATCACTGAACAAAACGGAAGCCAACGATCTTCGTAAAATACGAACGAACATATTTCCTCATCTTAAATCGCTGAACAAAATATTTCCTGAAGCATGCAAGGCCGAGTGCCCATGGTGTGGTGGAAAGCCAACTCTGTTTGATATGCCATGAGATTGTCCCAACAATGCTGTTGAAGGAGGCAAACAGCTACATGTCTGTATCCTTAATAAGGAGCAGTGGGAGGTACTACTCGCCGGCTCGGATCCCGGAGAGCAACTAGCCCTTATTCAACTGGTCCAGCGGGGCCCTGGACTGAGGGCCCCGCCTACGTCGACTCCGACTGGTTTCGGAAATTTAGTTTAATGGATGTATGAATAAATGAATTAACGTCTGCTTCACCTCCACCGCGGGTCGGCCGGGCATTGCACTATCTTCGTGATCGGCCCACGCATGGGGAGTACTTAACGCCTACTTCACTTCCGTCGCGGGTCAGCCCGGCATTGCACTATCTTCAGGATCGGCTCACGCATGGGAATTTTTGGGCCTACAAACGGCCAAGATTATGGGGGAATTAGCCCTTAACAGCTTCGCTCTAATAATGGTTTCGTCGTTGTGTTTAATAATTACTTAAATATTTATTAATGACGACTACGAACGCGGGAGCAGTGTCACGACCTCGTTCGCGCAGTTGCGCCGACGGGCGCTTAAGAGCCAGCTGTGGATGACCACGACGACGACGGAGCCAATCGTGGTGATAGTATTGTGTCTACACGGACACATTCCTGATGGAACTCGGCCGTAATAGCTTCCCTATAAAAAAGAAAATTTGTTCGTATTGCGGTTGCGGCCCGTGGTGGATGATTATGCCAAAAAGTAAGCTACACTGTGACGGTGGGTTTTTCTTCCAGTTATACCACAGGACATATTTGTTCACCGAAATGCAGTTCGCAGCATTGTGTCTTCGTCTCTTTCTGTTGCCCTACGTGCTCTCTTGCGCTAAAGCTCAAGTTGCTCTGAATAAGTCCCTACCTTGTAACAGAGCTTTCCATACGTTCTTGTTTTCATCCTCAGGATATCCGCCTTCATTGTTGGCTCCTGATTCCTACGGTGAAGCCCCTCCTCAGATAATCCAGACTGTATCGGTTTGCAGGACCTGAAGAAACACTTCCAAACAAGATGAATACTCCGACTGACATGTCGACGTCATCTTAAGTTTCGACCTTTCACGATGTGCAGCCTACATGAGCGTCCAGAATGAAGTCAACACACGATCACAGCATTCCAGCGTTTCTTGCTTTCTTCATGTCGCTGTCTCATTCACACTCTGTTTTGTTGTAACTAATTCTGTTTCCACAAAATTACACAATGCAGTGAAATGATTGTCATGGAGCTGCTCTGCAAAATCTTCTAGGCAGTCACTACGTGCCAAAGTGCGCTAAATTCTACCCTGAAAATCCATTAACATTGACAGTTGTCCAGCTTCCCTTCTACTCACTTTGTTTCAGTTAATTTTTTTTTCATAAACAGAAGCAGCAGCGCATGCTTCTCACAAACACTGCGCCTCAAGTCAGCCAAAATATGGTTACTCGGAGCAAAATCTACAAACCTTATATGGAGGCAAAGCAAATAAATTGCAAATACATGATACGCATCAAGCAGTCACGTTCGCTGCTTATTGCTGCCACTGCAATTTTACTTTGTACATTAAAGCCAAGGCCTCTGTGAGCACTCGCGTGGACACTGGCAAAGCATCACTCGTGTGAGCCCAAACTCGCATTAAATTGGGGTAACAATCTGCTTTGCGTTTAACGGACACGGCATCAAGAGGAAGCACATACAAAGTTCAGCGGGTGCGATAACTCGCAGTGCAATCCACCCGCCGCACGGATGTAGTCCCTTGACTTGCAGGTAGAACTTGATGCAGCAAAAGAAATGAAATTTCGCTGCTTCGAAATCGGTGTCACGCCGGTCGGTGCTCCCTGATATCTGACCTGTATGTATTTTTTTACTAGATAGCTCGCAAATAATCGTCCCTAGTCACCATAAATATTTAAGGACTCGGAGCTTGCACTATTCACTCCAAATATCCGCAGAATCAGAAATCCTTTGCCCCTATCTTTTCTAGCCAAGTTACCGTTGTAAATGCGAAGTCAACATATCCATTCCGAGCGGTCGACTTTTCTTGGACCGGCCTAGCCTTATCTTCCGGTAGCTCCACGGCACGGCGCTACTGTCAGTAGTTGAAGTTGGCGGCTGTGCTTCACATGTCCACGGTGTACCAGCAGCGAAGTGCGACTTGTTTTCTATGGGTCAAGGGACGAGCGCCCATCCAAATCCACAGGCAAATGCAGCCAGCCTATTAGGGAGATATCTCGCTTTGAGAAGTGTGAGGTGGTGGTGTTGTGAGTTCGCAGAGGGGCCGTAATGACTTGCATGGCAATGAGCGTTCGGGGAGGCCGCGATTCTCGCGGACTAACCACAGAGGCATCTCAAATTGGGTGCTGCGATGACACAAATGTCTGAACTAATGTCGGGATTATGTGTTAAATAGTGTAAGGTACGTAATATAGTACTTATATTTGTAGTTACCTCAATGTACGTAATTTTTACTAATGAAAAACAGGGACAAAGGCTTTGTGATTGGCCCTCGTATTGCTGTAGCGCGGCATTCATCTGTCCCTAAAGGTGATGTTTGTCGAATGCTCGGATGGAGTCATATAAAGGGGTAAACGTATTTTACAATCAGCTGTAGAAGCACATACGTTAAGCAGACATCTGCGCTAAGGTATTGTTTAATTCCTCTATTCTGCTGTCTGGATCATAAGACAAATAAATACTTCTCTGCAAAGTTAGGCGTATATATCTGTTCTAGCAACGGTTACGTATGCTACGAGACAGTCTGCTCTGGGCCGTACTCCTGTGAGACTACCGTTGCTCTTTCATATGCCCAACCGCAAGAGACTTCTTATCAGTTTTCTTACCATCAAATATACACTATAGAGGTCAGTATTGGAAGAACATGGAGATGTGTTCTCTCTCTCTCTCTCTCTCTCTCTCTATCTTCCTGTTTTCATGGCTGTGGAGCCCGTGTTCACGGGTGCCATGTGTGCATTGTGCTCACAAGGGGGACCTCGTTTTAGAGCGCAGCTCTTTGGCGTCCGTTCCTGGGTTTCGCGTCGTCGTCGGCGTTGTCGTCGGCCTCGTAACCAGCTCCGCCCCCCTTTCATCCCCCCAGCGCTAGCAGCGACCGACTGATACCGCTGGATGCCGCTGACGCCGCTAGAGAGTCAAGATAACGTGACTGCATAGAACACCGTCGCCGCCATGCAGAAAGAGGAGGAAAGGGTCCCCCCCCCTGTTCTTGTGTGGCGGATAGGGTGCTCTTCAGTTGCCGACGCGCCGTTTATTTCACGTAGGCCCCGGCACGTCGACGAATACGTGACCACCTTCCCACGGCTAGACCTGGTTCTTAGCGCTGCGGAAGCGAGGGTATCATATTGTTTGTGTCGGAATCGGCGGCGTTGTCCCTGAAACCAACTGCGCAGCTGGGGTTGACTCACTATCGGCGTCAGCGGCATCAGTCAGTCGCTGCTATCTCTTCCCTCCTCCCTTTATCGTGTTGTCCGCTTGCTGCGCGCGCTTCTGCCCCCATCGTTTGCCGCTGGGTGTACACGCCGCCCCCCTCCCCCCTCTTCCTGCGAGTCTCCGGTTGTCAAAGCGCCGGCTCGAACTTAATTCCTTTCTTCGCTCCTCCTCCAATGCAACCCCTGTGCGGTGGCAATCAGAGAGCCAGATCGGTGGCGGCGGATCTGTATATGTGCACCGCCCGAGCCGAAATTGCCGCTGCCGTTCGCCCTGTGCGGTGGCAATCAGAGAGCCAGATCGGTGGCGGCGGATCTGTATATGTGCACCGCCCGAGCCGAAACTGCCGCTGCCGTTCGCCACTGCGAAATTATCTGCCAGTTCTTTCTGAGCCATGAGCGAGACCACCGATGGAAGTCCTCCGTCTGCTGCTGCTGCTGCTGCTGCTGCTAAACGAGCTGCCAGAGCAGAGGCCCAGCGCCGTCGCCGTCAGAATCCAGAGGTGCGTGCCGCCGAAGCAGAAGCTTACCTAGTGGAGTCTTTGTTAAAGGAATACGTGTGAAAAATAAAAAAAAAATTCTGTGATAGCGCATACATGTGTTGCTCGATTTCTTTGCCTCAATCTAGCTTATTTGCTGCGCTCAAATTTCGCATTAGGAAGTAACGTAATCGTTGGTAATTTTTTTTGATTTCCCGAGTAGATTTATATATTGCAAACAGTCGCACTTTGTGTGCTTTAGAAATGACGTCACTAGGTTCCTGCTTTCTAATGACTGCTTCTTCTATGGTCATGCCTTTGGGCGATAATTTTATATTTAATAAGAGGAGTATCAGGCGCCGCCTAGTGGCAGCAGCCTCTTCTAAAATACAGTTAAAATTAGGCAGTAACGATCGAGTATTGTCAATGGTATCAAATAGCCGGAAGCTTCTGAAAAACTATTAGCTTTAATCAACAAATCCCGTGATCGAAGGCCTATATTAATTGTGGTGAGAATATTCAGGTAGCGTTTGATGCTTTAACGCCCCTGAACGCAATGTCACTAGTGCTCTGCCACTCATAATAGAAACATTATTGTACTGCATAACAATACGAAAAAAAAATGCTATTGTCCAGCTCTTTTTTTAATTGTAGGAAAAAAAGAACAAATTGACACTACCGTTGACAGCGACGCGGGCATTAGGTTTGGTTTTTTCCACTCTGCGCCGCCCGCGCTATTGTGTTTGAGTAGTTTCGTTATCGGGTAGTGGTGCATCGATTTTGCTGGCTCGCCGAACTCACAGAAACTGCAAGTAGCAAAGAATACCATACTCGTGCGATGTTACGGGATTTCCGAACGTTCCACGCCACTTGACGAAGAGCAGCGGCAGCAACGATTTCAACCCTCTATCTTGGCTCTGTTTCTCCGTGGCCGAAAGTTCACGTTTTGCGCCACTAACAGCCGCTCCATCTGGCGGGCGCTGTTTTACTCATCGGCAGCGATAAAGGGCGGCGATGGAGTGTGCAACGTCACCACTCCCCGCTTGAGGACGGCTCATTTGAATTCTGCTAAAGGTGAACAGACCCTCAAGACTCTATTTTCTCGTAAACTAAGCCATTTCTGGGCGACAAACAAGTGCTGTCCAGTTTCTGGAATGGTATTTTAAGATTCTACGTTAGCTTAGTATTTGGCTTTATTCTCCCTTCAAAAAGTCGGTCGTCGCTAATGTTGGAGGCCTTAAGTGAGGAGAAGAAGAAGTAACATGCTACTTTATCGCCAGCCTTGCTGAAATCCACTTGCAATATCCCTGCTTTAAATCCATTAACTCAGCTCGCCTACTACAGTATGCAGGTTATCGCTGATGCACGTCAATTGGTGCCGAATTGGTTCCCCGTAGCTTTACCGAGAGCAAATTCGAGCTGTATAGCTATAATTTCGCCATTGTATTCTAATTGCTAGCTAAAACAATGTTGGGACAGACATCAGTCGCCGTCGGCACTTGCTTCCACTGCTTGTTTTGCAGTAAGACGGTCAGGCCTCCTCACATAAATGAGGGAAAGGAATAATCTCTTCTATTATATGGTCTTTGAAGGTTTAGAAAAACAAACAGACAACATAAAGCACAAAGTTTGATTTGACACTAAGATGCGGATTATACATTTTCTGCGTCCTAAAAAAATGAATAGTCAACAACAATAATAGATCAAGAAAGAAGTAAATAAGAGAACAGTAAGCAATTGTGTCGCGGTATTCACAATTGAAGATTTCTAGGGTATTGCACACGTCCTGTTTGGGAGCTCCTGATTTTCCAAAAGACAATAAAGGAACATTCATGCGCAGGCCAAGCTGGCGCAGGGTAATTTTCAACGTGCTCATCCTCAGGAATGGAAGGCGCTAACAATCACTAAAAACGATTGTTAG
The DNA here is from genome assembly GCF_050947875.1 of Dermacentor variabilis. Taxonomy (NCBI): domain Eukaryota; kingdom Metazoa; phylum Arthropoda; class Arachnida; order Ixodida; family Ixodidae; genus Dermacentor; species Dermacentor variabilis. The sequence continues at coordinate 98,370,942 of NC_134578.1, read as the reverse complement.
AAGTTAAAAAGAAAGAGAGACAATGAACAGCCTGACCGATCAGGTCTGTGGATGTATTAGAACAGGATGATGAAGCCTCATGAGCACCAGCTTTATCTGTCGTGTTTTAGAGAAGTTTTACCTCAAAGGGTTGACATTCTGAAAAGCAGCCAAATCTGTCGTTGTACTTTCTCTTCTTCTTCATATCAGGTTTACGGCACATTTATTTTGCCAACTTGGCCTAAACGTTCCTCCTCAGTTAGTCCTTTCGCTATGCTATTGGCACTGCATTTAACACACTATAATTTGTATGTGCGCTTCTTATTTCCAGCAAGCGCTGTGAAGTTTCAGGAATGGCATTCGAATGAGAAAAAGCAGGGACTAATGAAACTGTGTTAAATATTTTCTCAGACTATTTAACTGACATTATATGCTATTTATTTGTAGGGTTTCATTTTACGTTTTCAGCTTTGCTGGATATTGCTGGAATGTCATTTTATCATTGTTCTACCTTCCTGCCGTGTTCTGTCCGACGGCTTGACTGTATTGGTGTCAACTGCTTTAGGCTAATGAACTTCTGTCTGCGAGACAGCTGGCCCTATCAGAACTATGGTCGCTCTTTTGCGATAAATATTAATATAGTAGTAGTATTAAATCGCTACTACCTTCTGTTTATTTTAAAGGTTGACTTTATATTTCTTTCTGCTTCGCACAACCCGACTGATGACCGATTTCCCACAGAGCTATGTGTCGTTGCCTACACACTTATGTTATACGGTGCTATTGCGATTGATCGGTTGGTTCATTCTTGTCAGCCAACCATCTAATAGCAAAAGGGATGCTTGCTGTGCTGTGTTTGACTTTTAAGAATCAGAAACCCATTTCCCTGGTAACTCAAGTTTTTTTTTATCTTTTTACTTGTGTGCTTATTATTCATTTCACTAAAATTAAATGATTCTTCAAAGTGATAGCGTCTTTCGTTTCTTATTTGTTATTGCTCTTCTTTAATTTTGCTTTACAGTAGATAGAGTATATTTATTACAGTAATGTTGTACAATTTAGAAAGTACAAAATAAGTACTACGAATGATGCTAGTTAGCCTTACTGCGATTGCGCGCACTATATAGATTTTTGAAATCCTTCTATTTACGTGTTTCATTTGTCCTATTGGAATACGCATTTCTCCCATGCTACCTCCTGCCGCATTTCGCCCTTACTGGGTACACCGCTTCCATGAGAACTATTATCATCAACAGTAGCTGGAAGAAGAATAAGAAGAAGCCGGTGTGCTACAATTTTTTTATCATCGTTAGACTGGTCTTTTTCTATTCGGCTTCCCGACTTCACTCCCATATAGCTAGCGGAATTCCTAGCTGTTGTCCTAGCTTTACTAAAGCTACAATCTTCCAGGACAACCGCTGTAATAATCACAGATTCTTTGTCGCTGTGCACCTCACTTACTGCTCCCGGCTAGTCACACATATTGAAAAGATTGTACTCACTGGCTCCAAGTCATTTGTAAAGTTTACGATTAATATGGGTACCTGGGCACAAAGGCATATTTATGAATGAGGTGGCAGACAGCTTTGCCAAGGCTTCTATCAGCGGCCCAGTGCTTCCCCTTCTTCCAACGATTGGTTTTATCACGTCCACCAGGTTCAGAAGGTACATCCTTTTAACATCACAATCAAACATTAAATCATCCTTGGAACTACACCACTTACAATTTTCTTGCAGCAGGAAATTTTGCAAAACAAGACAAACGGAAGTCACATTAACGAGACTACGTTGTCGAGTCCCATCTCTAAATTTTTACATGTGCCGATCTCCATTTACATGCACAATATCCCCATTGTGCCATTTTTGCAAGACATTAGAGACGATTGAGCACTACTTACTGGAATGCCGACGTTTCTCCTCCATGATGAAAATGACATTAGAAATTACAGTGCGACAGCTTGGCCTGCCATTGAACAGTCCGGTACTACTGTCTTTCGGAGCGTTTGTGCTTGGGCACTCCCACGGAAATGTGTGCTTCGCCTTAGAAAAATTTATTATTTAATCAAACCGATTTCACTGATGACCGTATTATTCTTTTCATTACTCCTCTATTGCCTCATTAATATATTATAGATAATTTTCTTCCTCTTCATAGCTTGAGTCTACTGAACCGTTTCGATTTTTGCTCGCTTAAATTCATGTAACAAAATTATAGATTTCTAGCTCAATTTCCCGAACACATAAGCAAAGTCTGCCCGACTCTTGGCCAATCACCGCGAGTGGGTATGCGCCAAACACATCAAGGACATCATCGTCATCATCACCTCAACGTAGCTTCAGCTCTGACTCGCGAAGTTGAACCACCGTGTTCACTCCTTCGGTAAAGCACAGGACCGACCAGAGAATCGATCGCTATGGGTGAGTGCTGTCTTCTTGCCTACTACGGAGCATGGTAGAGTTCTGACTTTCAGTCTACGTCTCCGCTCGTGTATCTACCTACAGTGCTGTTGCACAGCAAGCCGGCTGAATTTTAGGGCTAGTGGCCCGGAGAACAGCAAGGCTTTACGCTAAGAGAGGGGAGACCAAGGTGACTTCTCGCCTGAAAAAGGGTGTTCACTAGTTTCTTTATTCTCTTTTAATGCACTAAGCGATCGCTCTGTGGCATTCCCTCATTTCTTGCGACGACGTGGCACGCCGTGCAGTGATTTTGTATTTAATAATGAATAGGCACAAAACAAATAACCAATGAGGGTGCCTTGAGAGTGTCGCTACTCGCGCTAAGGCGCTCTTACATTATTAGGATGTCAAACTCATGAGGGGCACGCTCCACAATGCACTTTCACGTTGCATTATGTCATATGACATATGTTTTTGGTATATATATATATATATATATATATATATATATATATATATATATATATATATATATATATATATATATATATATATATATATATACACGCAGGAAAGAGACGACGAACTTTTTGGAAGACTTCTTTTACTTAACGTTTTCGGCTGGTGGACCAGCCTTCGTCAGAGTACAGTGATATATATATATACATATATATATATATATATATATACCACAAACATATGTCATATGACATAATGCAACGTGAAAGTGCATATATACATATACATATACATATATTGTATTCAATAAGAACGAGCTGTAGGCACTACTTAGAGAAAGGCGACGACAACGTGTGGTTGGAAGCCTTGTACCTGTGTTGCCGAAGCTCTGTGTTTTCACGCTGCGGTGCTCTGCTATCTGAGCGCTTTAGCAATCGAACTATAACGCCTGATGACATTTGGTGGACGTGCTCGGTCCTTCCCAAACCTAGAACTCCGCAGCCGGACGCTCCCTACCGTTTCTGCCATGCCTCAGGACGCCGCGCAGCGAGATCCTCCCCTGGCGTCGCCTGTCGTCTGCTCCGGTACTCTACGCCAACGAGATCCTCCGGTCTTAAGCGGCAACGACGACCATGACGTGGAGGATTGGCTCTCGTCATACGGTCGCGTGAGTGCGCATAACAAATGGGATGACAAAGCTAAACTGACAATCGTCATCTGCTATCTTTCTGGAGTCGCTAATCTCGGTTCCGGAATCACGAATCCAACCTTTCCACCTGGACAGCATTAACCCATTCTTTCAAAGAGTTACGGACTGGATCCCAAGGGAAGGGAAGCGTAGCAGGGGGCGGCAGAAAGTTAGGTGGGCGGATGAGATTAAGAAGTTTGCAGGGACGGTATGGCCACAATTAGTACATGACCGGGGTTGTTGGAGAAGCATGGGAGAGGCCTTTGCCCTGCAGTGGGCGTAACCAGGCTGATGATGATGATGATGATTCTTTCAAAGAAGTCTTCGGTCGCCCTGCTGTGCGCAAGCTTCGCGCAAAACAACGCTTGCGTAGTCGCGCTCAGCAAAAGGGTGAAAACGTAGTTGACCTTTGCCGGCACATTAATCCCGCCATGCCCGACTCTGAAAACATCAAGAATGTCATGAAGGGCATAGAGCATGACGCCTCCCAAATGCTCTTGGCGAAGAATCCTCAAACGATTGACGAGGTCATTACAATGTGCCAGAGCTACGATGAGCTCCGCAAACGCCGCCTTAGTACGCGCCGAGCTGCCACGCCCGAAAACACGATTTCGGCTTTAACTGACACTTTCAGTGCTGCTCCCGCCCACTCTCCGTTCCTCGACCGAATCAAACAATTGGTTCGCGAAGAAGTCGCGCGCCAACTGCTGCCTGCTACCCTGTCGTCTGAGTCCTCTTTGTCCCCGGAACTCCGACGCGTCATACACGAACAAGTCAGCGACGCACTACCTCTCGCTAATCAACCACCCTCAGCGCCGGTTCCGCTCATGTACGCTGCCGTCGTCTCCAGGCGAAGACCACCGCCTGAAGTAGCGCACTATACCCCCACAAGCGGCTTCTACGCCTCGCCTTCTCCAGCTGCGAACTACTTGCCCAGAAGCGACTTCTTCGCGCCTCCGCAGCCCCTACGCCCAGCTCAAGACAGTGCACCGCTACCTAGGCCCCCTGTTGATAATCCGAGGCGTACCGAAGACAACCGGCCGATCTGCTTCGAGTGTGGCTCTGCTAGCCACGTGGCACGGTTCTACCGCCGGCGGGGTTGGTATCCTCCCGATACTTCGAGATGTGAAGGGAATGCTCCTGACTCCCAGTCCCACCTATTCGCCAGCAGTTCCGCACTTCACTCCTTCATCTCCTGTTCCCCGAAGCTTCAACACTCGTCGGTCTTCATCTGCCCGTCGACGTTCCCTCTCCCCCATAGTCCGCCGCCCTGCAGCTGTGGAGGAAAACTAAAAGGCGCAGTTCTAGAGGCAACAACTGCGATCTCTTCGAAATGCCCAAGCCCTCGTTTATTCGCTACGAACATCATTGAAGTTTTTGCCGAAGGTGTCGCCATTCACGCGCTTGTCGACACAGGTGCCGCAGTGTCCGTGATTGCCGACCAGCTTCGCCGTACGCTCCGAAATGTCGGGACGCCATTTTCTGTCATTTCGCTACGTACAGCCAGCGCTGAGCCAATTGAGCCCTTAGGAACATGTACCGTCCGTGTCGCCAAACAAGGAAGTTTACACCACGTTGAGTTTGTTGTTCTTCCCCGCTGCTCTCATGCCATCATTCTAGGATGGGACTTCCTCTCATCTCATCACGCTGTTATTGATTGTGCCCGTGCAGAACTTGCGCTGACTCCATTTTGTGGCAGTCCTGAAAATTTGCCTTAGCTGTTCCACTGCAACCATTGCCTTGTCCAGGACGGGCCTTTGACAGGGTTGGAGTGGATATCTATGGGCTCCTTCCATGTACTTCAGATGGCAACCGCTGGGTGATAGTGGCGATTGACCATCTGACACGCTACGCCGAAACTTCGCCTCTGCCCAACGCATCTGCGCGGGATGTTGCCTGGTTCCTTCTGCGTAATATGATAACTTCGCCATTGAGCCCCCAGAGAGTTGATGAGCGACAGAGGTCGCGTCTTTCTGTCTGATGTTATAGAAGCCCTGCTCAAGGAATGCAACGTAACTCACCGTACCTCTACTGCATTCCACCCGCTAATCAGTGGCATGACTGAGCGCTGTAATTGCACTCTTGGCGATATGTTACCCATGTACGTCGCATCTGAACAAACCAATCGGGACCGAATTCTACTCTTCGTGACGTACGCTTATAATACCGCCACACAGACCACTACAGGATATTCCCCGTGCTTTCCTTTTTTCGGACGCGAGCCTTCCTGCACAATGGACACCATCCTTCCGTATCGCCCTGACACAACGCAGGCTACTACCCTGTCCGAGGCTGCTGCACACGCGGAAGAGTGCCGGAAGCTCACCCGCACATTTACTCCGGAAGATCAGCAGCGACAGAAGCACCCACCTGTGCTATCTTGCCTGTAGGTCGCCGAGACGGCTCCTCTTCCCCGGGGAGGCAATTGTACTGGAGAAGAACGAGCAGCAGGCACTGCTTAGTGAAAGACGACGACAACGTGTAGTTGGAAGCCTTGTGCCTGTGTGGCCAAAGCTCTGTGTTTTCTCGCTGCGGTGCTCTGCTATCTGAGCGCTTTCGCAATCGAACTATAAGGGCTCTTGACAATATATATATATATATATATATATATATATAGATAGATAGATAGATAGATAGATAGATAGATACTGAGCAGCCCGTGTTTACTCGTTCTCGACGTAGTTCTTGGCTGAATGGCTTGCAATAATAGTACCGGGTGGCGCATTTACAATTGCGAGTAGGGACAGCGAGCCGTGGCACTTGCAAAGACGCTGGACGTGTGCGCGCATGCGCGAGTAAGAGCGAGTGCCAGAGAGGAAATGTGGGGACTTTTGCTTTTTGTCTATATGACTGGCTAGGCACTACGGAGGAGTTTCTTAGGCCGCGTTGTATGCGTTTGTCCCTATAGCCATGCCGGCAGAACTCGCGGGCCGAGGTAGTGCTGAACTTAGCGTCACAAGTTGACGGCTGGACGTAATTATATTTATTCAATTCTGTTTTTAGTTATTTAAACAACGTGCAATTATTTCGCATTATAGGCTGCGCCTACAGGACACCAATGTGGCAACGGGGACACCAGAGCTGGAAGCCGGACTACTCCATGGGTTGGGGCTCGCCGTGGCTTGCGCGTGCCAGGGGTGTGTAAGATATAAGTTTAGAGGTATAGGTTCGCATAAAAATTCGGCTGTCCGCTGTGGCGGACAGGCAATCTTTTATACGCATACCCCCTGGCACGCTTAGGCCTCCGCGGCCCGTACCCACGGGCCGCGCTGCTTCCAATTTTCATCCCCGCTACCCCTTGGGCGCCCTGGAGATCCTGTTCCGCCTGCTGTATTATAATCTGAGGTGCTTTGCTGAGGTCCTAGTTTGCCTGTTACATATGCCTTCCCGGAGCAGTGTTAGTAAAAAATCCAATGTATCGTCGCAACGAAAAAATCGACCCGCAACACCAGACAGAACCTTGCCCTTTCAGACACAGCGATCACCAAATGCGCCGTCCATGCCCACTGACTCAACGCGCGGGCAGCCAGCGGTGGAGCGTGAACAAACTCGACCGCACTCCGCAATGCCGGCATGTCTAGGGGGACAAACGTATACCACACGCGCTAAGAAACCTCATCCGTAGTGTCTAAGCAGAGGGACATATTTAAGGCGCAAAGGCCCCCAGATTTTGTCTGTGACGCAGGGACTACACCAGCCATACATTTAGACCACCTGTTGGCATGTAGAGTGGAAATCCTCTGTGCTTGCATGATGGAGTGAACAGCCACTACCATCATTACATTTGCTGGCCTCAAGGAACCGTGCTACGTGAGGTATCATGGGACCGAGTGCAGATGTCACATACACGCCCCGAGGGCCCAGGTGTGCGGCATCTGCCTCACAGTGGGCGAACCCGCGGACGTCTGCCCCACGCCACGGATCAAGCGCTGCACCACATATGGGACTGAAAACGCATCCAACACCGATCCTCATCAGCTCATCAGTGCCAGCCTCGCTGCCTGACGTGTAAAGGTGATCACCCGACCACCGATACCCACTGTGCGAGCTGGCCACGAACGTCACCCACCAAGAAACGAGTGCGCCAGGAACTAAAGAAACAAAAACGGCAACAGCGCCGTCCTCTGGCCCAATCCAGAGAGCGACGAAGCCGATCACGGGGCCAAATCACGGTCGCGATGCCGGAGCTGAGGACCTGAAGACCGTTTCAAGAACCGCGAGAGTGGACCACTATCATCTTCATCATCATTTCATCTTTTTCTTCCTCTTCTTCATCACCATTATCATCATCATCATCATCATCAAATCCTCTCCACCACCGGCCAAGAAAATGCCGCCACCACTACCGCAACAGCTACAATTAGCAGCGTCCGAAGGGCCCGCGACCTTCACAGCGCAAATCTGCCTCACCCTCATGCGAACCCCAGTCCCTACCACAAACCCAATCCCAATCACAGGCCTCTCGCGCCAAGACCCCTCTCCAGTGCCCAACTGCATTGTGGCGCGACCTCCAGCATCAGCTTCGACGAGAATTACACCGGGCTATACAGGAGTCCTCAATATCCTCAATTATGTGTGGCCACACATGTGCAGGTCATAAATACCAGGTTCTCTAGCCGAGTGCCATCCATGCGGTATAACCGAGCTCTGATTGGTCCACCTTGACTGATTAATAGGGCACCACTGTAGGTTAAATGAGGCGTACAACTCCTGCGGGACCCGCCGTGGTTGCTCAGTGGTTATGGTGTTAGACTGCTGAGCACGAGGTCGCGGGATCGGATCCCGGCCACGGCGGCCGCATTTCGATGGGGGCGAAATGCGAAAACACCCGTGAACTTAGAATTAGGTGCACGTTAAAGAACCCCAGGTGGTCGAAATTTTCGGAGTCCTCCACTACGGCGTGCATAATCAAAAAGTGGTTTTGTCACGCAAAACACCATAATTCAATTTTTAATTTAACTCCTGCGGGGACGGTAGAGTATCCGTCTCCAGAGCAAGAGGACCGTGATTCAAATCCCGGTGCCGCGCAATTCTCCACCGGAAAATAAAAAAAACCGTGTGTTGAGAAAATTGCACAAACAGGCCTGGAGTGCGGCCTGATCCCGGTGACCAGAACCGGCAACGCACTCTCTCACCAGAGCAGGATTGGCCACCCTGGTGCAGTACTTGGCCACAACCTCCTATATGAATAAAACAATCAAACCCCGGTCCTCAGTCCCCAGCAGCCGCGAAGCGACTGACCACGGCGGCGGTCAGATCTGTGACGCTGCAGAGGGTGCTAAGAATACCTGGCTCCGGACAGGCCACCATTGGAATCTGAACCTGGCAACATTTAACTTTAGAACGTTATCTAGTGAGGCGAGTCTAGCAGTGTTATTGTAGGAATTAGAGGGTAGTAAATGGGATATAATAGGGCTCAGTGAGGTTAGGAGGACAAAAGAAGCATATACAGTGCTAAAAAGCGAGCATGTACTGTGTTACCAGGGCTTAGCGGAGAGACGAGAACTAGGAGTCGGATTCCTGATTAATAAGGAAATAGCTGGTAACATACAGGAATTCTATAGCATTAATGAGAGGGTGGCAGGTCTTGTTGTGAAACTTAATAAGAGGTACAAATTGAAGGTGGTACAAGTTTATGCCCCTACATGCAGTCATGATGACCAGGAAGTCGAAAGCTTTTATGAAGACGTAGAATCGGCGATGGGTAAAGTCAAAACAAAATACACTATACTGATGGGCGACTTCAATGCCAGGGTAGGCAAGAAGCAGGTTGGAGACAAGTCAGTGGGGGAATATGGCATAGGCTCTAGGAATAGCAGAGGAGAATTATTAGTAGAGTTTGCAGAACAGAATAATATGCGGATAATGAACACCTTTTTCCGCAAGCGGGTTAGTCGAAAGTGGACGTGGAGGAGCCCGAATGGTGAGACTAGAAATGAAATCGACTTCATACTCTGCGCGAACCCTGGCATCATACAAGATGTAGACGTGCTCGGCAAGGTACGCTGCAGTGACCATAGGATGGTAAGAACTCGAATTAGCCTAGACTTGACGAGGGAACGGAAGAAACTGGTACTCAAGAAGCCAATCAATGAGTTAGCGGTAAGAGGGAAACTAGAGGAATTCCGGATCAAGCTACAGAACAGGTATTCGGCTTTAACTCAGGAAGAGGACCTTAGTGTTGAAGCAATGAACGACTATCTCATGGGCACCATTAAGGAGTGCGCAATAGAAGTCGGTGGTAACGCCGTGAGACAGGAAACCAGTAAGCTATCGCAGGAGACGAAAGATCTGATCAAGAAACGCCAATGTATGAAAGCCTCTAACCCTACAGCTAGAATAGAACTGGCAGAACTTTCTAAGTTAATCAACAAGCGTAAGACAGCAGACATCAGGAACTATAATATGGATAGAATTGAACAGGCTCGCAGGAACGGAGGAAGCCTAAAAACAGTGAAGAAGAAACCAGGAATAGGCAAGAATCAGATGTGTGCGTTAAGAGACGAAGTCGGCGATATCGTTACTAATATGGATGAGATAGTTCAAGTGGCTGAGGAGTTCTATAGAGATTTATACAGTACCAGTGGCACCCACGACGATAGTGGAAGAGAAAATAGCCTAGAGGAATTCAAAATTCCACAGGTAACGCCAGAAGAAGTAAAGAAAGCCTTAGGAGCTATGCAAAGGGGGAAGGCAGCTGGGGAGGATCAGGTAACAACAGATTTGTTGAAGGATGGTGGTCAGATTGTTCTAGAGAAACTGGCCACCCTGTACACGCAATGCCTCATAACCTCGAGCGTACCGGAATCTTGGAAGAACGCTAACATAATCCTAATCCATAAGAAAGGGGACGCCAAAGACTTGAAAAATTATAGACCGATCAGCTTACTGTCCGTTGCCTACAAAGTATTTACTAAGGTAATCGCAAATAGAATCAGGAACACCTTAGACTTCTGTCAACCAAAGGACCAGGCAGGATTCCGTAAAGGCTACTCAACAATGAACCATATTCACACTATCAATCAAGTGATAGAGAAATGTGCAGAATATAACCAACCCTTATATATAGCTTTCATTGATTACGAGAAAGCGTTTGATTCAGTCGAAACCTCAGCAGTCATGGAGGCATTACGGAATCAGGGTGTAGATGAGCCATATGTAAAGATACTGGAAGATATCTATAGCGGCTCCATAGCCACTGTAGTCCTCCACAAAGAAAGCAACAAAATCCCTATCAAGAAAGGCGTCAGACAGGGAGATACGATATCTCCAATGCTATTCACAGCATGTTTACAGGAGGTATTCAGAGGCCTGGAGTGGGAAGAATTGGGGATAAAAGTTGATGGAGAATACCTTAGCAACTTGCGATTCGCTGATGATATTGCCTTGCTAAGTAACGCAGGAGACCAATTGCAATGTATGCTCACTGACCTGGAGAGGCAAAGCAGAAGGGTGGGTCTGAAAATTAATCTGCAGAAAACTAAAGTATTGTTTAACAGGCTCGGAAGAGAACAGCAGTGTACGATAGGTAGCGAAGCACTGGAAGGAGTAAGGGAATACATCTACTTAGGGCAGGTAGTGACCACAGATGCGGATCATGAGACTGAAGTAACCAGAAGAATAAGAATGGGCTGGGGTGCGTTTGGCAGGCACTCTCAAATCATGAACAGCAGGTTGCCACTATCCCTCAAAAGGAAAATGTATAACAGCTGTGTGTTACCAGTACTCACATATGGGGCAGAAACCTGGAGGCTTACGAAAAGGGTTCTGCTGAAATTGAGGACGACGCAACGAGCTATGGAAAGAAGAATGATAGGTGCAACGTGATAGGGATAAGAAAAGAGCAGATTGGGTGAGGGAACAAACGCGGGTAAACGACATCTTAGTTGAAATCAAGAAAAAGAAATGGGCATGGGCCGGACATGTAATGAGGAGGGAAGATAACCGATGGTCACTAAGGGTTACGGACTGGATTCCAAGGGAAGGGATGCGTAGCAGGGGGCGGCAGAAAGTTAGGTGGGCGGATGACATTAAGACGTTTGCAGGGACAACATGGCCACAATTAGTACATGACCGGGGTAGTTGGAGAAGTATGGGAGAGGCCTTTGCCCTACAGTGGGCGTAACTAGGCTGATGATGATGATGATGATGATGATGATGATGATGATGATGATGATGATGATGATGATGATGATGATACAGGAGTTGCGAGAAAGCATTCTCACGGAGGTCGAAGAAATGATCTAAGCCACCTTCGCCGACTTCTCAACCACGGTGCTGAAATCAATGCTACATGAAATTACCAATGTATTCAAGCAGAGCGTGAGAAAAGTCATGGCTGAACCCCTTCCCTCTAAATCTTCCTCCTCCTCATTCTAACTAGTCGCACGCGCTACACCACCTCAGCGTCGTCACCAGCAACAAGCGAGCGTGGTCACCCGTTCGTTCGCCGAGCCCAACTACAGAACGGTTGCTCCTGCAATGCAAATGTAAAATAGAACGACGGGACTGGCGCTGTGGCAAATGAATTGGCGGGGAAGGGGGGGTTGCCAATGTAAACGGGTCTCGCTGCAACAGTACGTTGCTACAGCGTCAGAACCGCTGAACATCACAATTCTGCAAGAGCCGGGCGCCACACTTGCTCCTATCAGTGGCTACGGGACCGTAAGGGGCTCGTACGAAGCGAAAGTGTTTGCGCTCGTGTCGAGGAAACTCACCTAGACACATACTACTCTAACGTCAGACATTCCTCATCATATCATTGAAATGTCCCCGCGGTCAAGCGACAAAACAGCCTGCACATCTTAGATGTATACAGTGCACCTCGTGCTCGCTGGCAAAATTTTTCTTACCTACTCACAGAACTCATCAAGATGGGCCCACAGTCCGTGGTGTGCGGTGATTTCAATGCTACACACGTGGCCTGGGGATATCGCAATAACACACAAAAGGGCACCTGAATTTGAGACCTCCGGCATAATCACCGGCATGATCACCCTACGATCGGCTACTTCGTCCTCCGATCACCACTCGGACAAGTAAATGGTGCAGCGTCAGGAGGGAAAGCTGCATTTGGACAACGTAAAACTCTTCCGGACGTTTAGCGCTTTTAGTGTGTGTTGAAGGTGTCCGAATCGAAGCCTTGGTTGACACAGGTGTATCGCTTTCCGTTATTAGTACTGACTTGTATTCTTGATTGCGAAAAGTGAAGACACCGTATAATGACCCTCCCCTTCGTTGTGCTAATGCAGTTCTTGTTCAGCCCTCCGGTATTTGCACTGAGCGTGTTTGCATTGATGGCATCCTTCACCACATTCAATTCGTCGTGCTGTGTTCGTGTACCTACGCGATGATTTTGGGATGGGATTTCTTGTCCTCCGCCTTTCATTTTTTGCCGTCAGCGAACTATTCATCTGAAGGACGCTGAATCTTCATCCGCTATCGATGCTCATGGCCTACGTTTCGTCACATCTACCGACTGTTTCATTCCCGTGGGCAATTCCTTAATGGTGATGTGTTCCTTGCGCCAAGCGGTCACTGCATATCTGGTGGGCTTAGCGTTACTCCTAGCCTGATGTGGGTTCAGGACGGTAGAGCGTTCGTCGGTGTTCGTAACCCTACTTCTTCGCCAGTTGTGTTCTCCCATGGCACTACTGAGACTTGCTTTACTGACGTCGAACCACATTCGCTGATACTGTTTCACACCGAATCACCACCTTTGTCTTCCACAACTGATTATCATACTCCTGCCGCTGCTTCAACGGCCGCGATAAATCCCTATCTGACAGCTGTGCAGACAGAAGGCCTTTTGCCACTCCTACAAAAACACAGCGCCTCATTTGACGTTCACTCCAAGCTTATGGGGCGCACTTCCGTCGCAGTGCATCGCTTCGAAACCGAAGGTAGTTCGATTGTACGCCGCCGGCCGTATCGCGTGTATTCTGCAGGACGGAAAATCATTGCGGATAAAGTTGATGAGATGCTCAAACGATACATCATTCGACCATCGTCCAGTTCTCGGTCGTCTCCTGTTGTCTTAGTTCGCAAGAAAAATGGCTCTGTACGATTTTGCGTCGATTCTCGAGCCCTAATAAGATCACGCGCAAAGACGTATATCCCATACCAAGAATCGATGATGCCATTGACTCCCTCCAGGATGCAGAATATTTCTTTAGTCTAGACCTCCGATCCAGGTATTGGCAAATCCCCATGCACAAAGCGGACAAGGACAAGACAGCCTTTGCAACACCAGACGGACTTTACAAGTTTAACGTCATGCTCTTCTGTTTATGTAATGCTCCTGCAACATTTGAATGCATGATCGACACAGTTTTACTTGGTCTTAAGTGGAAGACCTGTCTGTGCTATTTAGATGACGTTGTTATTTTTTCTACAACATTTCGTCAGCACCTTAAGCGTTTATACGAAATTTTTACATGCATTTACAATGCTGGACTTCAACTAAACTCAAAGAAATGCTATTCGCCCGAAAGAACATCAAAGTGTTGGGCCACCTCATCAGCAAAGATGGCGTTCGACCAGATCCCGACAAGGTTGCTGCCGTGCTTTGCTTCCCTCGCCCTAAAATTCGTAAGCAATTAAAAAGTTTCTTGGGCCTCGCATCCTACTTTCGCCGCTTCATCAGTCACTTTGCTGATGTGGCGTCGAAGCTGCTCAAGTCGCTTACGTCGGGCGCTGCTTACCCTTGGACAGACGATTGCGAACTTCTTTTCACGCCCTCAAGTAAGCATTAACAACCGACCCTGTCCTCTGTCACTTCGATGAGAACGCCCCAACTTGTTTGCACACCGACGCTAGTGGCCATGGAATCACTGCTGTCCTTCTACAGCATGATACCACCTCACGAGAGAGAGTTGTTGCCTATGCTAGCCGCGCAATAACGGCGGCCGAAAAGAACTACTTGATCACAGAGCAGGAATCTCTCGCTGTAGTTTGGGCGATACAAAAATTTCGACCATACCATTGCGGACGCTACTTCACGGTCATAACCGACCACCACGCCTTATGCTGGTTGTCGTCAATCAAAAATTTATCTGATCGCCTTGGTCGCTGGGTGCTCCGATTAGAAGAATACGATTCTGAAGTTGTCTACATGTCTGGGAAAAAGCATCAAGATGCCGACGCTCTCTCTTGCTGCCCGCTGCCACTATTATCTTCGAGTACATCTCTCCATTGCTCGCCACTTGACGATGAGACGAAGTCTCCACTCTCGTTATTAGCTCTAGCGCTTACTGGCACGTTATCTTCCAATTGCGTCACTCAGCTCGCCTCATGTCAACGTTTCGATCCGTACTGCAACGGCATTATCCAACGCCTGTGCGGAACTACTTCTGCACCAAATGCCAGATTACGTCGACAACTGCGACTATTTAAGCTTGACGACGATGTGCTGCATCGCTAGATTTAGAACTCTGATGGACACCTATGGGTGCCTGTTCTTCCACGTTCGCTGCGTACACAGGTCCTTGAAGCCTTTCACGACGACCCTTCTTCTGGCCATTTGGGCTTCCACAAGAAATACCACCATGTTAGGAGCCGTTTCTTTTGGCCAGGCATGTCTACCTTTGTGGCCAAGTACGTCGCTTCTTTCGTCCAATGTCAACGGAGGAAACGCCGACTTGGCCTTCTGCTGGGCTTTTACAGCCTATCCCATGTCCCGCGACACCCTTTGCCATCGTTGGGATAGACCTAGTCGGCCCTCTGCCCATGACGCCGGCAGGTCATTGATGGATCGTGACAGCTGTTGGCCAGCTCACACGTTACGCAGAGACCGCTGCTCTACGCTCTAGTTCTGCCTCAGGCGTTGCCACCTTCTTTCTGGATGCCATTGTGCTGCGTCGTGGTGCACCTCGTGTACGGTTAGGTCACCGCGGCAAGACTTTCCTGTCAACAATATTCAAAGAAGTACTCGGAGCTTGTGGCACAGTTCACAAGACGACATCTGCATATCACCTTTAAACAAATGGCTTTACCGAGCGATTTGATCGCACACTCATAGATATGATATCAATGTATATCGGGCCAAACCACTACAACTGGGACAAACGTTTACCGTTTCTGACGTTTGCTCACAACTCCTCTATTCAACGAACTACGGGGTACTCACATTTCTACCTAGTTTACGGCCGTTTACCAGCGTTCACCATCGACGCCGCTTTCTTCAATGCCCCAACTAACACCTCGGCCAGTATACCCGAACAGTTCGTATCGAGACTTGAGGAATGCCGTCAACGTGCTCGCTTCAACACCGAAGTCAGTCAGCTAGATCGCAAGCAACGTTACGACATCTCCCGTCGCGCCGTCTCCTTTCGTCCTGGAGAAGAGGTGCTCCTTTGGACGCCCGTTCGTACACCCGGTTTGTGTGAGAAGTTTGAATCCCGCTTCATCGGACCCTACATCATTAATGAACAAACATCCCCCGTGAACTATCTCGTTACTCCCGTAGACGTTTCTTCGGACCATCGTTATCGTGGTTGGGAGATCGTTCATGTTTCGCGCCTCAAACGATTCGTTCAGCGTTAGCCTCCTGGCTAAGTCGCGGCCTGGCTGGCCGCTTCCGCAAGTGGGTAAATTAGTGTGATCATTATTCAAACGCTTCATATTCTCACCTGTACATACTCGTCATCACAGTTTTGGGGCCTGGTGCTGGGGCTCTCATTCTAGAGAATAAAGAAGAGGCTGCTTGCCTAAACCTCGTCTCACAATATATATATATCTATATATATATATATATATATATATATATATATATATATATATATATATACTAGTATATTCCTATGTACTAGTATATATACTAGTATATGGCTAAGTAAGATAACCGATCTTAACTAATTAAGCAATTAAGCTTAGTACAATATATAGTCGGACCTGCTTCATACCATGGCCAACAACATGCATTCGGTCGCGTGCCCGTTCAGAGCTTAGGCACATTTCAGAACCTTGACCTAAATGAGCTGCCTATTTATGCTGTACGTTGATTCGTAGGCTTCCAGCGTCTTCACTATTTCAGGTGGTATATATAGTTGCAGCGAAATAGCGTATTTTATGCTACGCATCTACTGCGTCGCTGCGGCAGCAGTGTTGGTGTTTGCGACCTTATTCATTATTGCACATTCGCAACACCTAGAAACTGTTAACTTGCAAGTCTTAGACGAGGCTAAGCCGTGCGCACTGTTCTTTTGCAGACTACCAGCCTGGATACGACCCTGCTTATGCTAACTACCCTGGTTACCAATCTGGATACGACCCTGCATATCAGTCCAGCGTGGGTTAGTATATACAACACATTCTTTGATTTGCGTGATTTTCTTTCATCTAGCCATTGGTAATGTTCCCATACTTAGCATTTCCTCCCGAATGGGTCCGTGCCATGGACACAGTAGCTTCAACATCGTTTAAAGGGACCCAAAACCACCCGCAATATGTCGTGAGATGTCGGTAGAAAAAAAATTATATTTAATAGTGATAAAATTGAGCACGCTGTTCATTATTTACTTAAGAATTAAACTTTAAAGTTGTCGCATTAAATTCCAAGAAGCAAAAATAAAAGATTACGGTGTGTGGAACGAATAGGCCGCGAAAGCTTAGTGCTTGAAATGTATGCAATCAGATTACTACACGTAAGGCGGCTGTTACACTAATCGTTTAAAACCGCCGCCTTTATACCATATAGACGCTTGCGCTTTGTTCTATCCTTCTTAAGAGTAACTAAAAAACAACCTTCATTATAACGAGCGGCGCTTCCACCGTGGCATCCAGTGGGAGGGCGAAGCCGTGGTGTCCCTCATCGCATGCGGGCTCAGATGAGTACTTTCGTTGGTGCGGGGTTTCGCGCGTGAGTACGTTCAGTTCTCTGGTCCCCTTATGAAATGCAAAAAATGCTGTTGGGTAATTGTACCCTGCAAAGGTACCACCATTACATGAATAGGGCCACTGGAATATCCTACCGCTCCCCACCAATGCCGCGTGCAATCGCTATCACGCTCGCCTACGACTGTTTGCAGCATGTTTCTAGCGTTCGACTTCATAATGACGATCGGGACAGCAGATTCGGAAATGTTTACGAAAATTGTTCGAAAGTGCTATCCGCGTTACCACAACGGCATTGGACATTGTGACCGGTAAGATTTCCACTGCATGAAACAGAATGGCTACCACAAAAATTGGTTGGTTGTCGGTCCCTTAAATGTAATTAGACATGTGATCTATACTTCTCCCTGCATAAAGCTGAAGTAAACATTATTTCCTCTACGAGCGTTATATACCCGGTTCGTGCTCATGGCATCGCTCCGTGTACTTCTCAACCTTTGTATCTCGCCGATTTGATGTTTGCATTCCGACCAAGCTTGCGACCGGTATGGTGCATAAATGCAAACAAATTGCACCAGATTCTAGTGATTGCCTTTGGGTTGCATAAACACAAAGATATTAGGAAAAAAGTCATTTTGTAAAATATTATTACTCCTAATTTTACCAGAATATTGCCGTTATTATTGCCATTTTGAATGTTGCTGTGTCTTAGTGAGAAGGTATTGAATAAATGCCAATTATTATTTAATTACACTGATAAGTACGTGTGCAAATATGTCTAGGAAAGATCGTAAGATAATTGTGGAGTGTTTTTTCAAAGTAATATCCGAAACCAGTAAAGCAACGTTTACACAGATAACGATGGTCGGTCATTCATGAGAGCATCAGTGACGTAGCGTAAAATATTTGCGAGGTAATTTTGCCAGAAAATGCTCTCAGCAACTAATATTATGAACATTGACAGAGGAATCAGTGTTCAAAATTGAATCAGCGCTGTCATATCCAGGAAATGTGTGCGGCCATGCAGAATTATAGTCCAATTTCCAGCGAGAATATTTTCTTTGGAGCAGTGGGAGTAAAGATTTTATTGCTCCTAATAACCCACTTAAAAAAATTTTCCGAGTATAACACTTTCAAGCATTTCTTTAACACATATTTACCAAACACCGTCTTTGCCCCCCACGGATTTAGCTTTGCAACCACATCAGGCTCAGCGATCCCCCGGTTTCCCCCAAATTTGATATCAGTGGCAGCCGCAGTTCTTCCAATACAACTAGCTAAATTTTAGGCCGTTCCTCAAGCACAATTAAACAAACTTCTGCGCCTGCATCCATAACTAATTAAAAAAGTATTAATTCACTCACACACTTCTGACTTTGCCTACACATCCTTGGTAACCTGCACACACATGCTAACAAAGCATGAAGATTAGTCGATTTCTTCACCAAGGACTACCGCGGGCGCTTAATAACGTATAAAGATAGGTAGAAATTTAGCATTGAACACGCTTATACTCTCGCCAGGAACGTTGAACTCTCTCCTCAGATTGCAACTAGCACGATACAAATTTTCCTTTATGTGAACTTGGTGACACGTGAGGTTCTCCAAGGACTGTGGGAAACATTGCATAGAATGGCCGTACGCCATTTTTGAGCACGTGTCTAAGAAATTGTTTTGCAATCCCGTAATTAACTGATGCTAATAAACTTCCCTCGCGCATCACCCATAGGATGCCCCCTTTCTTCATGGAATCAAACTTTGCGATTATTTTAGGATTGCTTCCTACTGGGTTCATAGAACACGCTGGTAAATCTATGCCGACCATATATAAGTAATCTTCCGCTAGAGACCAACTTATTCTACCGAGTTTATATTTTTACACTATCTCATACGCGGCATAATTCTTATTTCGATAAGCTTTGAGCACCGGATCTCGTTCAGGTCAGAATACAAGATAAAGAAAACCAAGAACGCGTCTCGTATAACGCACAAAAGGTAGCGTTCATTCTTTTCTTTTTCTATTCTTTTTTTCAGCTAATCGATGTGTGGGTATGAAACCTAAGTTATTACAGGAACGTGACCATTGTGCAAAATAAGTAGTGTTTCGTACAAGTGCTAAGCTAAATATCCTGAGTAACTGGACAGTATTTATCAATGCATAATGCTGCAGGCTCCTTAGACACGTCATCTATCCAATCAAGCAATAAGATGTTTGCGTGATGGCAATGAAGGGACATACTGCGGGCATAAAACCATATTTCCATGTATTTCCGCTATGAGCGAAACAGCCTAGTAGCAGCCAAGATAGCACGATCAAGCTGCATTTTCGTTTCCTTAGTACTTACATACTCCCGCTGTTGGAAGGTTTATTTAATGTAATGGGGGAGTGGTAGCTTAGGTTAGGGCGCTGTCTCTTCGACGTCAGAATCTTGTATAGAATTTTGGCGATGCTGCTGCTGTTGGTGCTGGTCTTCTTGCACACACTGCGGTCTTCTTAAGACTGGTAAGGTTTGGTGTTGTCCCCCCCCTCCTCAAGGACAACAACACTCACAATGAACAGATCAGAGTCCGGCATTATGCGGCTTCAGGTGAACGATGTGAACGATATCAGTCTGGGTGAGCGCAGATATCGCTGTACGTCTGCCTGGAGTCTTCTTGAGGAGCCCTAGGGGACTATATTCTAAAAAAATAATCATACGGTTTTGCGTGCCAAAACCACTTTCTGATTATGAGGCACGCCGTAGTGGAGGACTCTGGAAATTTCGACCACCTGGGGTTCTGCACCTCAGTCTAAGTACACGGGTACTTTCGCATTTCGCCCCCATCGAAATGCGGCCGCCGTGGCCGGGAGGCGATTCCGCGACCTCGAGCTCAGCAGCCTAACACCATAGCCACTGAGCAACCACGGCGGGCGACTATATTTTCAGTTTGATGATAACTAAGCTTCTATAAGGCTGTTATCACAAGGCATGTCGCCAATGCTTGCTGGACTAACACCGAGGCAGCTGTCGGGGACAATTAACAGAGTCCTTTTGTGAGAGCAACACGCTTCTGAACAGCTCCTGCCCAAGGGCGTGGTGTGGAGGGCGAGGGGGGGCTCTATATCCTGCTTTCGCTCGTCGTGGTCTAAGTCTGCTATTAGGAATGTCGTCTACGATGCGTAAATGCGTAGAAATACAAGATTTTTTTTCTTACGTTCAGCCGAATCACAGATCCCCACGTCTACAAGTAAGTAAATGGGCCGCACTAACCCCTTTTTCCTACTAACTTCAACTTCCACATTTGTTTCTAGTCAGACCTCGTTAAAAGGAACTCAAATTTAGTGAACTAACGTTATAGTGCCGGGAAACGCTACTCCCAACTCCCACAGACACCCATGTATTTAACCTGCAATATAGTGAAAGCGGCTATAGTGACGAAAAGAATTCCGACAAAATGTTTCCTTGCAATATTTATGAACGACGTGAATATGTGTTTTCCTTTCATGGTGCGCTAATCAATGTGTGCAAGTGTGCGCTCATGAAATGATGCCAGCCGCTCTCTTGCTTTGTTCTGCACCACGCGTGTAACAATATTGTCATTTAGATTTCGAGCAACGCAACATGACTAGAGCTCTTCATGCGATGCAATTTAAATTAAAGGCAAGGGAGACGGCGAAGGTTTGCTATATACTCTTTTAACGGCATGAGTCAATTCTGACAAGATCAGAAGAAAAAATTGCGCAAACAAACGCATTTGCGCACTTCATAACCAAAGATGCTTAAACTACCTTTCACAGTCACAGTGCAATGTGCCATCTCTTGAACAAGAATCAATCAACTTTACTTACATAAATTTTGTCAGCAGTCTGATCTGAATATACCGGAACCAATAGATGTACAATTTGTATGTCAAAAAGCAAATCTTATTCGCTCTTTTAAACGAGAATGAGGCATCCATCGAAAGAAAAGCCTTTTTTCGTATTTACAGAAAGGCAAAAAATGTGAACTGCGCGGCTACAATGAAGATACCGATGCAATTAAGATAGTTCTCCGGTGCTCACGACTTCCCTATAACGAGGTTCTATTTAATTAGTAATGAACAAGAAAACACGGAAAAGGTCAGGGAACTTCTGTTTTCTTTATATATCTGTAGAGACAATTTAGATTGTTCAATGATAATCTTATGTTAATTATTGTACATTGTTGCTCTTTCTCTACTTGTATTATGACTGCATGCTCAGCAGTATCTCGGAGCAAAAGCCCCTCTCACGCTGAATAGCCTTTTGCTTTTGCTTCGAGTTCTGTTGATGTACAGAAAGACAGAAATCAATAAACAAACAAACAAACTCATCAATACCGGCTGTGCAGCAACAGGGCCAGACAGATCAAAAGTGCTTGGCGCGATTCTTGGCCGCTCAGGCTTCCAGCAGTCCTTGCTGTACAGTAAGACGCCGGAGCATCCAGGTGAGCTGTGTAGGAGGCAGTTGTGGCAATGGCTGCTGTAGGGGCAGGTAAGCGAAGGACAGTACAGGAAGCTTACATGCAACTTGGCACCGATGCTTGTATTTTTGGTAGAGGTGATAGTGAACAAAGAGGAGTCCATGACGCAAAAGGTTTCGTCAGTCACTCGAAAGCCCCTGGTCAAATGCCGCTGCCTCCTCAACTTGTCCTTGCTTTGGTACATATTTATCAGCTCTGCTACAGTACGCGGGCTCTTGGTGATCAGCATTTCAAAATTATAATCGCCATCGTACGTCATCCTGCCATGTTCGGGCATAGAAGCACCTACACGTTAGCACAAGTCGAAGACCTTGATATACCTGGTGAAATTTTACCCAATTGTTCCGCCCGCTCTCGTAACAGCTGCTCGGCGGTTACTTGCTGACGGCGGGATGACCGAAAACATCAGTGAAACTGGTGTTGAAAGCTAACAACTACTACAAATCCTCTTCGTGATTTCTATAGCTAAGCTGAGTTTTCTATACAACAACTGAGTCAAAAGCGACGTAGAAGATGACGTTGTTTAAATTGGTCATATCGTCCCATCGATTGTGTGAGCTCACCCATTCGCACGACGACAGTCAGTCGTAGACGTCATGCCCAACGGTACCGTTAAACACCATGAGATTCCTGTTGCGAAGAGTGCCAGAGCAGGCAATAGACAGGTGCTGGCAACGTCGACTATGTAGAGCCAGGTATACCTTGTGGCAGAGCCTCAGACCGGAGTTCAAAGGTGGAGGCGATATAGAAAGTCCATCCCTCCCACCAATTGACAAGGGGTGTGTCCAGCAGTGCTGGAGGTAGCATCAAAGTAAACGAGTAATCAAGCAACACAGAAGAACAGCTGGAAGCAAGAGCAGCTCATACTCGCAGCGAGAACTTGTGATGCGGCTAGCTCCAGTCGCTGTACTGCATTTCTCGACAATTTGGCTGACCTTGTTTATGCGCACTTCATCTTCTTTACTTATTATGTAGTGCCGATGAAAAGAGGTGAACTTCATTCTTTACGTGCAACTTTTACATTAAAGGTACCAAGCTGTAAGTATGCTCAAGCTGAAAAACCTTTTTGACTGCTTCGAAACACGATGCCATCTGGACACCATTATCGAACTTTGTTCCGAAATTATTCGCATACAAGCCGAACAGCGATCTATACGCTAACACAACGGAAGAAGTGCAACACCTTTTACAGCGAAGCTGTTTATGGTTATGGTTCCGTGGATTTTCTGTGTTCGTAAACAAATCTGCGTGTGTAAGAACTCAGCTCCCGCTTTCGTTTGCAGGATCGCTTCATTCTACGCAAAAACTTGTGTGCCTAATCAATTGACTATGCATTTTCGAATATGCGAGGGCTCACCTTCGTGAGTGTGCCCATGTCTGGTAACAACACTGTCCGAGAAGTTAGAGTAATGCTAAATGATGCTATAGCTGTCATTGCTTCGCGCTTGGGGTGAAACTACTCAATTTTTGGTATGCGAGAACCACAAGTGTTGCTGTAAGAATCGTACATTTCATGCACATGTAATTCAGTGAACTGGACTTACAGCGTCCCTTGTTTAGAAAATTTATATCTATCGCTTGTGTGTACGCTGTCTCACTGTGGAGCAACGAACGGGTCAGTGGGCCTGCTACTTCCGGCAGCACACATTGTCTTTAGGCAGGCTTTCAATGACGCCCACGGGGCCTAAAAAATTCAAATAAAAAATAGTTGCTGGTTCATGCATGCACAGACGTTGGTAAATAAGCGATTGTTGGTAGATCAAACCTACAATATACCTGAAAGGAGAATCGTCGTAACTGGATTAACTTTCCACCAAGATTTTGGCGTATCTATAAAGCTACGACATCTCACATTGCCCCTTTACGTATATACAAATTAGGCGTCTTAACACTGCAAAGCCACTCAAGGTCAAAGAATCAGTGTCAACGGCCATCATGGACGTTGACGAAACAGGCGGTGTCCCAGCTACTCAGCAGGAACGTCAACACGTGGGTGCGTAATGCTATTGCCCGCAGTGGAAGCCAGAACGCTGCTCTGGAGCTGATTGAGCAAAGCGGGTCGGTGCGTCTACTTGGCAGGATTGTTTTTTTCACCCAAACGTACTGCAAGTCTCTAGAGCCCCGCTAACCTTATTTGTTCGGGCGGTGCATGCAACATTGATACCAGGACGGCCCGACGGCCATCGTAGTGATGGAGGGTTGACCGAATAATCGTGAAATGTGGTGACTTTCTCATTAAAGTAACCGCACCTCTATGAGAACTGCTGGAATCATAGTTTTCGTATTAGTTTGGCACGCATCGGCTTCTTTAAGGTGCATGCGAACAAGGAAGCTTTTACATTCAACCCCTACCGCATATGTGTTCGCCGCGGCCGGGAACCGAACGCGGGACCTCGGGGTCAGCAGCAGAACGTCGAAGCCATTTGGTCACCGCGGCGAAATTCTCAGTACTCTAGCCTCAATTTCACCACATCACTTATTGTTCGAACATGCTGTGGCACTTTTAATTTCAAGTTTGCCACTTCTTTCTTATTTGCAGAGAGGATTCTACATCGTCGTCATTGTTCTGGATAACGCTCATCCTTTTCTGCATCGCAGCTATGTTCTGCTGCGTCGTAATCGTCATCACCATGGCGACAACAGGTAAGAATAACGCCAATGTCTAATTATAAAAAGGAATGTTACGCACTGGTTCTTTTTAAGGAGGAAGCCTTAAGAGAAAGCTTTGGCTTGGGTGCTCCTACCTAAATACATGCAAAAGGATAATTTGTTTTTCTCGACAACCACTGCACTAAATTTGACGACGTTTATGACATTTAAAAGAAAAACTTAACATATAGTGACTATTAGTTTTGAATTTTTCATTTAGGTCGTAAATTTTTATAAAGAATGGCAAAAATGATTAATTTTAAGCAATAGTAAACTATCCAGTTTACAGTTCTGTAACTCAGCAATGAAGGATGATATCACAATTCCGTGAATTGCATATAATAGTAGTATATCTAAAGCGGACAAAATTTATATGTTGCACAGAAATTCTAAAAAAAATAATAATATGGCTATACATATTTTGCAAAGCCCTTGCCGACAACGTAAGGAAATCATGTAAGCTATAAATTGACGTATCAAATTTGCCGGCTTTGAATGATCTAATTGATACCGTTTACAGAACCGCGATATCTCTTCTTGATGCAGAGATAATAATATGTAAGCTTCGTGATTCTAGTTTTCTTGAGCTTCCAAATTTTTGAAAATTCTTTTTGCAAAATTCAGGCCCCAAATGCAATTTCCGCTTCCTACAGTCACTACAATTTACCTTTACCTCACAAATGCAATGAATTTCATTAAAATCGGTCCAGGGGTTACCCCAGAAAAGCATTTTTGCGTTTTGCACGTACATGAATAGGCCGTGTCGGACTTGAGCCCGAGCTAAAGCTTCCTCTTAAGTGCGTCGTAGGCTGAAAAATCTATTGTACGGCATAATCGAAAAATTGACGATCCAGCGTCACGGCACTAAAATTCAATGACACCAAAATTGATGCTGCGAACCAATCAATGGTGGGAGTTAAACCAGCGACCTTTGGTGTTAATTGAGGCAAAATTACTTAAGGAACTCGAACCCATGACCATTGGAAGGAATCGAACCATCAACCTTTGTGTGGGAGCAGAGGTAAATGGCACCAGAATTGGTGGTATCACCACCAATGGTTTAATGCACGGCCATTGGTGGTAGTTGAACCCAAGACCTTCGGCCTTGATTAAGGCGAGGTTAATTAAGTCACAGGTAATTAAGGCACTCAAACTCACGACATTTGGTGGGAGAAAACAAGTTATAGGAAGTAACAAAGCATCTGAATGAGAAATGTCCAATAATTTAATGAATGTCTCGCGAGAGCGCAGGCTTTCACCCACATCCTCTTTAGCTTGTGTTAAAGTGCCTATCAACTTTTGTTTCGTGGCCATAAATTCGCCTGTACTGAACAAGCGTCACGCACTGGTAATTGAAGCGCCGCTTGTAATGTCAGGAAAAAATTTGGTCTGTCATCTCTCGAAAGTATCTGCATGCAGAAACTGATATGATGCCGGTGCAATATCAGTAGAAATTATCACATCGTTATCGCTGAAAATTTTCTTCGATTTAACTTGACTTTTTCTACCAATTTCTGCTTCAGAGAATTTATCATGCAGCGCTTGATCTTCTCTAGCCTACAGAAAAAAGTTTATTTCCTGATCGCCTAAGTACGTACGTTCCTTGTCAATCCGACAATGCATCGCGTCGAATCCACGAGAAGGTGGTCTAATGCAGTTACGATGCAGAAAACGCCATGACGATTATAATTCGAAGAACCTTGACCGTGGTGCCGACTAGAGCATCACTATAACGTCGCAAAATCAGCAAATGGCCACCTACCTGTTCTCAAAAATCTATTTCCGATTGAAACAACCTAATGGAAGTGCCATCAAGACAGTCTTGGCCTTTCTTTTTTATGACTCCTCCCAGTCAAAGATTGTTGAATGAGGTGTAGCGATGCTATGCTTAGAATCAGCTCTCCGCAAGTCGTGTGTACACAAGATGCAGCTTGCTTTTGACAATCAGATTTCTTTTCTTAAGACGGCAGGTATACCTGACTCGATGGTAACGCCAGTGGTGGAAACCCTCCTTCAGAAAGTAAAATGATCTAGGAGTAAAGCAAGGGTGAGGACGACTACTATGGGCATAAGAGCTGAAGTGGCACCGTATATGCACAGGGTCACTCAGAACCTAAGGAAGCTGGCAGGCAGGTTTGGAGTCCCCCTTGTCGTTTCAGCCCCTTTAAGCTCGCGTGGCTGTGCCCCCGGAACGCCCGTGGTTCTACAGGAAGGCAAGGCTGTGGCAAGAACCGTACCAAGCCGTATGCAAAATGCAATGTAGGAGTTGTGTACGAAACCCCCTGACGTGTGGCAAGTCCTACATAGGGTAGACAGGATTGTGTCTGAATGATCGAGCCAGGGAACACGAACAAAAGTTAACGAAATATGAAATGGTGCACTTGCCTGCGCACTGCAATGCCTGTCAATGTGCACCTCTTTTAAGGAGATAAAGATTCTGGGGAGAAGCCAGGACCAGACTGCACACGACTTGATGGAGTCCTATCACATAAAAAAGAAAGGCCAAGACTGTGTTAGTTGCACTTCCATTGGGATGTTTCATTCAGAAATATACTTCTTTTATAATTGGTTGCCCCGCTAGGCTGATTAGTGTTCTTGTTTGTTGCGTTTTGCGCGTGTTCTATTTGCCCATATACGCCCCGGGCTGCCGTGATTAAACCAGTTGAAAGTTACTGCCCGTGTCGTTTATGTGTTCTCGTCCGCTACGCCTGTCTTTATTTGCGGTCAATGTGATATGCCGAGACTTCGGCTGAGTACAATGAGCGCCTCCTACGCTGCAGTGTGGCTAAGGGGACACGATGGGCGTCATTCAGCGAATAATATCGGAAAGCGAAATTAGCGGTCCTCGAATAAAGGCGACGTACTCGACTCATTCTTATTGCCTGCGAGGGAACCTATGCTCTTGTTCGGTCGCACGAGAGCGGTGGCTCGCGCTCGCCAAGCGACAACGAAACCGACTTGCCCTGCTTACGCCAGTGCGGCGGACAAGTACTCGTAGAATCACTTCGCTTCTAACTTATTTGGATTTTTGCGTTCTGTGTGTGATACGCTGTGTTTCGCGAACAATCTGCATACAGTATAAAAAAAGACTAATCTGCACGTGCACGCAGGTCCCTACTTACGCACTTCAGGAACTACTTCCGGAATCAATCATTATTCCGTAGTTATAAAATTCCGGGAAAAGCCGATTATTGTCTGCTCACGCTTGGTCGCGGCCACCCGGATGGAAAAAAAGTTGACAGTCACTTTAGCATACGCTGAAGAGGATGAAGACGAAAGCCTGCGTGCTCACCAGACATGCATTAAATTAGTTGATATTCTCATTCGAATGCGTTCTGACTTTCTATTGCTTGGTTTTTCCCGCCAATGGTCGTGGGTCCGAGTGCCTTAGGGACATATATCTTAAGGAACTGCGCCTTAATCAGCACCAAAGGTCATGGTTTCCGCTCCCACCAGTGGTCCTGGGTTCAACCATCAATGGTGGCCCCATTAAGTTTGGTACTCTTAAATTTTGGTCCCACCGAAGGTCGAGCGTTCGACGCCACCAAAGGCCGGGGGCCCTTGGCGGACTTATTGCCTTATTTGTCTTATTGCCTTATATGACACCGAAGGTCGTGGGTCCCAGCGCATTAATTTGCTTTATCATAATAAAATCTGCCTTAATTAACAAGAAATGTCATGTGTTCAAGATCCACCAATGGTCCCGGATGGCACCATCACCTTTGGTTTCATTAAATTTTGTTGCAAAAGCGTTGGACGGTAAATTTTTTTTAGAACGCCGGACAGCGAATTCTTAGGCCCATCAGGCGGTTAAAGCTTGCGCCTTAATAAACTTTGACCACCCTGCTCATTGCTGTCGTAGCCACTGGGTCTCGCTTTTACTGATTACTACTTCTACTACTGTAGTAGTATTGTAGTAGTGTAGTACTTTGTCATACTACTGTAGGACAAAGCCGGTCCGCCCTACGTAGCACGGTCAGACAAAGCACATGAGGCCGAGCACGCACTCCACCCCGGTCGTGCATATAACAAACGCTGCGCATACGCATTACACATGCTTGTAGGTGCGTGTTCTACGTATAGCGTAGATACCACGGTCACCGTGGGGTGCCACGATGAGCGAGCTCGCGGAACGCACTGCGGCTCGGTCGGCTGAGGCCAACCGCTTTTGGCTTCATTTAGCGCGTCGTTGGCTTCAAAATTTTACGTTCATGGCAGAACGTTCTCGAACGTCCCACTCCATTGCAGCCTTCGCGGTGTAATGCATTGAACATTGAGCCAGAGGAGGGGATCAAAGGCGATCCAAATAAAGAAAAGGTGAACCCAACTCAGAATGTCTAATAACTCCACATCTAATGCACGCACCGAAGTTCCTGCTGTAAATTATTTCTTAAATACTCTATTTAACTTTAAGTTCAATTTTTCACGTCTAAGAATACCTTTCCGCGACCCCTATATTGGAGTCGCCAAACCTCGTAGAATGAGACGCAGATGTCCGTCGTCTTTAGCGAACTATTTCTGAAGCCTAGTCCGAGCTCCCCTAGGAAGAGTGCTCGCTTATTTGAAAAACTTTGTTTCCGGTCAGTAGAAAACTGTAGTAACAATGTCATCAACCTAGAATTTGATAAAAGCGCTTTCGAAGTTGCTTGCATAGATGTGTCCGCGCGCTTCAAAGAATACTGCCAGCGTCACCTGTCCAGTAAGAAGTTTGTTCAAACAGTAAAAGCGTATGATGTTCGTCAGACCAGAGTTTTTGTGGACAGTGCGCTTCTACAAGTCGCAGAATTCTGCCATTGTGACGGGGCTTCCGCTTATGTGTCGCACTTAAAGCTTCGATGTCCATAATCAGTGAGATCATGTCACTGTATCCTCGACGACTCGACCTCCTGCCGTCATAGCTGTATCCGCCACGTCATTACGTGGAGCAAGGCTTGGGCTCATTGACACTGACGTCTGAGGGTGTTTCATTTGTTCCGCACACAGTAGCCAAAGTTGCCATGACGTTGTCTTCATAGTCTTCAGAAGCTCGATCTTCCGTGATGTTGCCTTCGAGCTGTTCATTCAGCGCCCGCCATCCATCGTCTCAAGTCTTCAGCCAGTCGTGTACAGCGCCAAGCTCCACCGTGATGAACTAGTTTGCTTCGATGAGCCGACCTGCTTCATTCCGGCGCTGCGCTTGCAAACTCGTGGACTCGGCCGCCTGACATTAATTTGCTGCCTCTACCTCGGTGACGATGTCGTTCCGTAGTCACGAAAATGGGACATTCCCGTGATTCTGGGCCCCATAAAATCTAGAATAAAGAATTCTTTTGCATGAGGGTAGATGGCAAAGCTCGTTTTTATCTAGAATGCTGCTCATTCAGCGTACATCTTGTATGACATTCCAAATACAAGCAACCTCACGTCCGTCTGCAGGCTCTCGAACAGCGTCTTCGTCTCTTCGTGAACTAACGCTCATGTTATGCCGTGCATTCTTTAGTGTGATTGTGGCCCACCTTACCTGTTTTGTTTGCGACGACGATTTGTAGCGAAAACGTTCGCTTGCCTGCTGCTGAAGTACGTCGGTTGTTAGTCAACGCAATGCGTCGTTTTGCTCCGTTCCTGTGTATTTGGATAGGAGCAAGGTAAAACAGGAGCACTGCACTGAGTGTTGTCGTTGTGACACCTTGGCCCAGAGGATACTGGAATGACAGTGGTCGTGTTGGCTGCTCATAAGCACGCGCTATTCAGCGTGTTTTCATCACCTCTTGTGCAACTGGTCTTTAATTCCTTTGAGAAAGTCCACCTCATCAATGTCCTATCATAAACGCCAGGAGGGGAGGAGGGAGGGTCGTCTTCGCAATTGTCAGCAATATAGTTGCGAACTAAAATTATTCGAAGGAATACTTGCGCTGACGACACATGAGGTGTCTGCGTGAAACTGAAATCACGGCGAATCAGCGGGAATGGGACTGGTAGTTATTGCATGGTTGGTGCCTGATCTTTATCCTAGCGGCTTCGAACAGATCTGTGAATTCGCAAATCAATCATATTGAAACATCATTGGGTTATAACTGCAACAATGCGCAAGAATTATGCAAGAACGCCCATGGTAATTGTGTTGGAGTTTAGGGACATATGATCCTGTTATCTAGGCGAGAAAGGCTAGTGTATTTCTAACAAAGAACACCAAAGAGAAATCTGGGTCTAGTGGTTTTATGATCCGTTGACTGTTTTTTTTTTGTGTGTGTCTGTGTGCAGTGTATATCACGTATAAAATTTAACTTTTTAGGAAAGCAGTCAAGAAAGAGACGTAATGACGAAATGCACATTTTCTTTCCCGCACGCAACACAGATGAAACGCTGTTATCGATACAAGACTCTACCGTTTGCTTTCTCATCGAAACCCTGGCACATTGTACAAATTCACGCCCAACTTTCGCGTCGTAGCTGAACGATTACAGCTTCAACAATCTTATTATGCAGATTTCTTTCTCTGAGCCATAAAACCTCCTAAACAAATTAGCAGAGCAAAGTTTGCAGCTGCAGTCGTTCAACAAGTATAGAATTAAAGGGCATTTCATTAATTTTTCCACAGCTTGCAATGGCTTTGTTTGAGAGTGTAAACTTCATAATTCGGCACGAAGCTTCAACTTCTCTAAAGTGCAGCGAAGAATTTGCTACTCCGCTTTTTAAGCGAGCTTTTTTTTTTGCACATCCCAGACATCATGGCATCTCACGTCAAAAAAAGAAAGGAGATTCTTCATGTCGCCGGAAGAGGATGTGGTCGTCGCGTGAAATCACACACAACTTAATAAAAACTCCGCCGATGAGACCGGTGGGGTGGTAGAGTGTCATGATTATGACCGTCTCGACGACAGCTGCTGAATTGACATTATTTATTGCTCGTTTCTCTCGGAAACGCTTGAGGACATCATGTTCGCTCTTGTCCCGTCGAATGGTGACTGTACTCAGCTACTGAACACCAGAGCTTTCATCAGCAGGTCCGTCATGCGTGATTTCGAGTAAGTGGTGTGTGGCAACGAAAGACCGGCACGACATGTTTCGACACGACGATAAACCTCTATTTCGTGCCCCAAACCACGCTGCATTTAACGCGCCTTCTTAATGGTCGCATTAAAAGGTAGCATAATTACTCTTGCACTCTCGAGCATTTGAGATTCCGTAGCCCCAGTGCTGCCTAACTGCAAAGACGATTCTCCCCCTAACTCAGATGAATAAATTTTAAAATATTTAAATAAAGGAGTCGCTGCACTTGAGCGGAGATGTAGCAGTGCAATTTGTACTAACCAAAGTTGTTGGTACGAGCAACCCATCTCCTGCTTGAAATGATATTCACAGAAGAATTCAGCATGTTTATGCTTCGCTCTATCAGCAAAACATGTTTGTACAAAAATAAAGTACCAAGATTGATACGGAATCTACATCGAATTGTAAGAAAGACGGGTGCCTGTCCACCAATAATGATTATAAGAGTCCTCAAAAATGGGCCACTTCCAGCACCAATACAAAATATGCACAATAACTTTTTTTCCTTGTCATGAGGCACTGACGTAGAAAAGACACGCTTGTGCGCTTACACGTCCTTTACGACGGAGCAAGCGCATATGCGGCCATTCCCCTGTCTTTTCCCCATGCCTAAAATGCACCCAAACACGTCACCACAGCGACTATACGATGGGATTCTGTATAAGGCGAGGGCTGTTCCGGGCAAATTTGCTTGCGTAGTCGTCTACGCAGAGCCACGACCTCCTTGTCGTGCTCAGAACAAGGTTCATGTGTCCGCGTATGCCGAAATTTGCCTGTGCGGCATTGTTTGGTGTTGCAGCATCCACCTGCTTGGCCGGTTAAAATTATTATTTCATTCAAATGGCGCATAAATCGACGGGGTGATATTGATCCAATCATGAATCCAGGGCTTCCGCACCTTGTCGTATACATGAAGAGATGCGTTCAGTACGCTGCACTACGATGAGAAGTTATAATTCGCATGCCACTGCGAACGTAACGCGGCTGTCGCGTGAGAAATGCGAAGTATTGGTCTTCCCAGCGTCATGGCAGTAGTGACTTCCGTCTACTCAGTTTTTCTTTCCTCCTCGTTCTAGCGCACATTTTCTCTAAATTTGGGTAACTGTCTGGCTTCGCTTAACACGTCTTAATATCTCTCAATTTAGGGAACTTTGTCTAAGGCCAGTAGCAATGCGTAGCTTAACCACTTGGACCAACGGCTGACCTATAAAGTAATAAAAAATGAAGCCCAAATTTTCTACCAGCCTTTACTTAAGAAAAACAATAGTTAGGAACAATAGTTAACCATAGTTAAGGTTTCAAGTTCTTTTAAATCCTGCATAAAATCAACAGATATTGTAACCTATTCGCACAAACAGCGCGACGAACGAGAACCGAGACAATCACCACGTGTGCACTGGTGACTGTCTCGCTCCTTGTTTCCAGAGCGGTTTCCACAGCAGGATGCATTACCACTAGCCCGACGTCGTACGCAATTGCTCATAATTAAGCAATTGCTTTTATTCTGGAAAATATTCATTTGTCCCTTTCATGCAATGCTTAACGGTTCAGTTTACAAACCAGCCCTAGATTCTTTAATTGAGGAATTCGAATTCCTGGCTGTGTTTTCAAACAGAGAGAAAGTAGCAAGCCCAGATGTGTAAACACAATGAAATGCAAAGATCTATCCTAAGGTACTGCTTTAAACTTCTGAAATAATTTGTTAGAACCTAACGAAACGCCAATGCCGTGCGCATTGTTACACACGTAAATATGTCCAAACTAAATCCCCGCCAACTGGCACGCAATGTTGCGAGGATATTAATATGGCTATATTGGTTTTGACTATGCGTCAATGCTTACGCACATTCTGTTCATTCTTTTTTGTCAGGTGGGAGTGGGGACAAGGATGTGGTCGATGAAGCCCCGGACCTAGGAAGCGGTGGCGGTGGCGATGGCGGTCAAGGACCGAGACCTGCCGTGTTGAATAACCCACCCGTTATATCCAGCGGAACAGATACGACAATGAGTGGCCATCCTACCAGTGCGAGCCATCCTTCCGGCGCGGGCCAGGCTGGTGGTGCGGGCCATCCTGCCGGTGCGGGCCATCCTCCAGGCCCGCCTACCACTCAAAGAACGATTGCGACTAGGAGAATGACTGCTGCATCTCCGAGGCCACAAGTGACTCCTAGGAGAACAACTACCGCACCACCTGCGACCACAAGCGGTAAGAATTATTAAACTGATACATCCTGTGGTTCTACGCGCAAAAAGTGCAATCTCACTGTGAAGCACGCCGAAGTAGGAAATTTCGGATAATTTCGACAACCTTGGTTTCAATACCATGCAGCTATATCAAGTGCTGGTCAGTATCGAAGATACATGTACTTTAAATACCATCCTAAACGATCCTTATGTATTGTATCTGTATCATGATACGTCTGGCAAGACGTGTATCAGTACCTGTACTTCCGTTACATGAAATATTGTAATGTGTATCTTAAGGTACAAGATACTGGTGATCACAGCACCAGTGTGGGGAACTATAAACGTTGGCTTAATGCGCCTCTCAAGCTGATACTGCTGCCGCTACGCCACCTGAATAAAACTAAAGCGCTTCTGTCTTTCCGTCAGAGCCCTCCAGCCAGGGCAGGCGACAAGGTCTGCGCGTCCCTGTAAGTGGAGTAGAGCCGGGTGGTGGCGATTGCGCCATCTCGACAAAAACAAGCATGCGAACTTCTGCGTGCGGCTGAATTTTTGTTTCCTTGATTTCTTGTTTTTAGTTGTGTTGGGGCCATCACACTTGCTCGTAGTCACCGTACTGTGCTGCGTGAGCCAATGCCTGGGGCGTCTAGTGCGCAAATTCTGACGGCGCTGAAGTGTCGTTGCTGAAGTCTCCTTTGCATGGTGCTTTGTGACAAAGTCTGAAGAATGCGAGAATGGGATATCCTTGCGTCTAGTGGCTTTCACACATTGTTTTTGGAATGAAAATATTAATACCTTGAGCTAGAAAGACAAAAATTTTCAGATACTAACAGGCCTATCATTGCATACTCCGACCAAAGAAGGTTGGTCGGGTTAAGAAATTTTTAAGCAAACATGTTTTTGAATACGCGTTGGCTGCTGGATTATAATATGTACAATAAGAAATTCGCCAATGTATCGAAGCATGTTAAGATATACATGGGAAGTATCGTATCGGATACAATAATTAGGGTGATATCTCGCAACTGTATATCAAATAGGGGTGGCCGAATATCTTGCATTGTATTATACTGCAATTGCAAAGTATCGTTGCCCAGCCCTGGCTGTATCTGTGTACAGGAGCGTTTTATTTTTTCTGCGTCTTGCTATCACCGGACTCGCCGCCAGGGGCCGTAGGGCGCAGACTAACATCACCTCCCGCTTTTCGTGCTTCTCATCCTGGAACAAGCCCATTAACAACCCTACATTTACACCGGTACAACCGACAGCACGAGAGAAATCGGCGGGCACTAGCCACGTCTTGAAATGTGTCCACCACAAGATATGAAACGCTATTCCCGACGAACAAACGCCCTCTATTTTAGACCTAACGCCAACCCAGCCCCCGGATTCCAATCGGGAGAAACGCCGTCGTGCGACGCCTGTCCTACACTTATAGCGCATTTCTTCTACAAATGCGCCAAGACCACACAACCACAAGACCACGATTGCAAACCCACCTGCAAGGTATGCGCAGAAGGGAACGAACTTTGCAAGTACCAAGTTCAAGAAGAGACTGAAGCGAAACCCACCATCCTGCAACATACTGCAACAGCGCCTCAACTGCCTCCGAGAAAGGGACAACGGCTGGAGCACTAGCAGTGAAGAGTTCCCGGGGCTGGGTGCTGCGGCGACGAGCTCGAGCAGTAGCATTGCTGTCAGCTCCCAAGACGCAGCAGATCTGAGTTAATACTGGAGACTGCCTCGCTCGGACTCTCGCTCGTGCTCCCGCTGGGTCACACGCGTGAGCTTGGCCGACGTGGCAAGTGGTTCGAGTGACTTGAGTGCTACGACCAGCTTAGATTTCTCGTCGGCCGAAGCCGTAGCCATGCGGGTCTTCGAAAACAGACATTAGAACCAGCAAAGCAAGTTGCAGGGCCAGCACAGGCAATTGCAAAGCCAGCAGAACCTCGTACACAAGCTGCTGCAAAGTCAGGAAAGACAGCAAGAGCTCACCGACAAACTCCTTCAATAATGCAAGTAACAACAAGAAATCTCAGACAAGCTGCTTTAAAAAAATATTGGCTCTCCCGCAATCGAGAGTAGATTTAAGCATGAAATAACAACCGGCAGAGCAGATTGTTTGGATATTATACTAGCCACAATCTGAAAATCGGTATAATACGTGTTCGCAATAGCACACCGCAGCACAAGATAATGTTTTGAACTGAAATTCGTTGCAAGTATCGTCTCGCGGCCACACAGCCATACAGGGCGCACGGGAAGCTGCCGTCTCGTTCATGCAGCGTGGCGTCATCTCTCGAATCGAAGAACTCACGGACCACTGGCGTTAAACAGGCAACCAGGCCTCAGCGACGATAACGACAATGAACAATGCTAATTGTAACGTGTTTGGGCAGTAACTAGCGTATGTACTGAAGTCAAGCACAAATGGCACGGAGCCAGAGAACGCGTTTAATAAGTTTTCGCTGGTCGCCCGAGCCATCTGGTTCTGTACTCGCAAGTTGCTGGAATGTTCTCGTTTGAGTGCTCGGATAACGGCTCTAGCTTCTGGTTCAAAGTCACTTGAAGGTCGCCGACAACGGGAGCTAGGAGCATTTCATGTTTAATATTGACCGGCAATACACTCCTCAATTCGAAAGTTGAGCGCAGCCTTTAACGTGTTTCATTTCGCGGTATATTGAGGCATCGCACTGATCACCGCACCGAATGACAGAGCCTCGACGTACGCCGCTGTGTATATACAGTCCACACAGTTGCCGCTTCCCGAAAAATAGTTACGAAACAGTAATCCTTACAGGGAAACCCTTGCGGCGAACGCTGTGCGCCAAAGCCAGCTCAAGGTAAATAAATCTGCTAGCAAAACTTCCGTAGAAGCACGTATGTTCAAAGCACGGCGGTTCATCGCTGGGGCGCTACAATGTAGAACTATTCTAAACTTTTCTATTCCAATTGCGCGATCATACCTTCGCGATTGGTCAAAAACTTTTCGGGACCACCCCCACTTCACCTGTCCGCCACGCGACGTCACGAAAACCGCGATAGCTCCCTATCTGATATGACATGTACACACGTATTATGCATCATTTGACCGAACAAAGGAAAGATTGTTATTTCTGAATCGACGCCGCTTCGCCGTAAGCCCTAGGCTTTTGGTTAAATGTTTTCGGGCTGCATTCATTTCACCTGCCTGTCACGCGACGTGACAAAATCGCAAAATCTCACCGCGTCAAAGTGACGTGTACGTGTTAAAGATGCATTATTATGTCGAACAAAGCTAAATTTTCTTTTGAATAGCCGCAGGCTGCGCCATTCCGAAAGGAATAAAAGATAGCTGCAGCCGATCACTCAGGCACTGGCTACTCGCACCTGCCGGAGAGTATCGGTTTATTTTGAGTATAAGAAAGCTTCTTCCGTGACCGTGTAACATTTTCGAGAACTTTCGCTACGTTTACGTTCTCATCCTGCCAACTTTTCTTTGCTGCGGATCCGCTTAAGCGTCATTCTTAAGCTTCCGTTGCACGCCGCCGCGATTTTCGACCAGCCACCTCAACCTAAGTAAGGGCAAGCGGGCCAATCGCAGACGCCGGGAACACCCTCTTCATCCGGTTATCAATTTTCAGTGTACTGGCGCCTCCCCATCGAATCCCTCTCGTCTTGAGCGTGCTCTTCGACTCTTGTCAGCCCATTAGATAAGACAAGGCACTCACTGTAGGCAATGTTATTTGTTTTTCAGACAAACAAATGACCTCGTATGAACGAGGAGAGCGTTTAATTTTTCTTTTCAGACAACCCAGCGGGTGACCACCCGATGCTTGCGTCGGCGGTTACGCAAATCTGAGGTCAGGAGATTAGAATAAAAACATATTGGAATAGTTTTACGTTATGGGGCCCGTGGTTCATGAGGCTTAGCGCTGTGTGAGGAGGGAGCACATCCGCAGGAAGAAAAAATACGGTGGCACCATATCCGTCAAAACCGGAAGTGACGCCGTTTTTTTTTTCGAAGATGTGAAACTTGTTTCGGTTTCCTGCCATTACAGCAGTATATTCAAATTCCGAGCCGTTCGACATGATTGGCGTGCTGAGCTGTCGGCGCGGAAAGCGATGCAGTAAAAGGCCGTCCTCACAGGTGTCGATATATTAGTCCTGCGCAGAGCGTACTTTCTTTGGAGGCCAAAGAAATCTCTCCGTGAAGAGTGGTATTCCCGTCTTCGGACACCAAGGACATCTGCCAGCGTAGTCTCGCGAAAACAGCTAAAGTAAAAAAGTTCCTTCCAGCGGCGACTGACAACGTTTGACCGATCAGGTTGAGAAACGACGAAAGTACAAGCGCCATCAAGCGCCATCAAACAACACAAACCTTAAGGCGGGCGTATTGCAACAGGTGAACTTTACGAGCACGCCCGTCTGCACTCCTCAAAAGATGCATTGCATTGCATGTGAAAGCGGCGTCAACTCTTATGGTGGGCACTAAATAAGATATATATTGATAGTGATAAAGTAGAGTGCTGGCAAGCGGAGCCTTGGCGAGGGGCAGGATATTCAGGCACGCTAGGGATGCGTAGGGTGCCTGAATGGTCCGTCGCTCGGCAGCACTCCGTGCAGGGTGGGGGATGTTCATTGAAGGAGTACTCGCCACCTCGAGCGGTTTTTCCCGATGGCCGCCGCCATTACAGATTTAACTTCGCAAGGTGACAGGTCCAATAAAGAACATGCAGCTACTTGGTCTCTCCTTTTCTCAGCGAAATGACTAGCGGCTGCGTGCCCATGTGAACGAAAAATTCTAGAAATAGTTGGAAACTTTACCGTTTTTCGACAGAGCCCAAGAGAAAGCCGTACTGATCCAGTGCACAGTGGAGCGTAAAGATCAGGAGGGACTTCGCCGACATAATGTCAAATGACAAACAAGAGCACGGAGCAGCGGAAGCCGATGTCAGCGATTGCTCTGCAAATTTATTAATCAAAAACTTGAAAAAAATGAATGCGACATCCTATTCTACCTCGGTGGTTTTGTTTAAGAGGGATGCTGACATCAGTTGCAGGATGTGAGCAGTGCGACACGGTCTGCTTAGGCTCAGGTGACAGCGAGCACGCGGCATCTGACTCTTCTAAAGGAATACGGTCGTCAAGGTGGCAACCTTACATGTTCAAGTGAATGTTTTCCTGAAGCTGAAATCATGCGAAGAGCACTTCAGAAGCATCATAAGTTGGACTGGGCGCTTGCTTCACTTGGAGGTCTCCTTTGAAGGCTGTGACTGAGTATTCGAGGAAAATTGTGCACCCTTGCGTCAACGCCTGCCACGAGCACCGCGAGTCTCTAGAAAAGCTCGTGGTCTCGAGTTATGCAAGATTGAGGCTTCGCATATATTGGAGCCCCGTTGGTGTGAGCTGCGTCAACGAACATGGAAACAAAGCGTGTGCCGGGGTCCTCCAGTGACCGAAAAAAACTGGACTGGTATTTTATTGTGCGATTTATTTTTATTGCAGAAGATTTCATTATTCTATTATGTGATTTTGTGGTCAGAGATTGTCCTTATTCATAATAAAATACCACATGCACAAATAAAAGAAGCATTGGGTTATAGCTGATTAACATTCTATTCTCTGCAAGAGGGTTAGTCTCAGTGAAATTTGTGTTTGTCCAGGCAATACAAGACACAGCGTCAATGAGGTGCAATGTGCCAGTGATACATCGTTGCTGATTCGATCGGGCATTTTTATATATAAAGGAAGCTCAAAATTTCAGGGGGTCTATGACAGTAGCAACATTGTTATCACTCTATTTCACTTCCTACGAGCTTTCTTTACTCCCAATGGTCGTGCAAAACAAACTCAAGATTCATTTGTGCGAACGTAGTTTCACGCACTCCGTCAACTTAATGAGAAAAAGAACGGTCTGAAGGATTCGTCTGAGCTACCAGGTTACGCGCCATAAGTGGCGAAATAAAACAGGTCTAAACCTTGCAAGATGGGTTCCAAGCACACTATGTGAAAAACTATTCCGAGCAGCTGACAGGCCGCACGGCCACTAAGGAGAAGTTGCGGTGACAGAAGACAGCATGGAACGCCTAAATTAATTTAGTTTGAGCCTGCAAACAGCCTATGAGCACAGACATGCATATTATGACCAGTGATTTTCTTGCGCGAAATGCATTTGGTTGCAAATAACTCATGTTGTACGAGCGCGTCGGCAGTGCCCTCTGTAAGGAGTGAGATATGTAATGGCGGACGTAGCAGCAGACGACGCGGTTGCGTCCACCCTGTACGGAGTGGCGGTGAGGGAGAGATAGAGAAGAAAGCGTGATCTTCAGACGCCTACAAAGCAACGCCTACACTCAGACAACGATAATGCAGCGCCTCTACCCTACACTGCACGGCTACCTCTGTCCACTCTGCAACGTACCCGACACCCTAGCACACTTGCTCCTCGAATGCCCATGGCGCAAAGGCAGCGAAAGTAAACCCCAAGTGGACGCGAAGCAAATGAAGACCACAAGCAAATGAAGAATTACAACCAGAAGCAAACAAAGACCACCTAGCCGAAACGTGGGAGTCCAAGCTCGCCCTAGAGGACTCGGAAAATGAACAATAACTAGTCGCCAAGGACAAGAGGGCAGTAGATGCCAGATGATTCCTGGACTAAGAAGCCGGGACTCTGTTTCGATCATTAAACGTTCCCTTCTCTCTATCTCTGTTGCCGTCATCGAAATGCGGCCAGCGTGTCTCAGATGAATATAGCGACCTCCCGTTCGGCGGCACGGAACCAGAGGCACTTGTCTACCGCGGCGACTGAAGACAGTAATACCAACCCCGCCACTACGTCAACTATGACGACTGCAACCATGATTACCACAACTGCAACAGCAACAATCTGAAGATGATCCAGCGTCAAAATGGAATGAGTACATGACAGTAGTGTCTGTCCCCTCACAGCAACAGCCACTACAGCACATATAAAAGTAAGCATCGCTGCGAAGAATTTTGTTACTTAAACAAAAAATGCTTCCTGTTTAGTTCTACACCACAAATTTATCTATTTCATACAGTGGTGTTGTTGACGCTACCAACAACAGCATAACGCTCTTAAAAGTTGCATAAAAATGTGCTATTCTAACTGTTTTAGAGTAAAAGCCTAAATTAAACTTACCGAGAGCATCAGTTCGAAGTCCACATATCACTAGAAAAATTAAGTGTTATATTCGTTCACAAGTGTAAGAAAGCAACTTGATATCACTTTTATTTTGAAGACAAAGTCTTGTAAGCTGAATTACTACGGGTTTTGCGTATCTGCGATCTCAATATCTTGTAACCAGTTCAAAAAAAGATGTTACTTACAGTTACATGACTTATAGCTTTCGTGTCAAGGTGACAATAATATCAAATGATGTTCCTGCATGGCGATATTATGTAGTAATTGTGAACAACTAAAGATATAAACAAAAAGACAGGAATACGACGTGCGCCTCCTATCTTGCATTGCGCCGAAGTAGACCTAATAGGGCTAATAGGGTAATTGCGCGTGAACTACGATAGGATTCGCCTACAAAGTCGCGTACAAAGGCTTCATTCATTAGAATGAAAAAGAGGCAGAATGCACAGAGGCGTTTAACGTTTATCCGCAAAATAATTTGAACAATCATGTACTCGACCTGGCATTCTATAGCGGCAACATTTGGTTGACCAATTTTTCTTTTGCGGACTTTACAAGGGTGCTTTTACCGACATATTTAGTATACAAAGGCTTCATTCATTAGAATGAAAAAGAGGCAGAATGCACAGAGGCGTTTAACGTTTATCCGCAAAATAATTTGAACAATCATGTACTCGACCTCGCATTCTATAGCGGCAACATTTGGTTGACCAATTTTTCTTTTGCGGACTTTACAAGGGTGCTTTTACCGACATATTTAGTATACAATTATTGACTACTACTAAAGAACGAGGCTAGCGTAGGTTGAGACCAATTGCCGAGCGCGCGCGCATGCGACCAGGTACGTAAAAAAGCTTCAGGCGCCCCCTGAAGGATACTCAATTTGCAATATACAAATCGTGATTTGTTCCACGTGCTTTTCTGCTACAGATGGGCAGTGTTCTTTGCTT
The DNA here is from genome assembly GCF_050947875.1 of Dermacentor variabilis. NCBI lineage: Eukaryota > Metazoa > Arthropoda > Arachnida > Ixodida > Ixodidae > Dermacentor > Dermacentor variabilis. The sequence continues at coordinate 98,329,143 of NC_134578.1, read as the reverse complement.
TCGCATCCGTGGTCGACTGCCCGGTATTCCTCGCAGAGGCTAAATATGAAGCGGCAACACCCATGGCAGCATATAGCTACGTCTGCACCATCAGCGAACCGGTGCGAGGAAATACGGCGTACCTACCTCCAGACAACGCGTGCGACTACCTGTTCTACGACTCACTCTACAAGGACAAGAAGAACCCCCTCATCGACGGCGTCGGCCTGTGGGACGCCGGAGCCCAGCAGTTCGTCCTGCAGGCGTCCATGTACAAAAAGACAAAGTTCGGCTTTTCGTTCGCGCCCACGTGAGTGTCTGCAAGCCCTTCTCCAATGTTATAAATAAGACTTTTAACCGAAATGTGGCGAACTGAAGAGCATGGTCTGTTTTTTCATATGGTGGCGGTGCGATGAATCTTCGCGTGACCAAAAACGAACGCACGCCGACTAACGTGCATAAAACGGATGAATGGTTCAAAACGGTTCAATGTTGGGAAGATGCCGAAAAAAAGATTTGTCATCTTTAGCCGGGTGTTGCTTACGCTTCGCTCCGCTCGTTATCGCGCGAACAGGTGGCTTCGTGAACTGCGTTAATTTTGCTCATTTACCAGGTGCGTCGCGCAGAGATGCCAGAGGTGGACTGTCAGTCTCTGCTGTGTAAATTGAGCGCCTGTGTGCAGATGGCTAGGATACGCCACCCTCAGCGGAGCAGACCGTTGACACTGTGTGTAATATGTCTAATGTCGCAGAAAAAAGTGGGAAAGCTGCGTGCTGTGGTGCTATTCCAGGAAAAACAGTAAAAACAAATAACATGGGCAGCATAGAAATAGATAATACAGAAGGATTAAGAAGAGATCAACAGCTCAAATTGTTAGGCAACTGAACAACGAACTCTTCAATTGGCAATGCGCGAAGTGAGCAGTCCAATCAATTCCAAATTTCAACAGTTAGCCGGAAAAATGAAAATTTAAAGCAGCCTGTATGTGGTTTGAAAGGGACAATGTTTAATGGAAGGCGCCATCGGGTTGCACGTGCGCTTGAGTGCACAAATGGGAAGGGTGCCTGAATGCCAGATGACGTGTGAACGATCTTGTGCAGCATGATGATACGTTCACGTGTGCGCCTGTGTTCGAACGTTTGCAAAGATAAAGTGTGCATATGTGAAGAAGGTAAAAATTTACGATCGTATCGGCCAAAGATGAATCGTATTGCTTGTTTTTTAACTGATTCTAAATGGTCAATGTCGCACGCGTGATGAGGAGACCAAACAGTTGAGGCGTATTCCAGGATCGGTCAGACTAGTGATTTGTAAGCAGTTAATTTACATTCCTTCGTGGCATTTTTTAAAGGTTCGTTTGACATAGCCAAGTTTGCGAAGTGCTTTCCCAGAAATGTTATTAATATGCTAAGTATGGACAGCTGGGCTAGTTGGTTATGATCAGCATTGTGAAACATCGTTCCAGCTCACACTTGAACAAGGACGAGAAGAGAAAGACAACACGAACGCCGGACTTCAACTGAATTTTATTCATGGAAAATAGGGCTTTAAGGTAAACAGGGGGAGGGAGTGGGGGGGCTGCTAGTGCGCAGGACCACTCAAACATATTTCCTTGGTCTAGGCAACAGTCATCGTTGGTGTCAAACCAAAATAAGAAAAAAGAAAAACTTTTCCCTCTCCTTTTTACGTCACTCAGTGCAATCTTGCTCATCTCCCGCTCTACCTAGCTGATTCGACGCATCAGAACTTGATTATCTCAGGGCAAACGGATGTGTTTAAGGATTTTAAGTTATATGAAAAAATAACAACCCGGTATCCGAGCTCGCTGACATGGGTCAAGTAGTTACCGTTATTACTGTAAGAAAAATGCAGCGGATTCTTTTTGTTACCAAAGGTCATTGCAATTGTTTTAGTGAAATTAATTTTCATTTGCCATGGTTTACTTCATTCACAGAATAGTGAAAACATGAAAACACTTTGTTTAGTTCCTGTTGATCATGGGCGTTAGCAAGTTTACGATAGAGCACGCAGTCATCGGCATATAGGCGTAACTTCACTGCGGTGTCATTAAAACATTTGCTACATCATTAATAAAAATTATAAATAATAGAGGCCCATGCACCGATCCTTGGGGCACACTTGAAGTTACAGTGGCTGACAATGACTGTGCATGGTTGAAAGTGACGAACTGGGATCTTAAGTATAAGTACTCGGTTATTCAGTCGAGTAACTTACGGCCGTTAAGTATGATACGTATTATACGAAGAAGCTTATTATGGCAGACAATGTCAAATGCTTTGGAATAAACTATAAATATTGCATCGATTCGATTGCAGTTATTTAATGCGGAAGCTACGTCGTGAGTAAATTCAATGAGCTGAGTAACAGTGGAAAAACCAGATCGAAAACCGTGCTGACAGTGTGACAGTAGATTAGGACAAGTTAAATACCGAACAATGTGCTTCGGCATAATGTGCTCAAGAAGCTTACAGCAAGTGGAAATTAGGTAGATCGATCGGTAATTACTAATTTGTTGTTTATCGCCAGATTTAAACACAGGGATCACATTGGCAATTTTCCAAGCCTGGGGAACGGATGATGTGTCCAGCGATTTATTGAAAATGACTGTAAGATAACGGACGCTCCATTCCGAGCACCTCTTTAAGAACATGTTAGGTATGGCGTCTGGTCCCGCACCTTCAGTTGTGTCAATTTTTAATAACAGATTGTGAACCCCAGCGTAACTTACTTCGAGGTTGGGTAACTGGTGTTCCGAGCTATGATTGAAAGGAGGATTGGCACCATCATCTAGATGAAAGACGGAATGAAAGTAGCTATTCAAGGATTCAGAAATGGTGACGGGATCAAAGCAAGGCTGATCGTTGATAATGAAGCATACAGATTCATGGGTAGATGGTAGTAATGTTTTCCAAAATTTCGATGGGTTTTCTTTCATGAAGGTTGACAGTGTTGTGTTGAAGTAAAAGTGTTTAGGTTCTGTCATTATGGCTTTTAGCGCAGAGTTGAGTGAAAGAAGTTGCGAGTCGCGGTTTGCGCTTTGTGACAGGCTGCGCTTGCGCATACGCTTGATGCGTTTTATGAGATGCGTTATGTCTCTTGTGTACCATGGATGCTTCGGTTTATGTTTCACACATTTTGTGGGGACAAACTGAAGCACACAGCTATCTACGAAAATGTGAAACTGCTCTAACAAAGCATCAACGCTGCACGTTTCGCTGCCAGACAAGAAATCTCTGAAAGGTCACTCCAGCAGTTCAACAATAGCATGGTCGTTAGCATGGGTAAAATCTGTAACCATGTTGAATGTCGGCTTGTGGGGCCCACAATAAATTTCATGAAAATACCCTTGTGATCTTACAGTCCGCCGACTACGTCACACTGAAAACCGCACGGTAACAATTGTTCGTTAACAAAAAACAAGGTCAAGAACAGAGTTGAATCGAGTTGGACATTCATCCACTAGTGTTAAATCAAACGACATAGCCCAATTAATTAGGGATTCACAAACAGCCTTGTCACGACCTGTTGAAATTAACAAGTTCCAATCGATACAAGGAGTATTAAAATCACCTGTAATGATCATTTTATAATTGTGGTGCCTGTGTTCCGCTATGTATTCTGTATGGTGTCAGAAAATGTTGTCAGAAACGGGCGGGCGGTATACAGCACACACAACTGTCACGAAACCAGAGATGTTTATCCGGCACCAAACAGACTGAGTATTCGGAAGTTCGGGCAATGCAAAAATTTCCATGCCTTTTCTAAGAAACAGAGCTACACCCCCTCCTTTAGCAAACTGCGTGGCGTTTCTGATAACCGAATAATCTGCAGGCAAAAATTCCACATCTGATATAGAGTTGTCGAACTATGTTTCTCTTACGCAAATAATTGACGGACTGTAGCACTGTACAAGCAAATTGAAATCTTCAAGCTTATTAAGCAAGCGTCGAGCATTTATGTTCAAAAGAGTTAGTTTCTGCTCTTTGACGAGCTACTCTGTTTGTAGGCACTGCAGCACGTAGCCTAAACAAGCCTTTTGCAAACATCATCCCAAGTGTAACGAACACTGTCGACTATCAGGGAATGGTGCTGCAATTTCTACTTTTCTGCTTCTTTCTGGATGTCAACTGAATTGTCCCAGAGAACCTTGCAAATTCACCGTAGACGCGCAGAAAAGTATTCGCTAATGTACGTATCTGATCCTTTTAGCTTTCTGGCGTTTTTAAGCATGGAACGCCATGTTCGAAAGTCTAGCAGTTTAAAAATTACAGCTTTCATCTTTTCATTTCTTTACGGGCCAAGCCTGTGACAGCGTTCAACACCTTCATATTGGATTCCAAGTTTCGAAGACAGCAACTCTGATACAGAAGCTAATAGTTCCTCACAAGTTTCTGTTGAGGGCTCCTTCAAGCTGCAAATGATAAAATTATTCCTACGGGATTGGTTTTACAGGTCATCGTTTTTGTGGTCAAGTGTGGTGATGAAATCTTTAAGGTTATCAACAGTTTTCTCAAGATCATGAACGCGCTGAAGAGCGTCGTTTGCAGTTGAAGCCAACACCTCTATGTGCGTAACACGCTCTTCAAGAGAAGCCATTCTAGAGTGGAGCGCGGTAATCTCTGGGCTGATTCGTGCTTGTCCGGCCAACAGTGCTGTTAGCATTTCCTCTGACTTTGGGCCTGGATTAGTCTCAACATCGCCAGACAGTTGCAACAAAATTCTTAAGGAACGCAGTACACAAGAAAAAATCCACACAAAGTGCTGAGGGTCTGGCAGCAGCAATAAAAACGATTATTGTTCCTATAACATTTGAAAGCGTAATTGTGGCCTACCTGCAAAATGAAGCACATGTGTTTCCAAGAACCATTTGCCATGCCGCTGCCAGAACCACTGAAGAGGATTGGCTGGTGCGTAACTTCTATGTCCCGTCAGGTCCGTGTCGATGACGTTCCTGTGTTGTGCCATGCGCGGTTGAGACAGGCGAGATCAACGGGAGATGGGGCTGTGGATGCATTGCCATCTATCGGTTGACAGCAAGAACCGAATGGAGCGCCAGTGAGGGTGCAGTTTCCGCGATGGAAGCTTGAAGACGAAATGTGCTCAGGAAGTATGGGCCAGCGATGCTTGCGGCTATCTGCAAAATGAAGCACACATGTTGCCAAGAACCGTTTGCCATGCCGCTGCCATACCCATTGCGTGCTTGCTGTGCCGTTGTGTTGCGTTGTATTAAATCAGCCTTGAGGATGTTTTCACATTACAAAGCAACAAGCACGGAGCTTAGATCACGCACTAACGATCTTGTGTACAAAGTAATAATCCGCTCTACATCGCCAAAACATCTCAGATTCCAAACGGAGGACATTCCTCTTCAGGGAGGCACGATTGCTGCCGGAGAATTAGAGAATTAGGATGAATACGCACAGATGCCTTTACATCAGGCACACTGCCTGCAACGTTACCGGTTAGAGCACGTGACTTCGTTATGCCATTGAATGCCAAAAGCGCGAAGGTGCATCGCCCGCAAAAAAGCACAAAATACAGAAGCGAGGCGGGATTCGTGACCTACATTTGATGCATCCTTCAGCTGCGATATGGCACAAAGCCGAGATGGAATGTCGCTTGCAGGCGCTAGTAGAGGCAAGTGGAGAGAGTTTCTATGTTGACGGTGTAGCGCGCCTCCTAGTACTATCACGACGCGACCTATTAACTTCCCTCAGGACAAAATACTTACCCAAACAATAAGCCAAAGTGAGGCAATCTGCTGCAAAACCCTCCTTAAATGGCGTTTCGAAACTTGATTCGAAAGATTAAATCTAGGGCGCTAACTGTGGTACATTTCGGGTACATTGCCGCTGCGTCTAGACATTGTTTTTGTTGGATAGTGAGACTGGAAATATGAAAACTCTTCTTCAACATTGAATCTGATATAAAGGTCTTTCTTAGAAAAGCTTTATGTTAACTTAAGCGGAAGCTACCAGTTTCTCTTACCGTGAAGGGGGTCGAAAGGGATCTTTTGAGGTAACTGTGCTAACCATACTTTTATTGGGCGTTATTTTTACTATAGGTGACTTCCTAGGTCTTTAAAGCAGGCGTTAGCGGTTGCAGGAGCCTTACATAGCCAGCTAGCTCAACAATCGCCATTAGCGTCTTCCTAAACGTAGTGTGACTAAATTTCGGGGGTTTTCCACCTAGAATTTTCTTTAGACGGGTAGGATAGCAAAGAAAAAAGAAAAGTCTTTTTTTTTGTGTATAAACCGTGTGCGACCAAAATACGACCGTATGTCACCAAACCGCGTGTGACCAAAATATTTTTACGTACTTAAAAAATTGTGCGAACTCTGTACGCCATTGAAGGCTACTTCAGTACTCGATACTATCAAAGTGATGACAAGTAGCACTGCAGGTGGCTACTAGTACTACTGGCTTAGTATATTAGCCTTCATCGCAATTATAGTCCCACACTGCACGCTAAAGGTGGCATGCCCCTTCACAGTACTAGCAGTACATACGTCTATGTGTAAACATATGAATGGCACCTCTGGGTACAGAGTACCGACATGGTTTGATGACTGATGTTTACATTGCCTTTTTTACAAATTCTGCTATTTCGTCAAATACATTATGGAGCCAGTGCATAGAACTTCGCAACCAAGGTTTGTTCGGAAAGTGATCGTAAAACGAGATATCATAGAGCCCTGAGACGTCATTTCCTACTTTTAACTGCTTGCGTTAAGGTAGGTTACTGACATCGAGACCCTCATTTTGTTAAATCGCACGCGCAGCGGGAATCGTTGTAAGCAAAGCTTACGTGAACAAAGCTGGAAGGATAAAGCGAAGTATGAAGTGAGAGATGCGCAATGGATTTCGCCGACGAACGCAAACCGCAACCGTCCTAATACAGGATGGTGGGCTTTGCAGAAACCCAACGCAGCGCCGTCACTGACCAAAGCAGCTAGCTTTCGAATGCCACCACAGAAAGCTTCACTGAACACGGACATATCAATGTTATTCGGCCTCTAACGCTATACTGATGTCCGCTTAGCGACAGGCCACACCAGTGATGCGATGCAGAAGGCGTCCGGCTCCACGGCCACGTTACGCATTCGTTCGATGCTCGTTGTGTTTCTTGCGCGGCCGACAAAATAACGGCGACGATGCCAGAAACTTGTGTCGCGAGTACCTTTGAGGCCATTGCTTCTCATGCTTGTTTTCTTTTTCTTTCCGCTGCCAAGGGACACCACAAAGGAAAAATGCCAGAGAAATTCATGAAAGACTCCATACTGCAGTACATCCTAGATAAAAAAGCTTTAGTGACAAAACATATGCAATTTTTGAAATAGAGAACAAAGAAATGAAAAAGAAACGTGTCACACGTGCGTGTCCACGGAGCCACAAAATAACTGCGAAACAGAGACAAACCAAGAAAGTTGCGATGATAACACAAAAAAGGGAAGAGTAGGTGCATAAATGTGCACACAATTGTTGCAGTAAATTTTCTGAGCGTAGCAGAGAATTCTGTAGTAAAACCTCAAATCGCGTGAAATTACCCAATTTCTTCAGCGTAGCAGACAAAATGTTCAGAAGCGCAATTGTAGCCAATGGAGTTGTTTATTTAGCATGCTGCGGAAGATTATTAACAAGAAAATTTGATGGAAAGCAAACGTGGTGGTGTGGGTATCTTTTAGTGAGAAACTTTTATTGATTTCAAAAGGCACTTCAGAAACAATCAATTTACGCTACTTAACTGTAAAATTTAATTCAAACAACTCTCTGTCAGATCCCAGGTAGCACAAAAGAGATACGTAACGTTTTCGTAGCGTTTATCCAAGATGATAAAAACGGGTTAAAGAAGACACGAATGAGAGAAGTTTGGCGGGAAAACGTCGTATATCTCTGCTAATGTCCGGCTTAATTACTTTCTTGAGACGATCTAGAACAGGTCTGCAAGACGTATTCGAAAAGCTGGTCTAGAAATAGGATTGGGAAAGACAAGTAATCCCTTTGCCAAAACTATTCGTAACCAATTTCTAAACGTTTTTAGGACGTTATCAAAAAGCTGGTCTAGAAGCGGTCTTGAAATGTTTACGATCATCTGAAGCTAATTTTCGCGGGTGAAGGGCGCGATGAGACATCGTTGTTCAAAACACGCGTTTAGTTTCGCCTCACGCGACTGGCCTATGCCGCGCAGACGTCGTCAGCCGCACCCGTTGGCACGGCCTAGGCCAATCGCGTGAGGTGAAACTGATTGGGCATTTCGAACAACGATCTCCAATCGCGCCCCAGATGAGTAGAAGCGTCGGTGTTGTCTGTATGAGCCATGGCGCAGTGCCAAACACTGTTCCCCGCATGGCCGGCGCATCCTCAAGTCGCACGAAAATGAGCCTGTTAGGAATAATGAATCCTTAATACTGTCTTTAGTAAGCTACGATGCTTACAACCACAATGGGAGTGACGTCCTGCAAAGAACAAATGGTCACGTCTTGGCAGGTGGCCAGACCAAGCCCTTCATGCCAAGAGTGCATGAAATGAGAACATTGTGACAAAGCAAGAACACTTTATTAAAATGTAATGCTTATGCAAGGTTCGAACAAACTGTGTGAGAAATGCAAATAGAAATAAAAGTACATCAACAATGACAAAAGTCGCAGAAAGGATTCGTAATGAACTCGAAAGTGAACATTCACTAGCACATAAACAAAATTCCAAGTACACATACAAAAATGAACAGAAAAACCTGGAGTGTACTAAAGTGTCTAATTTATCATAGTAAAGTGCGCGTGCTATTAGATGGACTAGAGTTATGCAGAAGTGACATCGGAGCGAATGGAAGAAGTAGACTGACAAATGCAAGTGTATGAATTGGATGGTCACTGCCTCCAAGCAATGTTACCAATCATCTAGAAGCTTGAAAAGAGCACAAAAAGAAATACCACCGCATACCATCATAAAACAATCCTGTGACAGAAATAAAAAAAATGGGAACAATGCAAAATTGGAAATATTGCCTTTAGGATATATCAAAGAAGGTAATGGCGAGAAAAAATAACCATACAACAAAAAAGCAATAAATTGAAATTAGTACAGAATACTTAAACGGCGGATTCAGTGTAACAAGTGAACACTACTGTAGTACAGCGAACGATGAGACAGTAATGCTGCATCTTGCCACTCCAGAACGTGAGAAACGAATATGCAAGCCTCATATTAGAAACTTACGTAAACATGGAAATAAACTGGAATGCACTGGAAGCTGCATTTGTGTAACAAAGGAAGCAATGGTCATAATAAATTGTAAGTGTTTTATCTAAAAAGCCCTTTACAAGAGGCAAAGTTGTACCTCTCTGGCAAAAATAAAGTTGCAACGAATAATTTGCAAACCAGCAAATACATTAATTAGCACACTGACATGTCACACTTTGCGCACATCTCCAGTCTCCTAAAGTAAAAAAAAGCACTCTGAATGAGAAAAACGTTTAACACATGTAGCCCAGAGCAAATTCTTTGACAGTTCACTCACACTTTCACATCCAAAAACATTTGCCACAAAGTCCAGGCACAGTTCCACTGATGTTTACCAATTCACCCCCACTTTCACGGCCAAAAATATTTGGCACACAGTCCAGGCAGAGCTTCATAGATAAACAGCTTGAGAGCACCCTACTGATTATTGTGCAGTCCCGCTGCTGGAAATAGAACTGCCGCACATGCTGGTAGTGGTTTCAATCTAGACACACTTGCTGCCCTGGACAGGTATGTTCAGATATCTGCACTGGTGCTCTATTTTGTCGAAGTAGACACATTGATGCACTACGCTGGTAATTGAAATGTTTTGAATGCACAAGTATTGGCTTCACCAGAAAGACTTGCCCACATACCACCACTGGCATATATATGCACTTGCTCTTCACTCAGTAGCATTGAACTTAAAGTGTTCCCTATGTGGGAGCCATGTGTAAAACCGGTGTCACACGACCACTCTCGATCGCGATCAAGCCCAATCCGAATCGAAATTATCGATGCGACTGGCTCACTCTCGTAGCTTGCGCAGAGGAGCCATCACGACCGAGAAATTCGATTTGTAACGGACTGGATAGCGGCTAAAAGAGCCCCGTGTGAAACCGGTACCAAATAATGCACAGACGTACGCTAGGAAAATGTGTTGCACAAGGACAAAGAACTGCGACATGCCCTGTTGTGCGAAGCGCGCGAACAGAACACATGTATATATATACTAAAAAAAAAACTGCGAGAGCGCTTCGCTAACTCCATGCGCACACATGGCACCCGCACGAATTCGGCAGGCCGCCGTAAAGCGCGAAGGGGCCACAGCGTACATTCCGACACATGTCCCAAACTGCAAACAATCGTACTACCTAAAGCATACAAGTTATTTTGTACCAAGGGCATACTCGACTCACGTATGCAGTATGCACAAGCGAGTTATGCAGCGTACATGCCGTATCCATTCGCCAAATAGTAAAATTGATAACAAGCACAAAGCTACAAGGGACTCAATACATTACTACCATTTGAGGCGTCAAATAAAATCGAATTTGGCCGTTTCATATATTGGACACAATATATGGACACATGTGGTACACGGTAATACCATGAAATACCCATCACGTGGGTAAAGGGGGCGAAAACACAATCGAGAACCTGAAGCGCAAACGATAAAAGCACGGTATGGTGCATGCAAAATTCTGTCAGTGCGCTGTAGCGCGAGGGAAGAAAATAGGGTGAGCACTTGACCTCACCTTTTGGGATACCGCATTAGTAGTGAATCTTTGAACCAGTTCCCTTGTCTGCAACACTCTTGCTAAACGGGAGACTAAAATACCACGATGATGGCTCTATTGCGGAGATCGGCAAGGTGCGCACAGAAAGAAATTTTGCCGCCTTTCTTCGCATTCTTCAAAATGCTTTCTTGTTAGGATCACGCATAGCGGCCGACCCCGACGCTAGGGACACACAGGCACGATTTCGTCCCTCTAACTCTCGTCCTTATACTGCCCTTAACGCCTTAATTACAGCGTCAGTGAAAAGGCGCCTCACATAACATGACAATGAACTTGAAGAGCTGATTAGTGCCCTCCACTGCGCGACCTCCAATTGAAAATACTACTGATTTCCAAATTAAACTACACAAACAGATCGCACAACCCAAACTAATCACAGAACGTCGTTTTCTTGACGGCAAAACCCTGCAACACTTACATGACAAAGGGCAGCGGCAGCACATTCAGAACAGCCGCTATCATACCACAGCGCAATGCAAGTGCGATAACGTTATTATGCCCGGCTCAAACAGATCGCACAACCCAAACTAATCACAGAATGTCGTTTTCTTGACAGCAAAGCACTGCAACACTTACATGACAAAGGGCAGCGGCAGCACATTCAGAACAGTCGCAAACAGACCATAGTGCCATGCGAGTGCGATAACGTAACTATGCCCGGCTTCACGAATAACGTGGCCGCCTTGATCACATAACAATTGAAAACACTACTGATTTCCAAATTAAAACCACACAAACATATCGCACAACCCAAACTGATCACAGAATATCGTTTTCTTGACAGCAAAACACTGCAACACTTACATAGCAAAGGGCAGCGGCAGCACGTTCAGAACAGCCGCAAACACACCACAGCGCAATGCGAGTGCGGTGACGTGACGACGCCATGACGACGCGACTATGCCCCGGCTCGCCCGGCTGCCAGTAGGTCGTGGCCCGGCATCACGAATCACGTGGCCACCTTGGTCACATGATTTGACGACGGTATCGCCACCTTGCGCAAGGTTGGATCGCGTTGATGGGTTGTTGAATATTGTAGAAGCCGCTAAAGAGGCTGACGCGCCGTGGCGTGGCGGTGGCGTTTTGAGTCGTTTGCAAAACGTATTCACCCCTCGTTTTTAAGCTGTCTGGCTTCCAACGTTATCAAAACGTATTCACCCCTCGTTTTTAAGCTATCTTGTTTGGAACGTCTTTGATGCGTCGATTTTGGTCAAAAATCCGTTTGAGACGTTGAATCCCTTAATACGACGTTTTCAAGACTTTGTGTGCTACCTGGGATCAAATAATTTACTGATCAAGAAGACCAAGGCCATCACAATGTGGTGAATTGCAACCGATAACAGGAATTTCGTGATTTCGTATGGGCTGCATAAAAGATAAATGCGGAGAGGTGTTTTACTCCAAGACATTAGTCTAGCGTTTATGTGGGCATTAATGAACGCAATGTCGAGGGAAAGTAATACGCGAAGATTGAAGTACTGGCGCGCGGAATTGAAAAACGAACTTCAACTTGACATGGTTGACGTGTAAGTGAAACTTCAAACAACCGTCAAGGATAAGTTCTTGGAATTAAAAATGCAAAGGTGAACATAACGATGACCTGTCTTTACTGATGGGGGTAAGTTAGCGACATTTCCGTGTAAACGGAATAATATAAGTTTAGTTTTAGATGAAATATAATATGTAGTTCTCACTATAAACAGGTTCAGAAAGTACTTGATTGTAGTGTTTATTTTGAATATTAGACAGCACATAGACTTATCAAACACGGATATAGTCGTTTAATCAGCGTATGAACCACAATGCCGAAACCTAGCATGCCCAACAGCAGCGTCGTAACCCGCAGCGTAGTGCGTAGAGATTTACACTTTAAATAACTGTGGCGCTTGTCTATATGGTAGCTGCGATGCAAGCATGCCAATTATGGGAAGTACATGGACTTGCCTAAACTTCTTCCTTTTCATTTCGAACTGCTTCGGGAGTTTGTAAACTCGTCATTTTCAACAAAGTAATGCGTAGTAAACAAATAAAGAAACAATCATAAAGTTCTCCGACGGCACGATTCGAACGCAGAACCTCAAGCACAGAGGCCCGATATCGAAAGCCCCGGACACATGCATTGACAAACGACATAAAGCACCCTTGTGAATCTGTCGCGGGCAAGCGAGTGACTCGAGACGCTTAGCGTGCTTCGATTTTAGCACCTCGACAAGCTGCATTGTTGCAATTAGTAGCAATTGTGCGTGTTCGCAGCTTGTATAGTACTTCTAAAGTATAGATTGCACTGAAATTTACGATAGCGAAGGCATATAAAAAGTGATAAACATAGCCAAAACAACGTTTGGGTGCACAAGGACGAAGATCGCACAAAACCGCGTACTTCTAATCATTGTTATGGTTGCTGCACGTCTGCAGCGCGAGTTCTCTCTAGGAATTATTCTTGGAAACTCTATGGCCTAGTGGGCGCAGGAAACTTTTTATCGGGACAAGCTGCAATTTCGCGTCAGAAAATTCACTGCACACCTAAGGCCGTATAACGTAAAACTATTCCAATACGTTTTTAGTCCAATCTCCTGACTTCAAATTTGCGTAACCGCCGACGCAAGCATAGGGCAGTCACCGGCAGCGTTTTCTGAACAAACCAATCAAACGCTGTCCTCGTTCATAGGAGGTCACTATTTTCGCTTGAAAACGAATATAATTGCCTACACTGAGCGGCTTGTCTTATCTAATTGGCTAACAAGAGGCGAGGAGCATGCTCAAATGGAGAGGGATTCGATTGGGCTGAGCCTGTGCACTGAACATAGATTACCGGATCAAAAGGGTGGAGCCGGCGTCTGTGATTAGTCCTCTATCTCTTACTTAGCTTGCGGTGTCTCGCGGACAATCGCTGTGGCACGCAACGGAAGCTTAAGAAAGACGATAAAACGGATCCTCAGTAAAGAAGAGAACAGAAGGTTCTCAAAAACGTTACACGGCCACGCAAAAAGTTTTAGTCAACGCAAATAAACCCATGCTCCCCGGCAGGTGCGACTAGCCAGTGCCTCAGTGGTCAGCGGCAGCCATTTTTATTACTTTCGGAAAGGGGCTGCCTGCGGCTATTCTGAAGAAAATTCAGTTTTGTTCGGCATATTAATACATCTTTAACGCGTACATGTTACTTTGACGTCATGAGTTTTATGGTCTTGAGAAATAGCGTGACAGGCAGGTGAACTGGACCTAGCCCGAAAAGTTTTGACCAATAGCCGAGGGCTAATGGCGAAAAGACGTCGAATTAGAAATAACTTTTTCTTTCGTTCGGTCAAATTACGAATAATATTCTGTACAAGTCATATGAGATGGGGCGCTAGCGCGATTTTCCTGACGTCGCGTGACAGACAAGTGAAGTGGGGGTGGTCCAAAAAAGTCTTTGACCAATCGCGGAGCGCTGATTGCAGAATTGGAATAGGAAAGTTTGGAATACATTTAGGTTACATCGCCCCTGGTCACACATGTGGCCGACGTCTGGGCTGCCTCGGTGGCGGCGTGATAGAACGTTGTGGTCTATTGCTCTCCCTGCAAAGCGCGTGGAAATGGACAGGACTTAGCTAGACGCATCAGGCTAAAGCAAAACTTCATGCAGGCGCGTGCCGCTTATCATGCAAATTATCATTCTATTTTAACGGCCTCCCATTCGCATGGCGTCAGCATGTTTTGGTAGGACACTGAAACTGCAGTAGTACCCCTTGGCCTGCGCTGGCTTCCGATAGCAAGACATAACGTGAACATTTCGCATATGACAGAGAACTGACGTAGAGAAAAAAAATATAAACTATGCGCATATTTAGCCGCGTGCTACCTCATGGGCGAAATTTAAGGAAGAGAAGACTGGCCTACATAGCGAATGCGTTATGAGACAAATAAGTTTTTGAAAATGTTAGGGCAGCATAGTTGTTCCCTATGCTTCAAATTTATAAAATAAAGTCACATGAATAATAGTATTCAATAATAGTATCAAAGGCCTTAGTCAGGTCTAAGAAAACGTAACCACAAATTCCATCTTATTGGCTGACCGAAATTCAGCGGAGTTTCCCTCTGCCATGCTGTACCACGGCTCGGGCTCGATTCCACAAAGCATCAGATATATTTAGAAGATAATTTTTTGTCATTGTACAGCGGCAGATTATCTGTGGCACAAATCTAGCTACCCTAATTGGTATCAAGAAGGGGAGGCGCCGACAAAGTGGTATATAGCCACCGTGTCGGCAGAAATAAATCAACGGGTTATCCTCCACTCTTAGCACAAGAGCGCAATCAGGCTTTCTCATGTAGCAGGCTGCGAATGCGACGAAGCGGTCAAGACGAAGGTCTTGCCCTGGAGAAGCAACTGATAATTATTATTGAGCCTCTATATACTCAGAACCAACCCAAAGTCTTCATTGGTGCACTTAGAGTAATCAACAGGTGATTACTCTAACCACACGAGGCCTTGTATTTTTAGCCTTAACCTCCTCTTTTACTGCGAAAGCAAATATATGAAACATCCAGACGTATTTCTGCCATCGCCGTTGCCGTGATGTTCCGTATGAAGTCCATGGGCGATAACAGCGGCGACGCGCGCCGTACCCTGTATGTGCGATTGAAAGCGCGCGAGGGTAAGCCGACGATGCTGGTCCGATATCGCGCGTGCAAGGCACCGGGGAGGGGGGTAGAGGAACGGTGGGGGTACTACTCTGCCGGCGACTGCTCGCGTATGGCGCGGCCGCGCGGGCCCTATCTTGAAAGCGATCTGCGATGGGGATTCAGTGCGCCGAGTGCTGATCGCTTCGTGTGCACTGCATTTTCTCCGATTACTTCGTGTTTAAGCGAGAGGCAGCACGAAGGTCACTTCCTCGCTGCTGCCGCCTCGCTTTCTCACTCTAAGATTTTAACAGCGGGTGTGTGCGGTCATCGAGTAACATGTGTTCATGCTTGCTTGTACAGGCCTAACACCATGCTTGTTAATTTAGTTACTAAGCAAAAGTGTGCAAGTTTATACGGCCGATAAGACTACTATCCTTACAAAAATTTGCTATCGCGATCGATGCTTCGCCTCGGGCAAAACTGTGGCCTTTGCTCACTCTAATATCTCCCGGATAAATGAAGAGACGCTATGGAGGTCATAGACTAGAGGTCCTCAATTCATAAATTAGGTCCAGCTACTGTGCATTGTAAGAGAAGGTCTTACTTTATTTTCTACGTTTTTACTTATGCTTCTTTTTACTCAGGGTTGCCCTTCTGGTCAAAGACATAGAGGACCCAAAATTTTTCACCATCGTCGACGACATTTGGAGATACAATATATCCCACTTCGGCTTCCTGGATCTCCACAGGCTGGACACATTTCATGCAGTGGTCATGGCGGCGCTCAATGTGCTCAAGGTAATTCTAGTGTAGCCGCTTTTCATTAGTCTTCTTGTCGACAGGAAAGCGATGTGGCACCCCATGTCAGCATAAGGGTCATCAGATATTAATACCACAAATCCGTTCAATTCCCACTTTATTGATGCTCGAGCGTCCTCTTAAAGCACTGAACTGGTCGCTTGTAGACAATATATAGTAAAACAACATTCCATCGTAGTGCTCTTGGCGGACACTGATGAGTGTGAGATACTGCCCGTCATCTTACCGTTTAAAGACAGCTCTACTTCTGGGGCAGATGACATAAAATGTAGCGTCTAACTTGACCACCAACTGAGTTGGTAAAATAAAGGTAAATTCTGGGGCTTTGCGTGCCGAAACTACGAGGTAATTTTTTTGGAAGCCGCTTGACTTGGAATCCTCGATAGCACAGGAAAGAGAAGGCGGACTCTTGGTACTTTTCAGAATTTTAGAAAGGTCTCCGATTGTGTACAACAAAAATATCTATTTTTAAGGAGCCCGTGGTGTCGCTTTATATTTAATGAAAACATACGTCACCTAGGCGACGCAGTACACAACAAGAAAAGCCATTTATTCGCAAATTAAGTGTATTAATCGGATTGTCAAAAGAGCCCATACTGAAATCCTTTTTCTCAATAGACAATAGAAATGTTGTAACTATTAAAAGGTGCTGTAATACTATATTTAAGAGGCTTTTACTAGCGTGTTTTTTCCTGATGGAAATAAACTTTCTCTCTTAACCCCGCCCCACAATTCCAGTGCTCCCAGTTGTCCACGTATGAAGTAACAGCACATGCTCCGGCTTAAAAGGTGACCGGACAGCGATTTAGACCAGTGATGAGCTTCCTCCACGGTGGTTCCAGACTTCGATAAGCAGATAAGGCAGCCCAAAAGGCTACTGGCGCGTATCCACCGATGCACTTTCTATCGCGCGAGGAGCCGCGCGATAGTCGCCCACAAGACAGCTCCGTTCGCACCCAGTGGGCCTCTTCGATTATTTGTGCCTAAGAATCCTATAGCGTCTGATATTCCGCACACAGGAAGGCCTCTTCGACTGTCTGTCCTTGCAATCCCAAACTGTCCCAGAACCTGCATACGAAACGCTCATGAGCTGAAAGTACCACCCAGGGCAGTTCGGGACTGTCAGGGACGGATAATCGAAGGGGCCCACCGAATGTGTCGCTGCCCACGACGAAATAAATTCCCATTGCCAACTCCCACGAGATGCGCTAAAACTCGCCAGCTCCCACATTGCAGCTTTGTTCTGAATTCATGGCTGCCACAGGAGTGTTTTGTATGAGTCGATTTAATAGCAATGAAAAAAAGAATACACGAAACACACGACATGCGTTGACATTTATATTAGGTGGGCCATTACGGTAACGAGCTTCAGTAAGAAACACGAATCACATTTATATCTCGATTAGTTCCATGCCACTTTAGCTTCGCAAACACCCGCACTGTGTAGCTACAGCGAAGGTGTGCTAGCCAACAAGACCATATGCATTGTGCCCACAGCTAAACAGGGTGTCCAAGCTAACTTTAGCCAGAGTTTGAAAGTATACCGATGTACTCTAAGACCATGTCACCAAGCGCGTGTTGCTGAATATTGCAGGGAGTAAGTGAAACTATTTTTTTGTCTTCTGCTAAATCGCATACCTAGTCAAGAATAAATAACCAACTTAGGAAGCAATGAAGTTGGACGAAACATTCCAATTAGGAAATTGTAAAACAGTTTGCAAAACGTCCGGAAAAACAGCTTCTAACTTTATCTATTAAGTATAACTTTTGTCTGCTCATCGCAGATGCTCGCGAAGTACGAAAAAAAAATTGCTGACAAGCCATCTCGTGCAACGTGATTTGAGTGCTTGCAAACGTTCCAAGTATCACCGAACACGGCGTTTCTCAGTGTTAGCTGCCACTTAAAAGGCGACAGGGCAGCGCCACAGGCCTTGGCTGTGCCTATTTGAGCCAGCGATGCGCTTCCCTCGCGGCGGTTCATCATAGCGATAAACAGACGCAGCGGCAGCACACCCGGCTAAATGCTATGTTCGTTCGGGAGGTTCCGTTTGCTGAATAAACAACAGGTGTACTGAGCCCTGGGTGGCGGGATCGTTCCTGAGCGTACGCCTGTGTGGGTGTGTGCGTAAATGAGGGGGTTCTGAATTCCGCCTAATTATATCAGTATAGATGTCATTGTGGGGATGAGCTTTCAAAGTGTTATTGCTCACTCAAGGGACACAATTCAATAGTGCGTCAAATGTAGTATATCATTTTAAAGGCTCTTAAAATAGAATTACCTTTGTGACTTCGCTCGAAAAGAGTGAGGGTTGACTAAAGAATGCAGAAGAGTCATTTTATTCGTTGCTCAATAGAGCGCAACTTCGCGATTTTTCAAGTCGATAGCGCACATTGCCTTCAAAAAAGTATCGCTGCCTCCCTTCACAGACCGATAACTACAGAGACGTATCTGGGCGCCGTTTCGAATGAAGAGAGATTATCAGTGCTTACGACAAAGCGTGCAATCTATAAATAAAGATGATGCTTTACATTCTGCTGGTGGAAAACAAATTGAGCCGCGTATGAAGTTTCTTACAGCAACGAAAAGTGCTGCCAAATTGAACGTAGCTCTGCAACTCTGACACAGTGTAACATGACCAATTATTAGAACAACCTGTTGACTGATTATGGTGCAGCAAAAGGAACAAATGTTCTTTGAGTTAAGCGTATATCAGTGTAGCAATGAACTAGCTCTTGTTTTTTGATATATGGACAACTAGAAATTTGCTCCCGTGCATTACAAATGCTACGTTACGTGAAGTGTTAAGTTTCCAGGGCTTTTATTGAATTTTTTGCACTCAAACTCAGTGTAAAACATGAGATACTTCGTTAATTACAGGGATAAAATATATTACGGGGTCTTACGCGCCAAAACCACGAGGCACGCCATACTGGGCGACTCCGGAATTATTAGGACCACTTGGGTTTCATTATTGTGCGCCTAAATCTGGGTGCAAGGTTGTGCTCACATTTCGCCCCCGTCGAAATGCGACCGCCGGGGCCGCTATTTCATCCCGTGACCTTGTGCTTAGCAGCCCAACACTACAGTCACCACTCAGCCACGGCGGATGAATTACAAGGTTAAAAGTACATTTCGTGATGCCAAGGCATGCGTAAAGGTCGCTCGATTATGGTTGTTTGTGCCTTGTATAATATATTTCAAAAAGAATAACTTAGTTAGCCATTTTAATGGCTATCTACCGAGAGCACATTGGGTAAATATCTCTGTAGTAACCCAGACACATACCTTGCATAGCAGCAGTGAAACAGTGTAGGTGTGCAATGAGGCGAAATATTTTCCCCGTCTTTATTGCTAACAGGCGGTGTATCTTCATCTGAAACCGAAGACTTCACCCCAAAGGCCATCTTACTACGTCTTAGGCTTGTCACTGGATCCTCCAGCCGACTACCGCGTTGTGAACTTGATGACGTGAGTCTGACGCACAGAATGGACTTCATTCTTTGTCGGCGGGCTATTCCTGCTGTTCTACTGTAATGCTAACCTGTCTTTCTGTTTTATTTAAATCGCCGCTAGTATATGGTACACATCTACTCATTGAGCCAAATTACTCGAACATGCTGCATCACTTGCAAAATGAGCGAAAACACGTGATTGAGAAGCTAAGCTAACTTCAATACTCCACACTTTGAATAATTACTTTAAGGCACATATTACTATGACAAGTTTACGAAATGAAGCCAGTGAGCCCTCCAGGCACAACCTGTTAGAAAACATTTTAAAAGTAGCGTAAGTTTCGAGATAAACGCGTCGCACTTGTTCAACTTACTTCTTAAACAAAACAGCTTTGTTTTTCTTTAAACAAATAGATAACTGTATTGAGAGTCTATTTAGGCGCACGTCTTCAGAGTGCAAGTTTGGAGACTGGTGGCATCCTGATAATTTGTTCCAACTAGACGTACCTGGCGAATGTACGGATCACAAGTCGTGAGTGGGAATACTTGCCATACAAGGAACAGTTTAAAAGAAAATTAAAGACTTTTTGAGAATTAATCCATTTTGCTTTTTCATTTCACCTGCCAGTCTACTGTGCCAATTAGCTAGTGTAATCCAGGTAATGGAGAAGTATAATCACAGAAAATACTGTACTATTTCTAATAGAAAAAAAGGAAGGGTCAACGAAGTGTCGACGCTAAAGAAGACAAGGTAGACGTATATTGTAGTTCAAATTATTCGATTCTTAAACGCTGATTATATCTCGCTATTCTGTCTCTCTGTCTCTTCTTTGCGCTGATTATTTACTCAATTCCCATCTTACTCCTATTGTATTTCACGCGCCGTTACGTCGACTTGTTTTCTTTTTGTTGCACTAGGCTGAGCCTTTCTTTTTAGACCGAGAGGCCAGGAGGGTTGTTTTCTGAGATAGTGCAGCGTATCGTGCAATGGGGTTGATTTTCGACTGTATAGGCGCTAATTACGCCTGTACCGTTAATTTTACGTACCTTACAACTTTTAATCGCTTCTGCTGTGCACATCTCCGAAGCCGCCATCCAGACACCATTCCCTAGCGTGAGCCTTGCTTAGTCTTACGATTTTGCTCTAGTTCCCTGAACTGTGCCGTGCGGTGGCTTTCCCTCGGTATTTTCCTATTTACGGCGGTGCACCCATTACAGGGTGCAACGCAATTAAATTACCACTGTATTGGCGCCTAATTGCGCCTGTACCACTAATATAACCTAATCTCCAAGTAGTTATTGCTTCATTTCTCGATGAGACAAACCTTTTGTTATCTTTGTCGACTCATAACGACGCATATGAGACCGTTTGTTTTCTGGAAGTGGTTACAAGATGCTGAAATGCAGATTTGTCAAACCTACTGGGTGTCATGTAGGATGACGTTATCGTCAGAAAAACGCCATGTATTCATCCTTAGACCTGACAGGTTACCAATAAGGGACATGTCAAGGAGCTTCCCTGACTCGTGGTACAGAGAATATGACGCGCTTGTCCAGTACAGTGATTATACCTGAGTGATTAAGTAGGAATGATTATTCAACGCCATCATTATCTACAGCCTACGCTGCGTGTGGTTTTTCTGGCTTTAATATATCATTACCGACTACCAAAATAGTTCTCAAGATATTTACACGACGTCGAAACAATGACTTTGGGCAGGCTCTGGTTATGGCATCAGGCGACACATCCAGAGGGGGTGTCGTTTATATCTCATTAGTTTGCCTGATCATGACAACGGCCATCGAGCTTGTTTTACTGCAAAAAGCTTTGTATCGAACTCATTGCATCACTACATAATGACAAGCACCACTAAAATAAAGGTATCATGTCGTACATCGCTCCTGTTCTGAGAAGCGAGGCATTTTCCTGCATCCTGCGGTTTTCGAAGTGTTTGTCACCGGCCTGGTCGCTACTGTCTGCAGATGCGCACACTGATGTTAAAGTACTAGGCTACGCAAACTCAATAAAATTGTACCGCAATACGCCATGTTTTATGGTTTCGTTAACAGAGTTTTAAAAAAATCATCCATGAGATGTAGCACAGTTCTACTTGAGCGAGAGAAGTCTCGGAGGCAGACCTAATTTTCACGAAAAATGAATAATAGTGTACTAATTGCAAACGTTTCCTAACTAGCTTTTAAACTAATTACATTACGCCAAATATTGCAATTTTCAAATTGTAAGCTGCGCCTGTTCAATTCTCCTCCAAATCAAACGACTTCTATGCATGACCCCTATCTCAAGATATGCGTTCAAAGAGCTGGCGACAAAATGCATAAGTGTTCCAGCAACTTTTGAGCTTCACTGATTGAAAAGGCGCTTTGATAAAGAAGCACCTAAAACAACGGTTTACGTTTACGGCAAGTTTAACTGCGCATATTTCGAAGCTGGTGCTAGTCTCAAACTTCGTTGCAAGGGGGTGCGCCTTGTAATATTACTGGCTTCAATGCGTGCATATCAATATGGGCGCTACAGCAATTGATCGAAACGTTTATTTATGAAAGTTTGTTAATCACTCAATTATGCGTATGACGTCCAGTGTAACTTATACCTTTTCGAGTATTCCAGCTCAGTAAGTATATTCGGGCTAAACGCCACAGCTGATTTTCAAAAAAAATGTTGTTCTAATTCAAATCTTTAAGCAGACAGAGATTACGTTTCTGAAGATTGACTTTGAACCGAGTTCTCCCCATTACAGAACCCCTTTACTAAAACCACTAAGCCACGCATGCAAGCATAAGAAGGGGACCCCGTTACGTATTTCCGCATGAAAGACATCACTTTGAGATGCTTCACGCGTCATGCTTCTGAAAAGTGAGCCCGCGCACCTTCTAGCTGATGATGCGGATAGAATGGGATTCTTTCGTCAACGAACTTCGCTCAGCGTATTTTGTCCTATTGCGTCATGCTGGTGCGTTCTCACGTGGTCGAGAACGCCACGACTTATGAGACAACCAGTTTTCATGCTGTTCTGTGAGATCCACCTTCGCGATTGAGAAAATTATCTGCACGTCTGTCATTGTACTGATCATCGTATTTATCATCGCACTTTATTATGCACTAACTAAACTGTGCATGACAAAGAATATCAATATTTTTCGTCAAGCTTATTGCTTTAATTCCACGTGCCATGTTCTACAGGTAGATTCTTATTCTTGATGACTCAGTATGGCGCTGTGACTGCGGCACTATGCAGAGAAAGCACCGTATTCCAAGCAAAGTCCCATGCCGGGTTAGTTGATAAAATGTGTGTGGTGGAAATAATACAAATGGTGAAAAGGAATCGATGGAGTGAAAGAGCGAGAACGTACAACTAATTTTGTTTACAAGATACGTGAGCCGCTAATTTCCTTTAAAACGTAGATAAACAAAGCAAACGTCAAAACCAGCACAAAGATTGAAAACATTATATCCTAGACACCAGTGACATTGCACAGCTTATTAAAAACGTGAAACTCACTCTTGCATAATGAAATAGCATGAACAGCGGTGCATGTTGATAAATAACGGTCTAGTGCCAACATATTCTTGTTGCATACGAATGTGCGTATGCCATGCGGCACAAATCCACACGGACCACGGTGGATCTAGGCAACATTTTTTGACAAATATATATTTTGGCAGGTTTACTGCTGATCTGTCACTGAATTATTTACTTGTGACTATCTTGCATGTTTACAAGCTTTATCGTTTACGGTTATTCTACGGGGCAAGAAACATTAAGAAAAACACCTTGAATATAGTCAAACTCTCATTGAAGCAGCAGGTGCGGAAACTGCATTTTTACGTTTCTTTTCTATACCTTTCTGCGTCCTCATCTTTTTTTTTTTCGAAGAGTAAACTTTTTCACAGCACTTAGCATATACTTATAAGAAAAGAAAGATATCTCCGAATGAAATCAATGCCTGCCTTCATGCGGGTCGCACGCCGTTAAAGTGGCAATGAAGATAGCACGGAACGAGACCCTGTGGACCACCATTCTGTTTCTTCTTGCAAACACAGAAGGCAGTGGAGGCATTTGTGTGCCTTTTCAAAATGAGTGGCTTCTGTGAGCACCTTCCAGAACGTGTTGTTTCTCTGCGCACGTGCACGCATTCACCACATTCCTCCCACTTTCTCTCCCTTCTTTACCTTCCTATTTTCTCTTCCCACGCGTAGGGTAACCAATCAGACACACTTTTAGTTACAATCCCGCCCCTCTATATATTGTTTCTCCGGCCTTCATTGAGGTGTCACATATTACTCGGCCTAACCTTGTGCAAACTCTCAGCCTCGCACAAGCGAGTACAAGAAAGTACATGTTGTCATAATGTGATTGTGTGCTTGAAAAGAGCTTTATCCTAAAGCTAATGAAAGTGGTCTTTAGCCAAAATCTAAAATGTTGCCAGACAGAGCAAGTAAAAAGCGAAATTAAACAAACTTCACACGATCTGCATCTGCGATGGCATACCGCACAATCTTGGTAGCGTGCTCATAAACGAGAGTCACCAAGTGTCGAGACTAAAGAAGACAAGGTCGATGTACATCGTCATCATTTATTATTTCATTAAAGGATCGCCCATGTTATTACACAAGGGTGCGGGGGTGGGGGTAGTACATCTACAGAATAGAAAAAATTTGGTCAGTACAGTAATACAAAGTGTGGAAAACGTGAGAAGTAATTGAATGAGTAAAAACGGGATATACATGGTCAAACAGGGATGCGCACGGTTGTTCAAATTTTTTGGTGAGTCAATTTTTATTGTACCGCCCTATTGTGTCTCTTTATGTCCTCTTATTTATGTTCATTGTTTACTCATTTCATATTTCATCGCTATCGTAATTCACTTGCAATAAGATCGACCTCGTTTTCTATATTGTAGGCACTTGGTTCAGCCTTCCTGTTTTCTTTTTCTAGAATTGCGGGCACGATAAGCACATACCGTGATAGGCCAAACCAGGGGAAGCCATCAAAGAAGTCATTCTTTTCAGAAAAAAAACGCTGCATGGTTTATTGTAGTTACTATCGCCTCTGTTGAAAACTTCCCGCCTTATTCTTTTCGGCGTGCGTATACGTTTCGATTCGTTATAACGTTGATCAGTGAAGCTAATTAGTCGTTCTCTTTGTTACAATGGTATTTGCAGGACAGTCTTCACACCTTCAATGTTCATCTCTATTGCGCACGTTTCCTACTCGGTCAGCACTATCCCAGTCTGCCGTATATTTCCTGTTGCTATGGCTGAGCCTTCACCACTCGTCGAGCAATTGGGACGCTTCAGTTACGGACACAGCGTGGTACGACTTCTGGCAGACTTCAGAGTGTAGTGAAAGCGTGACTTCAAGGCAAAGCTGGCATAGCGTCGTCTGCGTTACAGAATGACGAAGCACAATTGTATTTCGTTGTTAAACTGGAACTTTACAGACAAACCGTGCCTAGGCGTTGCTGATAGTTGTAGTGGCTGCTGCTGCTCACTGGCCGAGTAGTTCACTTACTCTTATAACGGTTCTGCTTACGCTCGTATGTAGCCCTATGTGCATTCTCCGTAAATAAGGGCTCGTGGCAACCACTGGGCCCGTATGCGCTGATGTTTTTGTTCGTCACGCTTTTAAGTGCGCCTTGCAATTGGCTGGCCGCCTTCGCTAACACTTATGGCCAGAATTGGGATGGGCTGAAATTGCTTTTGCAATAAATTAGAGACTGATAGGTTTTTCCCTACGCGAGCACTATTACCTGCGGAATTACGCACTGAAGCAGCAAACCACGAAACAAATATGCTCCTTCAGGTGCGTAATTACTTTCTTAAGGAAGCTTCTTCTCTTCCTTTTTTCCCTGTGTTCGGCATGACTGCTTGGTCAGATTTTCTTTTTTTTCTTTCGTTCCTTTTGAAGAGATTATACAAAAGCGTTAATACTTTCTGCACCTGTAGCAAAATATTAGAAACAGGTAAAATTAGTTATTATTTCTAGTTGGCAAATAGTCATAGTTTCAAATGCGAATCGGATACGGCACACAAAACTAGTCGTATTTGTATTCTAAAAAACAATTCGTTGTTTTGGATTATCTAAAACAAACTAAACGTTTCGCAATAACCGACGGTTTTCTTGGTGCTCTTCTCCGTCTGCTATGCAAGGTAAAGCAACGTATCAGAAGTAAAATGACGACAAAATTTTCGAAGGATTGCAGAAACAAAATGCTTAATACACATTTTCCTGTTGACTTCACCGGAGAAGCCTAGATTGCAACCTGTGAGCATTTCTTGAAGTCTGTCATCTAGTGTTGTCGACAATCTATCAATGTTACTTTTATTTTGATGCTACGATCAGTGAAATTTTCTTCCACCGAACCATTTTACACGTGTCTGCGGGAAGCAAGCCCTCGAAGACCTTTTTGATTTGAGCAAATTCTGATCGTTTTTCCGAAATTGTTTCTGAGCGTTTTTGTAGCGCTTCATTCACATAGAAGCTCATAAATTTCGGTAAACTTGTCCGACATCGGGCTATAAAACAAGTAGAAAGTACAATCAAGCTGTTTTATCCAAAATTTCCTATCTTGTCCTTGAAACGAATTCTTTGTCTCTGATATATATTGTTGGTACTATTCAGATGCAGGTGGGCTGCAGTAGTACGCAAAAAGTATTGCTGCTTTAGATACGTACATGCGTCTGCGCATGGCTATCCGATGCTTATGTTTGTTAGATTCGTTTTCAAAAAATTATTATTCGCCCAGGTGTAGTGATTTTCCATCAGCGTCAGCCCATCTCACTGGAGACAAAGTGGCAACCTCGTCATTTACCGCGAGATAATCTTAGAAACAAGGTTGCATGTTACAGCATATTCAAAAAAAAATTAGAAGGATGAAATGCAACAGTGAACCGTTCCAAGCGACAGCGGTACAGGAACACGAAAAATTCATCTCATGATAATTATACTGTGCTCGTTTGGCAGTGTTTCAATAGACTACCCACATTCGGCATATTATTCTATCCAGGGGTATACTGTTTCAGAGCTGACTCCAGTAGTTACATGCTGACCTCTTCTGTATACGTAGGGAATAGGTAGTAAATTAAAATTGTGTGAGCTTCTTGCCGGGTAAGGCGGGCCGGTCCCGTAGATGTGTAATTGGCGGTCACGTGGTGAGGGGTAGCGTGTCTAGCCGATTACACGGGCAGGCGCATAAACACAGTACACTGAAAAACGCGCTCCCTGAAATTAACAGTTTTCATAACCCGCTACACGAAAACCTCATCTCACATAGACTCCAAAATGTACATCGTATCTACATTTATTATGTCGCTGCTATAGACCTGGTTTGGTTTGCATATAGACCTTCAGGGAGACAATTCCGCTCTCTTCTGTTGACCTTGCTCCAAATTCGAGAGGCCGGGAGAAATTTGCACGATAAGGATGGCATCGTAAATGTGCACAGAGGAGGAAATACAGTTACGAAGGCAATAACTTGAAAAGCAGAAAAACACTATGCATATCTTTTGCGTCGCGAGTATAGATGTTGTGACGAGCACTTTTCAGATCACTGGTAAACTAGCTTGACTAACTAGCCGACAACTATACCTTGCAGAACATGCTTGGCTGCAACGCTTATTATAAATCACACCCGCCGTGGTTGCTCAGTGGCTATGGTGTTGGGCTGCTGAGCACGAGGTCGCGGGATCGAATCCCGGCCACGGCGGCCGCATTTCGATGGGGGCGAAATGCGAAAACACTCGTGTGCTTAGATTTAGGTGCACGTTAAAGAACCCCAGGTGGTCAAAATTTCCGGAGTCCTCCACTACGGCGTGCCTCATAATCAGAAAGTGGTTTTGGCACGTAAAACCGCAAATATTATTATTATTATTATAAATCACCTTAATTGTTGTAAGGCCGATATGACGCATGGGTGACAAGACCTATAAAGTTCTTGTCACCAATACGTCTTATTGTCCTTACAACAAATAAGGTGATTTCTAATGTGTGTTACAGCCAAGCATGTTCTGCAAGGAAAAAAAATTGCCGACGATTACGTTACTTCCTAATGCGAAATTTGAGCGCAGCAAATAAGCTGTTCCACCTTTTCGATGGATTGAGGCAAAGAAATCTAGCAACACATGTATGCGCTATCACAGAATTTTTTTTTATTTTTCACACGTATTCCTTTAACAAAGACTCCACTAACAGTTTCTGACAGTCATGAAGGAAGCTTTGTGGTCGGAGAAATAGACTGATATATGTTCGACTTGGTACACCAATGCTTGATTCTCAAAGACGAGATGTATACAAGTGCCTCGCGAGGTTGTCACAGCCGTGGGACGCGTTACGAGCGAGAGGAACGGGATGTTCTCCCGCATAAGTGTTAGGAAATTGCTGTTTGTCTTTATGTCAAGCCGCCACCGATCTGGCTCTCTGATTGCCACCGCACAGGGCGAACGGCAGCGGCAATTTCGGCTCGGGCGGTGCACATATACAGATCCGCCGCCACCGATCTGGCTCTCTGATTGCCACCGCACAGGGGTTGCATTGGAGGAGGAGCGAAGAAAGGAACTAAGTTCGAGCCGGCGCTTTGACAACCGGAGACTCGCAGGAAGAGGGGGGAGGGGGGCGGCGTGTACACCCAGCGGCAAACGATGGGGGCAGAAGCGCTCGCAGCAAGCGGACAACACGATAAAGGGAGGAGGGAAGAGATAGCAGCGACTGACTGATGCCGCCGACGCCGATAGTGAGTCAACCCCAGCTGCGGAGTTGGTTTCAGGGCCAACGAATAACCGGCGTGTCGGCAACTGAAGTGCACCCTATCCGCCACACAAGAACAGGGGGGGGGGGACCCTTTCCTCCTCTTTCTGCATGGCGGCGACGGAGTTCTATGCAGTCACGTTATCTTGACTCTCTAGCGGCGTCAGCGGCATCCAGCGGTATCAGTCGATCGCTGCTAGCGCTGGGGGGATGAAAGGGGGCGGAGCTGGTTACGAGGCCGACAACGACGCCGACGCGAAACCCAGGAACGGACGCCAAAGAGCTGCGCTCTAAAAAAGGCTTCGGAAAGGTGTATCAATTTAGAAACATTGCTTACGTGAAGAACAAACAACAAAATAGGCCAAGGATGTCTAGGGTCTGCCAGTGTGCTGTCCTTCAGATGCGCCTGCGAAATGGCGAAGTTCAAAACGCGAAGAGAAATACATACGTACAAGCGTCGGTTCTCGAAAAGAAGGCTTTTAATGTTGTCAATGGCCAGGCCAGTTTATTTCTTTAAAGACACTCTATTAGGGGCTACAAACGTGTGAAGCACAAGTACGCTTTCACCCAAGAACAATGGTACATGAGAAAAAATAAAAGTTGACGTTCAAGTATAAACTTTAACAATAAAGTTAAAGTGACGTTTCACTTCGTGAACGCGGCTGGTGCGCAAGCGCATGGTTGCTATAGCGCACACGAAGCTATCGGCCTTCGGTGCGCCTAGACGTCTACACTTTCCCCATCGCAGATCGTATTCAAGACAAGGCTCATCCGGCCGGGCCGTACGCAGCAGCCGCCAGAGTAGACCCAAATGGTAGAGCGCCCCTCTCACTCTCCACCCCCAATGGGAGAGAGCACGTTCCCTCCGCTTTCCTCCCTTGCACAAGCGAGCTTGAGCAGCCGTCGTCGGCTCACTGTTGCACGGTTTCACTCGCACACTCAGCGTACAGCGCGCGAGGACTATGCTATCACGAAACACCGGACGAACCCGGTACGTCTGTATCGCAGACAAAACCTGTAGGAACTGCCAGAGGAGGTGAACCTATCGCGGGTCCGCCTACCTTCCTCCCCTCGACGCTTCGCCTGATTTCTGCTTCTCCCTTCGCTCAACGTCACCTGGACATACCTCTATGTCGTGTGTCACAGATCTGGGGGGCGTGCGGGTGTTACCTGAGATGGGGTTGGGAGACGCAGAGAAGCACAGCAAACAGATTTTAAGTAACCCAAACTCAAAATAAAACTCAAGCAAACCAAAACACAATAAAGCACTAGCACTTGTGCTACCGACTTAATGGTCATTAAACACGCCCCACTTACCGGCCACATCAGTCAGGGCTTTCTACGCGAATGTCCGGTAACCCTAACCTATGGCAGCGACGTTATCAGTAAGGAGAGTTCTAACAGGCTTTTGACCTCACACGTATCCTCCGAGTCTGATACCTGTCAGATCTTCGTCATCGTCGATGCACACACCGATTCCGCACGTGTTGCTGCGTTGGTGTTGGTCCGTCAACTCGTCCGTCCCGCATGCCTGTGTCCCGAACTCTGTCGATGACGCGGGACTCCGGCCTCGCTGGTTAGGCCTAACTCCGGGTTCCGCCGCTACTTCTTCTTGGAGTGCCGACGTGACGTCCCGGAGAGTATCGTACGTGCTGGTCTACCTCTAAAAGGGGATCCTTCCTGGAGTGTCCCGCACTGCCGTGAAAGGCTGCAGCGGGTCCAAGGAGCCTCGCTCGAACGTCGCCGAGGTCGACAGCCACACCCTAGCCCGCCAGCGTCACGGACATGACCGAACCTCCATGGCTCCCGTCACCATTGCGATGCTGACGCTCTGGCCTTCTTGGCCCAGAGTCACGTCGATAATGCAAGGTCAGCGCCGGTTCTCTCTCGATCACAACTCGGGTCACGCTCCTCGAGGGCTCGTGCCGTTTGGACTGATACATGTACATCGTCCTCTTCCTTTCTTTGAGCCGCAGGCCTCTTACATATGACATTCTAGGAGGCGTTGCCTTGCCGCAAGCTGAGCGCGCTCCTTCATGCTTTCCCCTGCGCGCGGTTCTCTTCAGCTCCGGGCGCCTTCCTCCTCCACTTCCATTGCGGCTTCGAACATACATTCGCCGATTGCGCGAGCTGTCCACTTACGCTTCCGCATAAAAAGCAAACACGCATGTTTCCGCATCCGAGCAAGAACGGACAGTCAGCAATACCAAAGAAGCATCAGCAATGATCATAGGGTTAAAGGTGTTAGTGGCAAGCCTGCTGAGTAAATCTGCTCGAATATAACGTAATAAGAGAATAGAAATAGAAAAGGCAACTAAAGGCGCTAATGTGGCCTTTAGACTTCAGGTTTATGATAAGTGCACTGTGATAGTATGGCGGGGGGGGGGGGGGAGAAGTACCGGACATGAATAATCACAATCGACTGAAGTATAAGAAACACACCTTACACTTTAAATAAATGTTGCTTGACAGTTTTAATAATCGCCTATGCATTTTAAATAAATGCCTTTACCAAATTTCACTTTAAGGTTACTTGTCACAAGGGAGTAATTAATGCTCGCACGTGATGAGGCGATCATCGCTTAGACCAAACCATGACACGAACAAACATTTGGATGTATATATCCTGCGGATGTGCTACAATGTACATCGCGAATATGCCTAAAATGGTTTCACGTGATGTAGTGCTTCAGGAGAACGACTATAAAAAAGAAATCTGCCAGATCGAATGAACGAACTGCGAATATTTGGTGAAGTTTGATGAACATTTAATGATGGATATGTTCCACAAGGTAGCAATTACGAGGCTTGGTTTCGACGACTTTGTGTTAGGAAAGTGCAAGGGGGGATGGGAGAGGTTAGCGAGGTAATGAAATGGTGTATTGAACTTTAGAGACACTCAGTGAGAACAGTAAGCAGTAGCGTAGCTAGACGTGGCTGAAGTGACTCTATAAAAGACGAGCATGTCTATTAAAGAAAATCTGCAGAACTCAGCATTTCGCTGTAACTTGCGATTTTGCAGAGTCGTACAATCTTGCCGGTAAATTGTACATACAGTAGTCAAAAGTCGCTGTTCAAGAGCCAGTAGGTCTTAAACTCTAAAGGGCAGGTCACCTTTTACAGTTGTCAAAAATTTGAACAATCATTTCATGGGATAGCGTGCGGAGCTGAATGATTTTTTGGTATGCAGCGCCGTAAAGGTCGTTCTTTTTTTACCCTGGAGGTAATTTTTCTTCTAAGATATCACTCAAGAGAAGCACGGGCATGTTCTACTTTTACGCGCACTTCTGTGGCTTAGACGTCCCTAACACAACCGCATGGGCTTTCTTTTCTCGCGCTTTTACAGAACGACAGTTTGGATGTACTTCGGGAAGTTGCCAAGCTTGGCCTCTCTATTCCCCTTGCGATGTCGTTTGGCATGAAAGGACTGTTCTACGCCCCCAAGATTCGCAATCTAGGCGCACCGACAATCGAAGAGTTCCAGCGATTTCAACCTTGCGAAGATTTTCAGGCTGCCAAATATGAAGACCCCAAAAAGGTGAGCCTAGGAAATTTCGTGGCGTTTTGAATTGGTCAAACATGATCCGTAGCTCAACTACAAATTTCAAAAATACCCCCTTCCGTGCGGGGTACTCATTTGTGCATGGGGTTCGAATCAGCCCTGTAGCGATAAAGGTTAGGACATCTGTTTTACACAGAAACAAAATGGCAAAGAAAGAGATAGCATTCATTCATGCAATGCTGCAACTTGTAGTTGAACTATGTCACTCTATTTATTGACGCACACGAGCTTCTGCTCATTTTAGAAGTGGCCGCACCGTTTGCGGTTTTGAATGTGTCACCTCTGGAGGGACGTTTATAAGTAATGAACTCGAGAACGGTCGGCATTGGGGACTGTCAAATTCTCCTCCATTATAAGCGATTCCTAGCAGTACATCTTTACATTCCTATATACCATCTCACTAGTACGTGAACCAAGCTAGGTATAATAGAGAGAGCGCGTTCTTTCTGAGGTGCACTTCCACAAAGTCAACTATAAAACGAACCTGACCCTTTTGCTTGCCCTTCCAAGCTGTAAAGCATTACGTTTTAAAATAAAGGGGTACGGTCACCCCTATCGGCATGCGTATGTGATGTTAGAAAGCAGGGGAGAGAAGAGGGGAACTAGGACTTGAAAACACAAATTAGCGTTCGCGAAACTTGTCTCAGAGTTGCTCCAGACTCGCAGCACAGATGGTTTTGGGTAACCGACTCGTAATCTTGTGTCGGCACTGAGTAACGGCTTCGCGCTTCAACAGTATGCGGAAGACGTCGGCTTGCTTTCTTGTAGTCCAGCTCAAACAGCCGTTTCTAAATATGTCTGGTTTGTTAGGCCTACAACTCGCCCCTTTAGCTGATATGCAGAGCGGCTAATATCTCATATCCCGTCTGCTGGTGCCTAACTCTCACCTGCCCGGTCTGAGTGTTAGGCTCGGATGGTTGTGACACCGCGACAGACCAAGATGGCAGCGTTAGGACAATGACAAAGAAGAAATGAAGACTGATACGCACCACTTGGACTGCTGTTGGTCCTGTGCAATCAGTCGTGTAAATATCTGCAAATATACATTCTTGTGCAGCGATGTGATTGATTAAGTTGTTGTTCGTAATTTATGTTTGATTGATTCTTCTTTATTTTTATAGGTCTGTGCTGAAGGTGGGTGGATTGTGTCGCCGCCTGTGCCTAGCCATGCCTACAACATCAAGCAAAGAAAGGCACTCACCTACCTAACCGAGCTAAGGATATCCACACTGGTGAGTACACAAGCGACGTGTCTTCAGTGACTCTTGTTCTTAGCGGTGATGACAAAATCCATAGATGGAGCAATATAGCTCTTATGGGAGCTCCCTTAAAGCTATCTGAAATGCTCTAAACTTTCTAGAACATGTGGTAACCATTTATTGTCCCAAATATTGAGGGGTACTCGTTATAAATATTGGCGCGAGAAAAAAAGGCGTGTTTCTCGACAAATTTGTGGTGTTAATTGCAAAAGGAATGCCACCATCTTGTACATAATAGCAGTAAAACGACACAGGTTCACATAAAGATGGAGAACAGGTGATTACCTGTGTTAAAACAAGGGTATGTAGATGCAGTTATGTGTCTAGAAGGAACATTGTCTCTGGAGCCAGCCTTTAGGCAATGCTTCCTGTCTTCGTGTGGCAAAACTGCTTGACATGAATGACATTACATAGCTCCCTCTCCTTCAGGCCAATGGGGGAGTAAAATAATCGGGTGCTTTGAGTAGAGCCAGAGAAGTCGAATCAACATCAATATGTCTATGCAGGCAACAAGTACATTGTTGCCTAAGGGACCGGCACAAAGGCTCAGAAAGCCAGATGCAGCGCAAGTCCCCGAACCCCCCTCTGTCCGCTTACAGACACTTCAACAATGGTTAATCAGTTTTCCAGAATTCCGCCTTATGCTGCAAAGATTGTGAAAGCGAAAACTGTCATCTACCTGAGTGTAGTACGGAGTTACAGAGAGAACCCATTAAAATTAAATTATGGGGTTTTACGTGCCAAAACCAGTTTGATTATGAGGCACGCCGTAGTGGAGGACTCCGGAAATTTCGACCACCTGCGTTTTTAACGTGCACCTAAATCTGAGTACACGGGTGTTTTCGCATTTCGCCCCCATCGAAATGCGTCCGCCGTGGCTAGGATTCGATCCCGCGACCTCGTGCTCAGAAGCCCAACATCATAGCCACTGAGCAACCACGGCGGGTCAAAGAGAACCCATACATGTTTCACAGAAAGAAAGCTTTGCAGTTGAGGAAGAAATTCGTCCTCGTGCGGGATTCAACCCCGCGATCAACGACTTTCCAGGGCAGGTGTTCTGTCATCTGAGCTAACCAGAGGGCTAACAGCCCACAGATCGTGAGCGAATTAACCGACAATTCGAAGTACAGACACTGCAATTGTGAAATATGTTCTGCGGAATTCAAAAAGAAGGAAGGTTAATGAAAGCGAAATTGTCATCCTGCCGAATGTAGCTTCAAGCTACAGAAAAAACCCGAGCAAGTTTCTCAGAAAGAACGCTTCGTAGTTGAGCAAACAATTCGTATTGGCCTGGGATTCGAACTAACACCAACGTTAGTCTGACGGCTCCAGGCCACCTACTTCTGATCAAGTGAGGGTCCTTGCGCTAGCGCGGGTAACTTTCTTAGTGGCCGGGCACCCGGCCAGGAGCACGCTTGCACCTTCCTCCAACTGCAGCGACAGAATCTGAACTATCTCATCAAAGTTGTGATGGGACAAGAGGCGCCAGGAGACTTTCGCGTGTAGGGCACCGTTTCGATCTAAGAGCCCATACAAACAACCGAACCCCGGGTTGCGGTACGTCTCTACCCTTTACAAAAACCGGTGGTTTTCTTGTGGCAAGGGCACTCGCACCGGGACCTTCCGCATACCAGGTGGACACATTACCATCTGAAGTCCCGGGTCGCTGACCAGGGTTACCTTTTATTCATTTGCGAAGCTATTGTTCAGAAAAACCCGTATGAAGTTTCTATGTAGCTTCTGGCTACATTCTGGTGGACGACAATATTCGCTTTCATGAACCATCCTCCACCTTGGGAGATTCGGCGCACCGATTTGCCAACTTCGGTGTCTCTGTGCTTTGAGCTTCTGATTTATTCGCCCTCGTACAACGATCCGCTAGCCTTCTGATTAGCTCACATGGTAGGGCCACCAGCCCGGGAAAGGCGTTGGTCCGGGCTCTAAGATCATAACAGAAAAAAGTTTTTCAACTGCGGATCTTTCTTTTGAGAAAGTCGTATCGGTTTCCTTTGCAGTTTCGTGCTGCGCTGGGGTGAATGACAATTTTCCCTTTAATCACGGCACTGACTAAACCAAAACAAAATTTGCCCGGAGGTCGAAAAATTGTACCGCAGATACACGCTATTCGGATTTATCAGATAATGCGTAAGCATTCTTTGCAGCCGCTCATCTTGCGCACTTATCCCTGAAATATACGAACGCGTCTGATGATACGATGGCGACGTTTGTCAGCGTTTCTGTTGCTTTTTCTTGTTTTGTTCGATTAAACGACTGGAGAGAATGCTGCCGCGGTTCACTGTGTAGAGGATGACGCATGTCCACGAAATATGGCAATGACCAGTTGCAATCACCTAAACTGAAAACTACTCGAAATTAATCTTATTGGTCGAAGCTAACGTAAACGTACACCTAATTCTTATTAGACTTGAATCACATCATTAGCATTAATTAATCCTGCTTTGCCTTTATCAGTTTCGTATCGTACAATCGAAATGATGCCAATAGAATCTTCGTGATTAGACTTAATAATTTAATCCTAAGTGCTCTTCATTATGCTGAATAATTGTACCTAAAGTAACTTTTATTTCCATCACTATATATAACTGCCCTCGAATAAAAATCATTGTGCTTAAGTAATGTTATCGCAGTTATTCTAAATTAGGCTTCTTTACCCTTCAGTATTCTTAAGGACTCTTATTTAGGCTGAATTAATTTTATCCTAATTAGTCTCATACGTATTTTATTTACCCTAATTGCTCCTAATGTATCTTCAGTTCTCACTGTATACAGTCATAATTATAAATATAAGCACTCACACGTAATCATGAGGCATTCTCCTATATACACCTATAGGGCCCCATGTACACATGTGGAGCGCATCACCTCACCTGTTACAGGCAGACAGACAGGCGACGGTCTGTCTTCGGGGAAAGTAGTCCAACAATGCTTAAGCATTAAAAGAAGTACATGATTATTCAAA
Source organism: Dermacentor variabilis (assembly GCF_050947875.1). Lineage (NCBI taxonomy): Eukaryota > Metazoa > Arthropoda > Arachnida > Ixodida > Ixodidae > Dermacentor > Dermacentor variabilis. The sequence continues at coordinate 98,292,904 of NC_134578.1, read as the reverse complement.
GAGGAGCATGCTTTGCGGTGGTATCGAAGGAACAAAGAAGGTGGTTGTGCTTCGGCAACTTCGAAGAGGAAAGTTTAACTGCAGAACAACTAGCTTATATTATCCAAATTGTGAGCCGGTAGGATAAAATGTCCCCGAGTTGGTTCGAGAAGTCTTTTTGCATGGCCAGTACGATGACCGTTTAACCTGAGAATAACTCTTTTATTGTGTCAATCTGTCTCTTTGTTTTTGCGGCACAGTGGGCATTCTAGCATATAGAATAATTTAGAGCTGGCGCTTACACGAATGAAAATGACGCATGTAATGTTTGTCTACACCTTTAATTTATCTGTCATTTTGAGCATGGTTGCAAGTCTTGCAGCAGGAGCGAGAGGAGGTCGTTTGGTTGATAGGACGCCAAGGGCTCACATTTTACGTGCATCATTGATGCTGAAAATTGCCGACCCCAAAAGCATAAAACACACGGACGCGACGAACGCTGTCCCGTCTATGTGGGTACTTTTGAGCTCATTTAGCGCAAGAACGTAGTTGTTCGTTGTGGTATGCCAGCTGGCCTAGAGACATGTTCTTCATAATGTCGTTTATGGTATTAAAGTTCGAACTACGACACCTAGGACGCCCAGATACCTCAGGAAACGATTCTTTTTTTACACGAGCAATTGGACTACCATACTATCAAATATTACGAAGCACAGATCCCCTTCGAAAAAAGAAGGGTTTGTGTTATTTTTCGTTCATCACTATGGTAATGCTGATACTCATTTTTTAACCGACTCGAGCAAGAAGAAAAATGTGGCAGAAACGAATGGAATGGAATATTGAGTTCTTTTCAAACTATTTTCTATTATTGATATTTTTTTACCCTTGCTATAAAATGACCTTTGCATCATTCTATTCGCATCTTTAGCAAGTTTCTGTCATTTCATTGCTGTTTACTAGGCGTCGTTCATTGAGGGTAAAGTTAACCCATTGAAAACAAATAAGGAGTTCATTCGTTTAGTGGGTCTATTGGATGAGTGCAAGCGATAGCAATTTAACTTAACGCGGCTCCCTTAGCGACGTATCACGCTTCACTATCTAACTTCTCATGTTTTATGTTTGCAGTGACAATTTCTGGTAAACTTATATCGCTCTTATGCTGTGCAGTCAAGCTTGATCGGGCTCACCTAATAATGTCACATACTAAAGAACTATACGAGAAATATTCCCATGTGTAACGACGTAATTTTTCTGTTAGGAAGCCTAACCAAACAGAACAATATCTTATTCGTTATTCGACAGTCAGGAATATTCGTAAATGCGTAGTGTTTACCCTAGCCCTCTTGATATCACCCTGTTTCAGCAGACCTGGCTTTCTCTTCTTTATTATTTTCATCTTAATTTTATGTTTTATTTCCTCTCTGCGTCTTCATTCCATTCCGCTGCGAAAATTGGGTCCACCGAATTGAGAAGGCGAGCTAACGCACGAATGTATTTGTCTGTGTTTTCAAACGCTACCAAACGAATCAGCAAGCATCATTGAGGCAGAAGCTTGTACAAATAAATATATAATGTCCTTTCAAGGCGCACAAAAAGCAAATATATTGTACAACTCTTTAATTCGTTAAACACTGTTCTTTTCTTTACAACACACCCTTCGCAATATTTCGAACTACGTAAACGCAGGGCCAGCATTGGCGCTTCTACTTTGAAAGTAGGGGGGGCCAGTGACAATGAATATTAGAGGCTTTGGCAGTTGCTAAATTGTAATCAAGCAATGACTGTAAAAAAACGTAGCTATGATTCTTATTGATGTTGGCCAAGTGTTCGTTAAGAAAACCCACACTGGCGCTACTTCTTGGCATTGTTGCGCTAGCGCTCCATGATAATAACTCGTGGCGATCCCCTTCTAACTCACGGAGTAGTGACAAATATATTCAGTTTATCAGTATTTAGTTATTCAGTATATCTTTTCTGTCTCTCTTAAGGGTCTTAGTTTTGAAATACTTGTATACAAAGAGAATTATTTAATAATATATAAAGAATTCTTTTTGGCTTGTTGTCCCCTTTTTTATGGCAACAATCTTCTACCTATGAATTACTACTCTTTAACTCTTTATTTACAGGGTGCAAAGAAATCAGACAATTTCATCCGCAGTTTCTTGACGCGTTTTAAAACATTGCCTTTGGAATTCTTCCACTAGGAACGCCACGCACTGCATGAAATCACAACAGCGCTTTATTTAATGGTCAGATGTGACAACTTTGCACACATTACGGAATAAAAAAAATCTTACTCCAAATATGTTATCCAAACTAGCATCCAGTTATCGTAGCACTTCCCCGCAATCAGACGACGCAAAATATGCAGTTTGGGCGACTCAGAAACATAATTTTGAAATTACAGCACTACTGAAAACGCAGGCGCTTCTGCCTGGTAGACTAATTCTCCAATCTGACGTCCACGCTGTGTTAACGATGTCTCAAACATTGCCACATGGGCAGGGCTGCATGTTGCTTTGGTGGTTGTGTTCGACATAGATAAGTGCAACTTCATTTTTTCCTCCTGTGGGTTGCTTTTTAGGCATCAGCGTTTCGACAGTGCACGTGCGACTTATTACGAACACTCCTGCGCATCGTGTGGAGTTTTCAGCACGCCAAGAACGCGCAGTCACATTTATTGCGACCTTCAGCAGGAGCTTCACTGCCAATTTGTTGCTTTTTGAACACCGTCTGTGCAACCGACATTATTCATTGCTTTGTAATAATGTGCAGCTATGCAGTGCTGCACATGTACTGCACAGAGCCTCTGAAAGCTCCAGCGTCACTTCAAGACACTTGACGAGACGGGCTGGCTCGCAGTGAAAAGCGAGTTAAGCAGTTTTCTCAAGTATGAGGAGCCATATGCATTCTCCCCATCCGACAACCTCATCCTTGAGAGCCAATAGATTGCAGCGACAAGGAAACCAGGCGCTTGCTAAAATGAGCAAAAGGAAATGCTTCCTGCACTATAAGCGCACGGTCTTCCATGGCTCTGGTACCTAGTACTCTGGCCACTAAATTTAGATACATATTTCCAATGCCTAAGGTAGAGAAATTCTGAAGTATGAGCAAGGCGCACGCATTGTGTATTTAAAGTGCTTATTATTCTCAATACTGAAAGTAAACATAGCCACGCTATTCCCATCCTTCGTACTTCTTGGAGAAAAAAGAAAAATATTTTTGTCTTGCCTTTAGGAGAAAATTGTAGTCTTTCTTGTTTCTCCACGTTTTATAAGCGAATGTGACTAACGAGTGACAACGATTGTGAAGGCGGCCTCAGATTTAAGATTCCCATAGAAGTTTTGGAAAACCCTATACAATAATTTCTCCTTTGATTGTATTCAAAACACGATGTGATCAGAGTACGCTTTAATGTATCCCGGTGTACGTTGCGACTAAGCCGTCCTAAAATAAATTATTTCAACTTCAAAGCACCAAAAATAGGAGCATTTCTATCGGTAAGGAAAGATAAGTCGAGGTACCGTGCTATGACTGGACCTACATTTATCGCTTCAGAGATACTGGGGCACTCTCAAATATACTGGGGATACTGGGACATGGGGCCCCAGTTCCACACTACGGAGGAATTTTCTGCATGAGGCCGTTTCCTCCATTCGATTTTACACAACGCGATCTGGCGTCACACCGTGCGGAGTTGGCATTTGATTTGTTGCAAAAGATCTTCAGTGTGATCTCATTATATAGATTTTTATAAAGTCCACAGGTTGCTTTGTGTCCACCGTATTTTTCCAATTAAAAGATTTGACTTTTCGGTTAACAGCCTTTACTGGGCTGTTGCCTAAGACTATATGACGAAAAAGTACTTCCAGATTGCTCAAGGAAAAGGTCGGAGTACCATAAGTGGGGAACTTTTAATCAAAGCAGGCACTATAGTGTGCACTCGATCATGGCCTCTGAGAGCTTTGGCGCAAGTACTTTAAGGACGGCCATTTGCCGCTGGCGATTTGTACTGCGAAAAATTATGCGACCCCCTAAGGTGGCAATATTTTTGAGCAAATAATTGATCTTGCATAAATTTTACTTTACGAAACTGCTTCAACTCCAATTTCGGCGTCTTGTTTGATTCACTCTTTACCCCTTGTATCCCTCTCAAGCGGGTAGCATTTACGGAGACGACGCGACGTATTTAACTGAACATTTGTGGCATTGCCGGTCACTGTCTAATGCAGCAGAAGACGTGGAAAAGCAGAAACCATACTCAAGCTTATTTGGCAGACCTGAGGATAGCACGTATCAACATACACTACCGCCTTTGCTGGAGGGGCAGCTGTGTGCACGCGACAGTCACTCATCGAAGGAGACACGTATCCACTGAAGCCCGGAATGGCAGGCAAGGAGTTGGTCTCCTGTAGTAACAGGGCCCACACCTGCAGCTTGTTCGTACGTAGACGGGATTTAAGCTCCCCCACTCTCGTGGAGCGCGCTCTACAGTTCCACTGCAGCACGCCACAAACACCTGTGGCCGCCAGTTTGATTACGAGTCCAGGCGTTGTAAAATCACAGATGTCAGGTTGGATAACTGGCTGACCATGAACCGCAAAAGGGATGCTGTAGAGTTATCCGGCAACGGAGCTGAAGATCTGGTAGACTCTGCGACCGATACAGTAGGGCGTGACAGATACGATGATGCAGCGGAATCGATGCACTCTGAACCGTTGATTATCTTTATTTTTACTTGTTTTCCGTGTGATGCCTTTTTCATTGTATTTTTCTCGTGTATTAATTGAGTGCTTCATATATACATCTATATATTTTTTTTTCTCGTGTTTAATTCCCGTGAAATTTACTTTGCATTGTATACGCGTGACAAGAACATTTAACTGTTACATACTCTTTATTTGTTATAGTTATCTTTTGTCAATTTATTCTTTCTCTTTGACCTTGATTTTGCTCCCCCCTTATGTAATGCCTTCGGGCCTTTAAGGGAAAAATAAATGAAATGAAATGAAATACTTGTAGTGGTGAGAGATTCCACTGCACGTCGCCGACGCGCAAGTAGTTGTCGGAGCTTGGATACCTCCGCTAAAAGGCGGACAATTTGACTGTCAACTGCGGCCATATCATCACGCGGATGTTCCGGCCCGCTCTGCTTCTGTATAACCAGCGGGCGACGGCGGTCTTTGCGAACTTTGTCACTGTAAGTCTGTTGGAAATGGGGTGCAGGCGGGTCGGGCTCGGAAAGCTCAATTTAGGGAAGACTGGTGTGTAACCACGTCACATACTTGTTGATACTCAGATAGGAAAGAGGGTCGTTGAAGAGCGCACTTACACTGTGGAATATATGCTGTGATCCAAGTTAGCGTCAAAGGGGCTCGCTCAAAAGCACCACGTTCCCAGTGTTGCACGCCCAGCAACCCAAGTTGCTTTTTAACCTGGTTCCTTCAGCAAAGCAGCGCGATCCTGTACCAATCATTGGCTCCAGTTGGACTATCCAGTGAACTGCGCAGTTACACAAGTTGGCAGGACAGAAGTTACACGCGAACATACATACATACATACATACATACATACATACATACATACATACATACATACATACATACATACATACATACATACATACATACATACATACATACATACATACATACATACATACATACATACATACATACATACATACATACATACATACATACATACATACATACATACATACATACATACATACATACATACATACATACATACATACATACATACATACATACATACATACATACATACATACATACATACATACATACATACATACATACATACATACATACATACATACATACATACATACATACATACATACATACATACATACATACATACATACATACATACATACATACATACATACATACATACATACATACATACATCGGGCCAGAAAAGTATACGGACCACGAGATATCAGAAAACGTTCACTTCCCGAACAGGCTGCAGCAGTGGCCACTAAACTGTATATGACAATGGTGTTCGCATAATCTAGTCGCGGCCCGAAATAAAAATACCAGGCTGGGTTGGGTGGCTGCGGAGATATTCAGCTTTTCTTCAAATTTCATGGTCCGTAATATATTGTGAGCGTGTGCACATACCTACACATACCAATGCTTCTAATACACACCACACCTCAAAGTGGGTGAAGTTAAGCAGCAATGGTAATCGAATTATTACGCGTACAATGAACTGCGAATCAAAGGCGCTCCTGAATTGTCAGGCGAGTAGTATCATTTTTGCGTTTGGCAAGACTGAGCTCAACTTCTCAACCTTATGTGGCGCGCTCTTTCTTTTGCAGGCATGTGATGGCAAGCAGTTCAGCATTAATCTAGAATACGCCCTTGCCGCATACGACGTGGACTACGACGCAGAACTGCCGTGCGCCTCGTTCGGTTTCTTATCACCAGGCGAACGCTATGGTCGGGTCACTGTTATGCGCAAGGTATCGAATTTCTTGCGGGCGAACTACACCGACCCGACAAAGTATTATGCATGCCAAAAACTGGCACACCCGCCCAAAGTGGTTGGTTAATCTGGAGCGTTGGCCGCCTTGCCGCTTTTATAAAGACATCGGAATACTCGGTTTGTGATGCGAGTTTCTTCGAGAAAGAAAACCGTCGTTTCGTCTTTCAATTGTGCTTTGCGGGTACATCTTTTTTCTTTCACGACTTCTTTCTCAGTTCATCTAATTCAAAATAAATTCGTTCACTTCGTTCAAATAGTTCACTTTGTTCAGAAAACAGCATGAGGTTCAGAATGCGCTAGGTAATTTGATTCATTCCCTGATTTAAGAGGAAGCTTTAGCTCGCGATTTAGCTATGCAAACACATGTAAAACGGTAAAACGCTTTTCTGAGATAACCTATAGACTGAGTTTCAGGAAATGTGTTGCATTTGAGAGAGAAACTTAAATCTAGCGACTGTTGGAAGCGGAATTTCGATTTAGGGCTTGAATTTAGGCAAAAGAATTTTAAAATATTTGCAAGTTCGAAAATATAGCCGCCCGAATTTTATAAATTGATAGCTCTGCATCAAGAACGGATATCGCGGTTCTGTAAACGGCATCCATTAGATCATTCAAAGCGGACAAATTCGATATGTCAATTTAGATCTTACGTGAATTGCTTACATTGAGTACAAGGGTCCTGCAAAGCTGCATTTCCATATTACGGATTTTTTTCAGATTTATTTGTAGCATATTAATTTTGTCCACTTTACATGTGCTATCACATGCAATTCACAGAATTGTGATATCGTCTTTCCTTGCTGAGTTACAGTTGTAAACATGATAATTCCGTGCTTTCGCAAGATTTTCTATTTTTTTCGAATTTTTAATAAAAAACTCACGACGTAAATAAAAAACTCGAAATCATCAGTCACTAGATTTTAAGTTTTTCTTGTTAATGCAACACATTTCGGCATATTTAATGCAGTGGTTGCCGAGAAAAACGAATTCTCCTTTTACATGCATTTATGTCGGAGTACCCGAGCTAAAGCTTCCTCTTAAGAATAATATTTTATATCTGAAAAGAATTTAAATAATTGAAAACTTGCATGTAAAAGTGAGAATAGAGACGCAGAAAAAAGTGTACACAATCCGAATGGTCTAACCGATTTAGAGCGAAGTGGACTGCACTATTAACTGGACGAAGTAAACGCTTGTTAGTGCACTTATTTGAATAATAGTACAAGGCTAATAATGTCGGGAGTTTCTAATTTACCCTATATAAACTGGAAAACTCTCTCGCCCGGACATACGGATGTTTCGAGTGCTGAAAACCTACTGGAAATTATGATTTGCCATAATTTACGGCCAATTGTTGAAGAAACTACACGAGAAACTTTATATTCTAAGTCATTGTTAGACCTTCTGTTCCTGAAAACACCCGTGTACTAAGATTTAGGTGCACGTTCAAGAACCCCAGGTGGTCGAAATTTCCGGAGTCCTCCACTACAATGTGCCTCATAATAAGAAAGTGGTTTTGGCACGTACAACCCCATAATTAAATTTTTTAAAGAATTTGTGTTCCTATGTTGCAAAATAGCTGTTAATACTGTGTCAGTGGAACCAGGAATATCAGACCACAAGATAATATCCGTCGATTTAAGAATAGATATACTCAGTCGCCGGCGATCACCTGCTTTTAAAATTATAAGAGACTACGCACGGGCGGATGATACAACAATGGTCGATAACTTAAGTCTATCTTTTGTGAATTAGACGTTTTGTCATCTAGTGAATCTGTAGAATAATTGTGGCAACGTTTCAAGGGAATCTTCGAGCATTGCATAGATAAATTTAATCCCACCCGCATGAAAAAAAAAACGAAGGAGCGTAGCCCATGGATAACAAGGGAAATAATATACGTAAAACGCAGAATAAAATGATTCTGCAAAAAGAAACAAAACCCCGCCAAGGTGTCCAGTTTGCATGCTCAATTAAAATTAGCGTTACGGGAATCTAAGAAAAAGTACTTGAACATAAGTCTTCGTGGGTTCCTGAAGGCTTCGCCACAAAAGTTTTGGATGCACTTAAGGGATAAAAAAGAACAGATACACCAGGTAAAAAGCGGATCTCAAATGATCACGGAAAATGCGCACATAGCAGACTGCTTCAACGTATTCTTCCAGTCAGTATTCACGAAGACGAAAACAGAGGAAGGAAATAAAGAGCGCAGTGAATTGGGCGCCTGCGTACTGCGCTCACTAGAAATCGCTCAGGCAGGCATGTTGCAGCAATTACTTACGTTTGATACCAAGAAAGCAAGCGGGCCAGACGGGATCCCAAGTGATTTTTTTACGGCGATATGCTACATGGGAGACATTTTACCTAACCATCATCTTGAAAAAATCCTCGGAAACCAGTCACTACCTCAAGGTTGGCGCAGTGGTGTTGTGATTCCGGTTTTTAAATCGGGCAGTCGAAGCCAAGTTAGCAGCTATCGTCCCATATCACTTATTTCTGGGACCTGTAAGCTTATAGAGCATGCATTAGCAAAGCATATCATTCTTTTCCTTGAAGCCAATAACTTTTTTCTTTTCGTGACAACATGGTTTCCGAAGCGGATTGTGAACCATTTCGCAACTGATTGAGATGGTTGATGATTTTAATTTAGCTGTGCATGCCTGCGAACAAATTGAAGTCATCTGCATCGATTTTGCAAAGACCTTTGATAAGCTACCGCATTGTAAATTGCTTTTGAAAACTCAGAACGAAAGTATTGCTCCCGACATTGTGAACTGGATTGCAGCCTATTTGAGTGGTCATGTACAATCCGTCCGCATAGATATCGCTATGTCTCATCCACTAGAATTCTTGCCTCGGTTTCCACAAGAATCAGTATTAGGGCGGCTACTGTTGTTGATTTACATCAATGATATTTCCAGTGTTCTGGAATCGCCTGTGAAAACAAAACTTTTTGCCGACGATTCTTTCCTTTATTTGGCAGATAAAACCGACCAAAGGAAAATTAATCGATGCCTCCAAGGTTTAAATGACTCTTGCATAAAATGGGGAATGGAAATAAATTATTCGAAATCGACGTTTCCTCATATAACAAGAAAGAAAACCGCGTCTTCCTTTGACTATAAAATTCGTGACAACTCTTTGTTGAATGTACGCTGCTTTAGGTACTTAGGGGTGATCATCCATCATGACTTGTGCGGGCGCCTCCAAGAAGGTCTGCTCTAGGCCTTACAGGAAACTTATTCTTCAGAAAAACATTGCATCATGCAACAACACATTTGAAGCAAATTACGTACAAAACATTCGTTCGCCCGGTTTTGGAGCAAGCCTCCCCAGTTTGGAGCCCTCACCAACTGTAGTTGCGAGATAAACTCGAAAAAATTCAAAGGACCGCTGTGCGCTTTCTTTGTTCGCGTTATCGGAGAGCCAATTCTGTAACGCACATATTGAAATGTTGCGACTTAGAACTGCTCTAAACACGACGAGAAAAGCTACGAATGAAATTATTTTTCCAGATAACCAGAAATCAAATAAGAATAAACAAAGAAACATACATTCGCCCCCCTGTAAAACAAAGTGCGCGTTTAAACCACAGTGCAAGTGTACAGCCTTATAAAACACGCCTTGATGGTTTTCAATACTCGCTCTTTCCTTAGTGTATTAATATATGGAATCGCCTTCCGTACTGCACTCTGAAAGCACAGAATGTTAAATAATTTTATACTCAACTAGAATCGTATTACAGGCAACGGGACAATTAGGAATTGATCACGCTTACTGGTATTCTGTGTATACTGTGTATACTTGTTCATCCTCCATGCAATTTGTGTTGGACAATGCTGTATAACGCAGTGTTGTCGGTGCTCACATTTATATTTTTATTTTGACAATTCCTCTCCTGTAATAGCCCTCAAGTGAGAGGTACAATATTCCTAAATAAAACTGTCTTCAGTGTGACACAAACAGCAAAATCACCATAATTGTTGAAGCCTTTTACCGTCCTCCGAACAACACTGCTTGTTTAATTGAAATTTGCTGAGTGATAAACGATGTCTTGACACTATTTCCGTAATCAGTGTTGTTATTGTTTGGCATTTTCAATTTTTCTTGTATTAATGAAGCACTTAGTCAATTACAGCTATGCCAATATAAACAGGAGAATTATTTCACCCGTGTGCAGACTTTTCAACAATGCCACTCACTGCAATACCCAAGTGACTTAAGCAACGTTTCCCTATATATATAGTTGACCTCCTCCTCACTGAGAACTAACCTCATGTTCGGATATTACTCTTCGATGATTGTACGATCATCCCTGGTCGTTTACTTCAAATGGCAAACAGAAAATTATGTCCTAGAGTATAAAATCCTATAAAAAGCCTGACTATGCAAGTAAAAACTCATATGTCTTATTGTTCACTGACCTTCGACATGAAATTTTATTACGAGCAGTAGAACAAAATTGCGCAACTTTTAGAGACAGATTTGGTAACTCAATTTGGAGTTTTGCTCCAGCTATAGCTGTAAAATATAGCAACAACACGCCGGGGTGTAACAAACAACTCAAACGTCACAATAACAAAATGAAGCACCTACATCAAAATCCGGATAAGGGCAGGTTCTCGGAATCATGGAAACAATACCAATACTGTAGTCCTGAATACAAGTGCCTAAATGAATATACCGGTCAACATCTTTTCTGTCATGATTTAGCATCAATGTCTCATGAATATTCCTCACATTCTGGCGCGTAATAAAACGAGTTTCTTATCTCGATGTAGTCCTCACAGACTCAAACGGCGAGAGTGTCCCGTAATTTGGGTTCGAAGAATAAGTGACGCATTTTCCTGGGTATTTAGGCACGGAGATTTCACTACATCCCTAAATTTAGGCGTGCTCTCTGCTGTAAGAATGTTTGTGACAGTTATTGATGAAGTGAAAGTTTATTTGGAGAAGTCAAAAAATTTCTTATCTAGATGCGACCACAATAGATGTAATAACATTATTCTAAAAGAAAACACACATGGCAAGTACTGTCCCATGCACTCTCCCAAATAGTTAGTTCCCTAATTGTTCTCTGATTCAAAAATTGTTAACATTTCGGGAATAACTAAGGTCATACCAATCTTTTATTCTGATGAACGTTTTGTACATCCCATCTACAGACCGATACCTATAACAAGTATAATGTGCAAATTTTTCTAACATGTCCTGCACCCGCAAGTTCTAAATTATTTCCGAGAGTACAACATAATGGTTATGTATCAGCACGGTTTCCGCAAGCGCTATTCATGCGATGCTAAGTTGTTTCTCTCGTCTGTAGATGCCTGTAGATTGCTTCAAGTCTCTCGACCGTTTCCCGACCATCGCCCCCTAACAAAACCAGCAATGTCCACCATTCATCCTCTTGTTTTGGCATGTACGAGAACGAGAGGAAGGCAGGCAACGTGCGCGCCACCTGCTCCCACGCGCAGGAGAGGAGCAGAGAGATGCGCATGCGCTAGAAGAGGGTGGAAGAGGGCAGGATTAGTTGCGTATACTTTTCTACTACAGCTACGACGTCTGAGCGCCACAGCGTGCGTCTACTCCTGGAGGACATCTGCGCTGGGTTGCAAAGCTGGCCGACCGCAGACATCTGCTGGCTTCGTGGGCGCAGTGTTCTCGTGCGACCAGTTCGCGCTCAAGCGAGAGTCAGCACGAAGGGCAATATGCTCACCGCCTGCTCTCCCACTTTTTCCCACCAGTGTTCTGAGAGCGATTGTCCGCGTTCATGGAGTGACACGCGTTCGTGTTTGCCTGTGCACGCGTGACAACGTGCTTCTGAATTCAGCTAGCAAGGGAATGTTTACAGAAGTTTATGTAGCTTACCTTACATCGTACAGCTAATAATTTGCTACAGCAACCAATAGATTGCCTGGGGCGTGAAACTGTCAATTTTTTTCTTATTATATTGACTTACCAGATAAGCTTTAACCCCGAGTCATACCTCTTACGGGTGACTGCGTATTCTACCATAATACTTTTTTGGCTGACCTACAAACTCTGCAATCTGATCCTAATACACCAAATGCATGGTGCGAGGTTCGGTTAAAGCCGCTAAACCTTTCTAAAACTAAACTTGTGTCTTTTACTAACCGAAATTCCAGAATTCAGAATTTCTACCTGTTAATTAATGCAAACGTTAAGGTAACTTCGAGCTATCTGTGCCTACGGCTCCGTTTCCGCATTGACCCTGGCGTGAAAAAAGCAACATCGATACTTCCCTCGCATGTGGTCACCGCTGCCTTCGTCTAGTCAAACGTAATCTGAAACACGCTTAGACACACACGAGAAATCTAGCCTACAATACATCAGTTCGCGCCAAAGTTGAGTACCCGTCAACTTGCTGGACCCAGACAAAGAGCTCATCTTTGGTGGCATTGAAGCCTTTAAAATCCTGCTCCAGTATGTATATTTTCATCACTTTCATGTAACTTTTTAGATATTCCGATACCCTCACAATTTGATATACGCTGTACAGCTGAGTAGCAACCTGCGTTTTCACATTAAGACTAGACATAACTCTAATGAAGTTGAAAAACTTATTCCCACGTATCGAATGTCCTGACTGCTAGTAATCTTTGCGCGGTGTATCTCTTCATTTTTTTTATTTCACACGCGTTCTCTCGTTACAGGTCACTAACTAATCGTGTACCTTGTTTTGATTCATCTGTTTGCAATGTAGAACTAGAACGTCATTTAATATATTGAACACATGTCCTCCGCTTACATAACATTTAGTATTGTATGGTATTTGCAGTGTTTTATTTCAGCCTACACAGTCAATCGTGGCAGTGTTGAATTGTTTGCATATTTTGCATGGTATCTCTTCAACTAAACACTAGGTCGATGATCTCTGCCCCCTCTCCTCCTTTGCAAAGCCATACTCTCTGATAGGAGGGCCTTTATGGTTGACGGATAGACGGAAGGGCGATCGGATGGACGGATGTTCATTAAATATTTTTCTATTATGCTTAAAATTCGACCCCTCTGGCAAGGTTCCTATTAGTTACCGTTCTCATACCTATGCATGGATAATGCGGCATTCTAACAGAATACGCCTTACAGGTCGCTAAATTAGAGATGTTACAAACTGCTCTTGGTCCAAGTAAAATTTTCTAGCCGTGCCTACTTCGCCTTTTTCTCACCCAACGTCATAGAAAACCCGAAAACGCCCCATCACATCATAATGTGTAGCCACTGCTTATGCACTGTTCGGCAGAACAAAATGAAATAAATTATTTCAGATTATCCGTCTCTGTCACCATTAGCCACCTGCTATTGGCAAAAAACTTTCAGGCCGCGTCCGCCTTGCCGGTCGGTCCCACCCACGACGCCACAAAAACCGCAAAAACTCCCCACGTCAAAGGGACGTATACGCACTAAACATGCGTTAGTGATTTTAGCCTGTCCACTATTCCGGTAAACGGGAGCAGTTTGGGCGGATTGCAGGATTTGCGGGGGCGTAAACGTGAGCGGCTAGAGAGGTGCAGTCGCCTGTAGCGAGAGTTCAACCAGACAAACGCAGAGCTAAAACTGCAGTAACCCACTATATCCTGCTTTGCTACTGGTGCAAATTTTTTGCGGCGGCGTAATTGTGAACACGATTGCGCCACTGTCAAAAATTTGCACCAGCACCTAAGCAGAATATAGTAATTAGCTTTGTGTTTGTGTGGTTGAGCTTTGCGCCACCAGCTGACGCCACCAATCTGGCCACAGATGTTTATGCTCCGGCTAAACTGGCGAACCGCCCGCGCTTGCCAGAATACCGGACACGCAAAAACCTCTATTATGCCGAAGAAAACCAACACACACACGCACACACAAACAGGCACGCGCATATATATATATTATCGCTCGATGATATCGTAATACTACCCCCCGTCGGCAAAAGCGCCGCCACGGTGCTGTTAAATATCCAAGGAGCGTGGAGAGTTGTAGGGTTTGAGTCGGGCGACGTGGACAATGTCACTGGTTGTCACAGCGGAGGACGTAGTGGGAGTGGTTAGAGCGATTTCGTAGGTGACATCAGTTACTTGGCGAAGCACGCAATATGGGCCTGTGTAGCAGGAAAGCAGTTTTTCGCAAAGGCCAACTTTACGCGATGGTGACCAAAGCAACACGCGGGTGCCAGGAACAAAATGGACTTCACGGTGACGGAGGTCGTAGCGTTGGTTTTGTTTGCCTTGAGACACTTGTAGACGAGTGCGCGCAAGTTGGCGAGCATGGTCAGTATGGGCGATAGCATCACGGGCATAAGCGCTAGTTGAAGCTGTGGGGGACGGAAGCACAGTGTCCAGTGATAGCGTCGGTTCACGGCCATACAAGAGGTAAAGAGGCGAAAAGCCAGCAGTTTCGAGACGGGAAGTGTTATACGCAAATGTAATGTAAGGTAGAGAGTGGTCCCTGTCACGGTGGTCGCCTGAAACGTATTTAGATAGTATGTCTAAAGGGTCTGGTTCAAATGCTCAGTGAGGCCTTTCGTTTGAGGGTGGTAAGGGGTGGCAAATTTATGCTGTACTGAACAGGCATGCATGATGTCGTCAATGACTTTGGCTAAGAACATAGGGCCACGGTCTGTTAGCAATTGACGTGGAGCACCATGAATCAAAATAATATCATGCAGGAGGAAGTCCGCAACATCAGTTGCGCAACTGGTCGGAAGAGCGCGGGTTATGGCGTAGCGGGTCGCGTAGTCCGCCACGACGGCAACCCACTTTTTTCCTGATGTAGATTCCGGAAATGGGCCGAGAAGGTCTAAGCCGACACGATGGAAGGGCTCGGCAGGGATGTCGAGCGGCTGCAGGTAACCAGCGGGGGACTGGGAAGGCTTCTTGCGTCGTTGGCAAAGTCGACAAGCGGCGACGTAACGTGGTACGGAACGGGCAAGGCCCGGCCAGAAACAACGGCGACGTACATGGTCATAGGTTCGAGATACGCCGAGGTGTCCTGCCGTTGGTGCGTCGTGGAGCTCTTCTAGAAAGGCTGAGCGGAGGTGTTTAGGTATGACAAGTAGGAACTCAGAGCCGTCCGGATGAAGGTTACGACGGTACAGAGTACCGTCGGGGAGGACGAAGAGGCGTAGAGTGGCGTCGGCCGGAGAGTGTTCGAAACGGTCGATGAGTGCTCTGATGTAGGCGTCACGACATTGCTCGTCGGCGAAATGAAGCAGCTGCGACACAGAGAATACACACGCAGCACTGGTAATATTGGAGGAGTCAGGATCGTCAACAGGGTAACGCGACAAGCTGTCAGCGTCTTGGTGCAGGCGGCCAGACTTGTAGACCACGGAATACGAAAATCCTTGTAGCCCATCGATCAAACCGGCCTGTAGGATCCTTTAGGGGTGAGAGCCAACAGAGAGCATGATGGCCAGTGACTACGGAAAAAGGGCGACCGTAGAGGTAAGGACGGAACTTCGCAACCGCCCAGACAACAGCAAGGCATTCTCGTTCCGCAATGGAATAGTTGCGCTCCGATGGTGCTAGGAGGCGGCTCGCATGAGCAATAACGCGATCCTGGCCACGCTGACGCTGGGCTAACACAGCACCTACGCCATGGCCGCTGGCATCTGCACGCAATCTGTAGGGGCATCAGGGTTGAAGTGGGCGAGAATGGGTGGTGAGGTTAGAAGAGACACGAGACGTGAGTAGGCGGCGGCTTCTGCAGTACCCCACGAGAATTGTACGCGTTTCTTCAATAGATTAGTGAGGGGTCTAGCAATTGCCGGAAAATTTGGAACAAAACAACGAAAGTACGAACATAGCCCTCATACTTCAAAAGTCTGCGGCTGTCTTCGGAACCGGAAACACTCGACAGCGCGAGTTTTGTCGGGATCAGGCTGTACTCCGGAAGCGTCAACGAGATGGCCCAGAAGAGTAATTTGACGGTGGCCAAAATGACATTTGGACGAGTTAGGTTGCAGCTTCGCCTTTCGAAATATATCAAGTATAGTTGTTAGACCGTGAAGGTGAGTGTGGTACGTTGGCGAGAAGACGATGACGTCGTCGAGGTAGCAGAGGCATGTGGACTAGTTGAAACCTTGGACCAAGGAGTCCTGCGTATTCTCAAAGGTGGCAGGGACGTTGCATATTCCAAACGGCATTACTTTAAATTGGTATAGGCCATCAGGTGTGATGAACGCAGTTTTTTTTCTCTATCCATGTCGTCAACAGCAATCTGCCAGTATCCAGAACGAAGATCAGCAGACGAGAAATAGCTGGAACCGTGCAGGCACTCGGGCGTCGTCGATACGTGGGAGCGGGTAGACGTCCTTTTTTGTAATGCTGTTCAGCTGTCGTCTACACAGAAGCGCCACGTTCCGTCCTTCTTAACCAACACCAGAGGTGACGCCCAGGGACTCGATGAAGGCTCAATGATGTTTTTATCGAGCATTTTGTTCACTTCATCTTGAATTACTCGGCGTTCCCGCGCCGAAACTCGATACGGTCATTGGTGAATAGTCGTAGCATCGTGAGTAAGAATCCGATGCTTTACCGCGAGCGTCTGGCCTAAAGGGCGATCGAAGTCGAAAATATCTCGGTAGGACGATAATACTTGGCAATAATACCCCGCACCTCCACCAGAATGCTACGTGTGAAAACACACAGACAAGAGAGGCTATTTACAGGCTATTTACAATGGAGCCAGACAGCCACGCCTACCCTCGCTCGCGCTAAGGGCAGCGACCAGCTTCACCGTCGTCCTCGCGGCGGCCCATCTCCTGAGCATCGCTCGATAATATCTTCATAATATGTCATAAATCTTGGAGAAGCACGACACAATAACATGTTGATGTTGGTACTAGGTAGAATCGGCGGAATATTCGCTAACCTTGTGACAACTTATGCAATATGGCCACTGCGCAAGGTTTTCGCGACGACACGAGATGTGTCACGCTGCTGCAATCACGGAAAGGCCCAGAAGCATGTACTAAAGGTCGTCGGAGGTGTGCCAGGCAATTAGTTCCCAGTTTTCTTTCAGAAGCCTAAATTTTAATATGCCGAATATATTGAAGAGGCTGTCTGAGTTGTCCTAGATTCGTAGGCAGTTCAACTGCAGACTCTTTTCCGGAATGATCGCAGACGATATATCTATCAAAGGTAGAAGTTATTCATGAGAATCCATTCACTGGTTGAAGTTGCTGCTGAAGGACACTAATTGTGATGGTGGAAGGTAATGGGCTATTTTTGTGAATGTGCATTTCAAGCCATGGTCAGCGGCCACCTGTGTCCCATTCTCACCTAGTCTAGTTTATTATCACTCTGCAAGCAGTCCAACATGGTAAAAGATAACTAGTTAAAGACAGTGTTAGGTATTGCTAAATATCCGTATTGTATTAGTCACTAGCTGCTCAAACGTGTCTCTAGGAGCCTTTCATAATTCTACGTAATGAAAATTATTTGACTCATTCGTACCCACGATGTATTACTAATTAGACTTCATACAACATAAGTTATGCACGTACCAAAGAGTACATGTTTCACAGCTTATATGCTGCCAGGCAAACTGTTGAACGAAAAAATTAATTCATTCATACATCCGGATTCACAGGTCGTACAAATTGCGACGTCAAATGTTGGGCCACCTTATGGTGTAGGTTACGTAAAACCGGGCCGCTTCCGATGTCACCAAAGCAGATGGTGATTGTCTCACGACACTGTAAACACACGCGCGAGCGGTCCCGGTGACGTTGGTGCAAGGGCCAGCGTGGCCGCGTCACCAAATTTAAATGCGTGCTGCGCCAGTCATGCATCATTCTTCCCTCCGTGCTTCTTCTCATTCAACAAACGACAAGCAATAAAACACGGTCCCCTGCTGTAGTTTATCTAAGAATCATGACAGTTCTTCTTAGTTTCTTCCTTCTAATATACCGTCTTCTTGCTTTCGATGAGGCGAGTACAACCTGGACTGATATGACTGGTCCTCAAGACAGCAGAGTGATACCACGTGACAACCCCTTTGAATTACATATTTACGAGTGAATTGTGCTTATTTCCAAATTACCAGTGGTGGCACCAGTGGGCCCTGGCTAGCTCTTGTCATCATTTTATTTTCGGCTTGCCCAGGCCACCGCCAAAAACGGTAAAACTTGTTGGGAGGCAAAAAAAAAGTATGAAGTCTTTGCTCTCGTTTAAGCGCTACAGGTAATAAAAAACGAGGTTGCCACACGAAGCACAATTCGCTTCAGTGTGCCTGTCGAGTCGAATGATATACGACATACCAGTATCCCGCGGGAAGAGGTATATCGTTCAAACCGGAAAGTATGCGAACAACAGATGACATGCCTTTTCGGCAGGAAAGAATGAACGCACGCACTTGGCGGACGCGTGACCTCTTGCAGTTGGGAGGCATCTTTTTTTTTTTTTCGAATCACAGATGCTTGGCAGAAAGCTGCAATGAGCAGGCCCACTTGTTACTCGAAGGATTTCACGTAAAAAGAAGGAAGGAGGGCTACGTTAGTGAGCCTCCTGTTTCTTTGTACACGAAGGAAAAGAGATTCGTCGAGGAGCATATCGTAGTCAAAATTATGGCTTTTTATGTTTCTATTAGCGCTACTGTGCATGCCCGTATCATGTATATATTTCTTTATGACTTTGTGGGACAAACGGCTGATAACAATGCTTATCCCATGTCTAACTTTTTTCTTTCATGATATGGGTGTATGTTTCTTTTTGCGCTGTTTAATCCTGTATTTGCAACTGAATACTCGTCCTAAACGGTAAACGGCAGAATTTTGTGAATGCAGCTGAGCAGTAAACGTGTGTAAAGCAGATAAATGGGTGTTTCATGCCATCGGAAACCCAAAGGAGATAAACCCACAGGGTTACCTGCGTTTACTACAGGGAACTGTAGCACTATCCTCTGCGGGAGCTGCAAGTAGGGTGGCCCAGCCAGCATAGTAACGATGGTTTGCATACATGGATTTGCCTAAACTTCGTCCTTCTGGCTTTAAACGGCCTTGTGTCTTTGTAAAGTAGGCACCTTCAAGAAAGAACTGCGTTATAAATATTCAAATAACCTTCAAAGTTGTCCAAGGGAAGGACATAAAACCGGACCTGTAAACTCAGCAACCCTACATCGAAACCATTACGCAGGTACGCATGGACAAGCGAAACCATCAAAATTAGGTGCGATTAGGCTAGTTCGAAGACTCACATTGCCATGTTTATTTAAAAAGGTAGGGCTTATTTTGAAGTTTAGCCCCTATTTGTGGCAAGATAAAGCGCGATAAAAGAAGCGACAAGAATGTTCGAAGCCACAGGCGCGGAGATCAGACAAATCCATATTCTGACCATCACTTCCATAGTCGCGCAACGATCGCAGCGCCACGAGTTCGGTCTAGCCATTGCTATAGGAAACTCTACGTATAAAACAGGTCTTTCATGCCTGACTTCAATAGCGGGCACAACTACTGCAAGCACAAACTTTCTATGGTCACTCCTCCGAAAGAGAAAGGAGCGAACTGCAAGCGCGGCACGATAACATAGAGCGCAGAACCAGTCAAGCGGGAGCAGCTGGCTATGTGTGCTGAGGCTATCTCTTTTCTCGCTGGACTTGAGCCACCGATTTAGGGTTGAAAAACCTCCCCTTAGTATTACCGCTAACCCAACTAAGTGTAAAGAAAACTAAGTCAATATGCAAGGCCAAATTTGTAACTATAATTTCTTTATTCTTTATTCATCAACTACCCCGCAGCGCTCAAAGGAGTTATAGCAGGGGGGTTACAACATGGAATAAAATACATCTTCATTCACACAATGCACTTGCTTTTCAGTCAGCCTATTCCACTGTTTATTTGTTCGAACAAAAATGAGTTGGCATACATGTTCGTCTTGGCAGCGTACTCGAGGATTTTGCAACTATGATCAGTTCGTTTTGAAATGTAATGAGGTTTCTGTAGGTAAATTTCCCTATTAATTCCTGTTTTATTGTAGTAAATCGAATATAGAAATTTTAATCTCAGTTTATTGCGGCGGGCAGAAAGTGATTCCCGTCATAGCTCAGCCTTCATTTCAGTGCAGCTCTCCCTTCTTCCGTACCGCCCCAAGACGAACCTGGCAGCACGGTTTTGTATTTTGTATACTTCAAATATTACCTTACCTTCAGCACCGCTACCTGCCGTCGAGGGTAGAGAAGAGTTACTTTCCGTTCTGTTCAGGCTGCCCATCTCCACCGTCTCTAATTCATCGCTTTAACCACAGAACCTGCCGCATACCTGCTTGTGAGGCCGTCACTAGAGAATGCAAGAATTGCACTGTGGTGGAGGACAGCTTCAGGGCTTACATCTAGGCAAAATAATAAAACTCATAATT
The DNA here is from genome assembly GCF_050947875.1 of Dermacentor variabilis. Lineage (NCBI taxonomy): Eukaryota > Metazoa > Arthropoda > Arachnida > Ixodida > Ixodidae > Dermacentor > Dermacentor variabilis. Next base: position 98,272,052 of record NC_134578.1, on the reverse strand, counting down.
CATCTTTTTGAAACCTGCTTTGTGTGTCGATTGTTTAGAGGTACACTTAATTTCTCCCACAAAAATGTGTTATGTTCCCGTTCCCCTGTGTTCTTTTTCGCGTCTCTCCCAGCCACCATAGAACGCGCTAGCACGGAAAGTGACGCTGGTTGTCACAAGAAATTGACATAAAACAGGCGCAAGGACACAGACAGGAAAAAAAAAAAAGACGGTGCGCTGTCATGTCAGCGCACCGTCCTGCTGTTTCTTTCCTCTCTGTTTCTCCATGGCGCTGTTGTATAATTACGTTAAAGCGCGAACTTGCCCGGCTGTTCGTACTTGTACAAGAACTTGCAAAAACGAAAAGCAAAAGTTGTACGCGAGCATTCGCCGCTGCACTCTGGGATAATAACGCAATCCGGTTGCGGACAAAATCAGCATTCCCAGGAACGTTCAATGTTTCAGCTGCGTTCTGCTCTGGCCGCACACTTACAGATCAATGTATGATGTTAGATTTAGAGAAATAAACGGCTCCGATTTTTACCAGTCACGCACAAAATGTCTAACTTTACAAGTAATTTAATTGCAAGGACTCAGAAGTTGTTATTGAAAATCTCTGTAGTATTGTCTGGCTGAACCAAGAATCACGCACAGAGATGAATTACGCCAGGTGCGAACGTCACTGGCTTAAAGAACGAAAGGCGTGCTACAAATTGAAAAATATCAATCATTTCTCATCGAAAGAGAACAGCACTGGGGTAACTAAACTTGTGGCTCATTCAATGCTGTTGTATATAGTATTTAACTACACTCCAGGAAAGGTATGTATCTTTTTTTAGTTTTTATTTCCCATAAACTAATTTTGAGCAATCTGCATGACGTGCCCTTCCTGTTACAACGCTGTGCGCCCGGCACTTCTAAGACGTGAACTGTATACGCATTATCAGCATGACATATCATTCGTAACAGGGAAAGTTAGCGCAGAGTTTTCAATAAAGGAAGCGGAAGCACGCCAGATGATAAATTTCGTTCAGCGACAAGGCACGCTGCAGAGGGTATAAACGTTATATTAGAGTTATTCAAAGATCTTAACGCGCTGCTGTTTATAGTTGTCATTTCACTTTCACAGAACAGACCACACGCCAAGGTGGAAAACGCAATCAATGACATGAGCGCCTAATGTCATCTTATGTAGCCGACTGGTGACTACCAACTGTTTTTCATAGTAAACGCTCCTGTTCTTACGTTCTTCTACATCACGTGCCGCCTCCACTCCAAAAGTGTCGCAACAAGCCTGCATTTTTTTTGTAGGTAACAAGCATGTGGACGCTCCAGGCGCATTTCTGCCGTAGCCGCGAGGTTCCGCATAAAGTCCAAGGGCGATAAAATGATCGCCGCATGCCGCATGTGTTGTATGTGCGAGCGATAGCGTGCGAAGATTAGCCGGCGATGGCGGCTCAATCTTGCGCACGCAAGGGAGGGGAATGGGGTGGAAGTGCGCCGTCTTCCGTTGCGAGCACGACTTCGGGGAGAAGAGGGGTTCCATTACGGGGGCTCCGTGCACCCGCTCGAGCCCACCCAAGCCATCTGCGACGGCGGCAGGGTCCATCGCGCAAATGCGCTGTGTTTTCGTGGCTTATTTCGCGTCGATGCGATTCGCAGCGCGAAGGTCAATTCAATCGCTGCTGCTGCACTGCTCCCTCACTCCAGCGTTCCGACAGCAAGTTTCCGCGGTCATCGAGTCAGATGAGTTCATGTTTGCTTGTGCGCGCGTGACACCGGGCTTAGATGTTTAGTTAGTACGCCTATGTTTACAACTTTATACGACCGGCAAAACTAGTATCCTTCCTCATATAGATATCCACTGGTTTGCTATTGCACTCGATGCTTCGCGTTCCGATCTAAACTGCACCCGATGACCAGAATACCAGAGCTTAGTTCACAAAAAAGAAAACAGAAACGACCATTCAGCCAAGTACCATGGTAATGGGTAGGGATTATTTGGCTAATTGAGCGTTAAGACAGTGCGACGGTATATGCGTCGAATATGGTATATGCCTGCAATGATTTCGCCTTACATGTGCTTAGAAAAGTTAATGTTTTTAGTTTTCTAATTAGCTATAGTAGCGCCGAACGAAATAATGGCGGACCTGCGATCTCATAAATGTTGTACGAAAGTATGTTTGATTTGATTTTGTACGATGTCTCACTTGGCACAAGCCATCACTATCGAAAGCTGCCGATGGCGAAAACAAAATTTGAAATGCGTAAGCATTTCTGTGCCAACTCAACGAGAAAACCATACCTGCGTCTGTCGCGTAAGACGCCCACTTTCGAGATGGCGCCCGCAGCGGCGAGCGCATTCACTTTCGTGCAGCGCCTCGCTTCAACGCCAATAAAATGGCGAAAACACAGCGCTCACAGAGCTCTCGGCACACGCCCCACTGTGCCACTTTCGCAGATTGCTTTCAATATACGGAGCCACGCATCCCTCTTAAACGATAAGTAAGCAGCGAAAACACACCACGGCAAGCTATCAACAATCGGCACTTTTTGTCCGTATCGGGGTTCGCTTTCAAAGTGGGGCCCGCGCAGCGGCGCCATAACACGCCACCGCCCAGGTACGTTTGGTCGATGGTTCGACGCAGATAGATAAAGCGCTAAAAGCGATAACGATTGATAATGATCCGAACATCATCATCGCGCCTGGCGCTGCGGTCGCCACATCGTTGTTGTTTTCACTGTGCTGCTCAAGTCTTATGTAATTCACCGGGCTGCGTGGAGGTCACCAAGAGCCAAAGGTTTACGCATATTTAGACAACTCTCTGGGAGCTTTTGCATGAATTCTTTTATAACACTTCCTCATTATCACCTTTCGAATTATTAGATTGTCGTCATATGCGAAACTGCAGAATATTTGCGCGCCTGCTACTCTCGTCATTACGGATCAATTTACGATAGAGTTAAATGCATTGCTACATAAAAAGGTAAACGAAAAAAAAACGAATTCTAAATTCTTAAAAGAGAAAGTGCTTCAGCTTTATAGCCAAAACAAAAACAGTTAGTCAAGTCCTGTGCATTGTCGGCATCAGCTTAGGCAAATCGTTATATGTTTCCCAGGAACGGTGTTCTTGTCTGCCGCTGTTTGCAAGTATTACACAGAAGACCAAGCTGGACATGACAAGTCTTTCACCGGGAAACGAATCACTCAACCTAATTTCTGACAATGCCATATAATCCGACTTATTCATCGTAAACTGGAGTCTATCGTGTTTATTTTACACCTGACTGTACTCGTTCTATGCGAAGTGCCTGTCAATGTACTTCTCTGCATCGTTATTTACGGCATAGTTCAGAATTATCACGTAACGATAACACACACCCTCGCTTTTAAGCGGCATTCGCACGGGAGAGCTATCGGGGCGGAGGAGAGCCTGACAGCATGATCCATCACGCAGCTCCGCACTGCATTCCCGTTCCTAGGAGCTGCGTGGTTATAGTGCGCGGATTGAGGGACGTAAATGTTGACAGGTGCTGTTAGCGACGTATGCTCTTGACAACGTTCTTACGAACAGCCTCCAGTGTGCTGTGGTGATTGAGAGAAAAGGCAGTCGCTTCTTTGCAGAGCTTCGCCACTAAACATCGTACCACTAAACAAAGTCGCCGCTTCGCCACAAAGGCGAAGCATTCACACCCTTAGCAAAGTGCTAGGCAAGAATAGCAACTAATGAAGGTTTCTAATTTTGTCGGTTCGTAGACATTGCTACGAAGATCCGCTTCCTTGATTTCTGTTATGAAAGTGAAATAAGAGATGTGTTGACGTAAATTAACAGTGATGGTATCACGTACACGCAGGCGCACATGCAAATATCGCGCTCAATGACCGCGATCACTCGCTGGCAAAACAATGGCGTAAGGGAAAGCGCAGGCACGGAAGAGCAAACGCTGTGTGCCGCCTCTCGCTTTAACGCATCTCCACCAGTTGATATTAGGTGAGTTCCTAAACAAGCCGCGGGAAGACAGCGCACATGTAGCTGCCCGCCATCTTAGATTCCTAAGCGTTGCAGCCACGACAGATTACCTCCAAAAGAGGGCGCGCGGACAGCGTATGTATTCAGCCGCGCGGATAGCCATGCGTAGCCGCGGAAGCGCTGAAGGAGGAGGTATCTGGTGCATGCCCCCCCTACTTTGTAACGCACGCTCTCGTGAATGCCTGGTCCCCTCACCCTCTGTTCATGTGCGATCACGGGCCCTTTAGTATTTGGCACTCGGGAAGACGCCACCTTTCAAGCCACCATCCTTCTCAACTGACCGTCGCATGCTCGGCCTCGCGTCCACAGCATACGGTGCCGCCTCCCAGACTTGACAGTCTGTGACACGTGTGCGGGTCAAAAGAACCTCCACCACACCATCAGTACAAGCCCATGTTCAGCACTAGCAAGGGTGAGCAAATAGTCTTTGGGGGCAGTCCCTTGAACCGGCTAAGTGAAGCGAGGATGTTATGAGCACTGCCAAATTAGAAACCAAAGGGATGGCGGAGCACGGAAACTGACTCAGGTAATATCCTCAACAGCGCACCTAGGGACAACCCCAGACTAGGAAGCGATTCAGCACAAAATTAACAGCACAGAATCAGGATGAAAATTCAAGAACTCGATCCCAGATACTACGGTGAGATCCAAGAGCGGCGCCAGGGAACAAGACAGGAGCAGATCCCGAAGCCGGGCAGACAGCACGAGAGATCAAGAACCCAAGAAGGTTAGCGGGCGAGTGCTGTATCTCCCACCGCTCCTAGCAAAATGCCCCAAATCACTTCTGATAGAGAAAAGCAGTTAATTAACGGGAATAAGAAACTGACCACAATGGTTAAAAGCCTTAAAGACACTGATAAAGCTATCAGGCAAGGTAGGCACACTAGAACACAAACAAAACAAAGGGCATAGGTGGCCAAGGACACTAGCTACAGCACCAACATCCCTCACCACCAACTAGAACCCGCTAGCGAAGAATACAAATTCAAAAAACTGGAAACCAGGATGGTGAACGTGGTAGTCCAACAACTAATTTATTTTCAGAGAAACGTGGATCAAATGACTAGAGACAAAGAAGACAAGACAAACAGGCTTTTCGAGCTGTTCAATAAACACAAGGGCGATAAGTTAAGAATGCACAGCGCTGATGTCGACAGGATTCAAAAACAGACTCCCTTAGACAAGCACAGAAAAGGATAGCAGAACCAGGCACAACACTACTCAAGAACCTCAAACAGGGAAGTAGCACTGTTCACCTATACAATGGCCAGTATGGCTCAAAACCATAAAGGCTCAACAGATCGACTAGAGATATGGCAATGGAATTGCCGAACTTTTCCCAATATTTCCGTAAGAACCTCCAGATAGAAGAAGAAAACTGGCAGGACCTCACAGAAGCAATCCGCAGCCAGTACGAAGCAGTCACTAAACAGCTCCAGCGCACCACCGAAACGCCAGTAGTCGATACTCATCAAAAATGGAGCAGACATAATGCTTGGAAAACTGGCGGTTCATTATACGAAGTGTCTATCGACTGCAAGGGTCCCAGAAAACTGGAAGAATGCAAACATTATACTCATCCACAAAAAGAGAGATGTTAAAGAATTGAAAAATTATAGGCCGATTAGCTTACTCCCAGTATTATATGAAATATTTATCAAACTAATCTCCAATAGAATAAGGGCAAAACTGGACTTTAGTCAACCAAGGAAACAGGCTGGCTTCAGGAAGGGATACTCTATAATGGGTCAAATCCATGTCATTATTCAGGTAATCAATAAATCCGCAGAGTATAATGAGCCTCTCTATTTGGCTTTCATAAACTACGAAAGGGCATTTGGTTTATTAGATATACGAACAGTCATAGCGGCATTACGTAATCAAGGATTGCGGAATGCTTACGTAAATACCTTGGAAAATACCTACAGAAGTTCTACAGCTAGCTTAATTCTGCACAAGAAACGCAGGTAGGTGCCTATAAAGAAAGGGGTCAGGCATGGAGACACAATCTCTCGAATGCTATTCACTGCGTGCTTGGAAGAAATTTTGAAGCTATTATACTGGGAAGGCTTGGGAGTTAGAATTGACGGCGAATATCTCAGCAACCTTCTGTTTGCGGATGACATTATTCTTTTCAGCAACAATGCAGACGAGTTACGACAAATTATTGAGAACCTTAACAGAGAGAGTGTAAGAGTGGGATTGGAGATTAATATGAAGAAGATAAACATATCGATAAATAGCCAGGCAAAGGAATAAGAGCTCAGAATCGCCAGTCGGCCTCTAGAGTCTGTGAAGGAGAACGTTTACCTAGGTTAGTTAATCACTGGGAATCCTGACCATCACATTGAAATTCACAGAAGAATAAAGATGGGTTGTATCGCACACGACAGACATTGCGAGCATCTGACTGGAAGCTTGCCATTATCATTGAAAAGGAAGGTGTTCAATCAGTTCATTTCAAGAGTGCTGACATATGAGGCAGACTTGGAGACTGACAAAAAAGCTTCAGAACAAGTAAAGGACCGCGCAAAGAGCAATAGAACGAAGCTTGCTAGGCTAACGTAAAGAGACAGAATTAGAGCGGTTTAGATCAGAGAGCAAACGGATATAAACGATATTCTAGTTGACATCAAGAGGAAAAAATGGAGCTGGGCAAGTCATGTAATGCACAGGTTAGATAACCGTTGGACCATTAGAGCTCCAGAATGGGCACCAAGAGAAGGGAAACGCAATCGAGGACGACAGAAGACTAGCTGGAGCGATAAAATTAGCAAATTCATGGGTGCTAGTTGGAATCGGCTGGCGCTGAACAGGGGTAATTGGAGATCGCCAGGAAAGGCCTTCCTCCTGCAGTGGGCATAAAACAGGATGATGATGATGACGATGAAGAATAGGAAGATACTCATTTCCTACACATGTGAAAGCCAGGAGGAGCATGCTGAACCGCAGAAAATAACAACTGCTATACAAGCGCATTGCCGAGCCCTCAGAAAACGCCAATATCGACGCTTCAAAACTCGCGACAGTTAATTGGTTACAATTCTGTGATTCCCTGAAAAGCACTCTAGGCACGACAAAAACATACAATATCCTCATGTTCATGCTAGAACCCGGCAAAACCAAGAACGAGACTAGCAGAACACTGCACAATATGGGACACCTGTTCGATCCAAGGTGCCAATAAAGCTCTCATTGATAAACTTAAGGAGAGGTATATAGGACCCATACCAACATACAACCACCAACCACCACCAACCACCACTCCAACAATATACCTCTATGCTGGAAACCATACATGGGCAAAGCGAACCCCGCTCTAGACCCGCCCATTAGTGCGCACGAAGTCTTCCAAGCAGCACAAGTTGCCTGGATTAACACAGCGCCAGGTTCAGACAAGATTAGAAATGTCATTACATATTTTACACACCTCTTTAACTAGAACTGATGAAGCCGGGGTCAGTTACCAGACAGCTGGAAAAAACCCATTAAAATCACTATCCCTAAACCGGGCAAAGCACCTAGGTTAGAAGCCCTTAGACCAATATCCCTCACGTCCTCTCTCGGGAAAATGTTCAAAAATGTGATGACCACCAGACTACACAGATACCTAGAACGCAACCACTACTTCCCCGCTACGTCGAGTTCCAGCCAGGCCCCTCCCCACTGGATGCCTTCCTGCTCATCAGGGAAGAAATGCTAACCAAGATTCACACAAGAAGCGAGAACCTCATACTAGCCTTAGACCAGAAAGGAGCCTTCGACAATCTCTCACAAGAAGCGGTGCTCGACGAGCTCAACGCAACAGATTGTGGAAAGAAGATCTGTAACTATACCAGATCTTTTCAAATGGACGAAGGTCGACTATATTCCTGCATCAAACCAAATTAGACCCATTCAATATACCAAACAGGGGTATACCTCAACGCTCCATTATATCACGGCTCCTGTTCAACGTAGCCATCAAGAGACTATCCATACCCCTGGACCAAATAAAAGATCTAGGCTACACACTTTACACTCACAATATCACTCTCTAGGCGAACAAGGGCAGTGTCGGGTACAAGGACGACACTCTTCAACAAGCAGCAAATGCGATGTCCCCCTTCGCCAAAAGCAGCGGGCTCCTATGCGCTACATAGAAGTCGGAACTGATGAACATCCACATTCAACGATACAAAAGAAATGGTCCCATCAATATTCAAATGGGCGAACGCACATTCGAGGAAGTGGGTCTGATAGGCATCCTGAGTTTCCGGATCCAGAACAATCGATGCGCCAGACACACTCTAGACATTCTAAACACAATCATGAAACAGATTGCCAAAATGAACAAAAGATGAACCACTATCGGACAGGCATGAGGCAAGAAGACACTATTAGGCTAAACCACACACTGGTATTAAGCAGAATCCCTTATAGCCTTCCGTACCACTAAAGAAGGATGGCGGACGAGGAGAAAGCCGAAGTGATTATCAGGGATGCCTACAAACCTGCTGTTGTTCTTCTCAAGCATACGGCCACGGACAAGTTCCTGTCTCTAGTGACATACAATAGCCATACTGAACTAAAGGCCGCCCTACTGCTGCATCAACGGCAACGGCTCAGCGGCAACCACTCTCGAAGGGCGATCCCCAAGAGAGCGGGCTACCCCCTGCATCCAACATATGTTAACAAGGACCAAGAAGAGACATAATAATTGGAGAACATATCGCTCTCGCACCCCTTCCAAAAACATGCATCACAGCCGACACCTGGACAGAAGAGAGGCCAGAGTCAAGGCGCTCACCAACGTGTACATGTATAATCCCAGCGTCATATATGTAGATGCAGCGCAATTATCCAACAAGAGAGGATTCATCTACGCAGCGGTCGATAACTTAGGCCTCATCCACTGTAATCGAATCGTCACCACTTCTATGGCCGAAGCGGAAGCGGTATATATTGCCAACGTCTTTAGACTGCAGGATGAAGCTGACAATGGCTCCGTGATCTTATCAAACTCCCAGGGTGCATGTAAACTCTTCATAAAAGGCTTGGCTCCCAAAAACATAAGGGACTTGCTTCCTACTAACCCTAAACATTACCATAAAGTCATGTGGTGCCTCGACCACGTCGGGCTTCCGGGCAACGAGAGAGCCAACACCCTAGATCGAGAACTTCCCAACTGAGCAAGGCTTGCTTATCACACTTTCACACACTCACATCCCCACTTCTAGCAGAGACATCCTCACGTGTCAAAGAATCGACCGACACACATTAGGTCCACCTCACAAATCACTGAACAAAACGGAAGCCAACGATCTCCGTAAAATACGAACGAACGTATTTCATAACCTGAAATCGCTGAACAAAATATTTCCTGATACATGCAAGGCCGAGTGGCCAAGGTATGGTTGAAAGCCAACTCTGTTTGATATGCCATGGGATTGTCCCAACAATGCTGTTGAAGTAGGCAAACAGCTACATGTCTGCATCCTTAATACGTAGCAGTGGGAGGTACTACTCGCCAGCTCGGATCCTGGAGAGCAACAAGCCCTTATTCAACTGGTACAGCGGGGCCCGGGACTGAGGGCCCCACCTACGTCGACTCCGACTTCTTTCGGAAATAAAGTTTATTGGAAATATTTCGGAAATATTTCGGAAGTATTTCGGAAATAAAGTTTACTTCACCTCCACCGCGGGTTGGCCGGGCATTGCACTATCTTCGTGATCGGCCCTCGCATGGGAATTTTTGTGCGTACACACGGCCAAGATTACGGGAGAATCAGCCCTTAACAGCTGTGCTGTAATATTGGTTTCGTCTTTGTGTTTATCAATTAATTGAATATTTATTAATGACGACTACGAACGCGGGAGCAGTGGCATGAGCTCGTTCGCGCAGTTGCGCCGACGGGCGCTAAAGAGCCAGCTTTGGATGACTACGACGACGACGAAGCCAAACATGGTGATAGTTTTGTGTCTACACGGGCACATTCCTGATGAAACTCGGCCGTAATAGCTCCCCTATAAAAAAGAAAATTTGTTCGTATAGCGGTAGCGGCCTGTGGTGGATGATTATGCCAAAAAGTAAGCTACACTGTGACGGTGGCTTTTTCTTCCTGTTATACCACAGGACATATTTGTTCACCAAAATGCATTTGTACGCAGCGTTCTGTCTTCGTCTCTTTCTGTTTCCCTACATGCTCTGTTGCGCTAAAGCTCAAGTTGCTCTGAATAAGTCCCTACCTTGTAACATAGCTTTCCGTATGTTTGTTCTTCATCGCCGCCTTCATCGTTCCGCCTGTTCCGCCTTCATGTTCCGCCTTCATCGTTGGCTCTAGATTCCTACGGTGAAGCCCCTGCTCACATAATCCTGATTGTATCAGTTTGCAGGACCTAGAGAAACACTTCCAAACAAGATGAATACTCCGAATGACATGTCGACGTCCTCTAAACTTTGGACCTTTCACGATGTACAGCCTACATGAGGGTCCAGAATGAAGTTAACACACCATCACAGCATTCCAGCGTTTCTTGCTTTCTTCATGTCGCTGTCTCATTCACACTCTGTTTTGCTGTAAAAAATTCTATTTCCACAAAATTACACAATGCAGTGAAGTGATTGTCATGGCACTGCTCTGCAAGATCTCCTAGGCAGTCACTACATGTCAAAGTGCGCTAAATTCTGCCCTGAAAATGCATTAGAATTGACAGTTGTCTAGCTTCCCTTCTACTCAGTTTGTTTCAGTTGATTTTTTTTTCATAAACAGAAGCAGCAGAGCATGCTTCTCATAAACACTGCGCCTCAAGTCAGGCAAAATATGGTTACTCTGAGTAAAATCTACAAATCTTACATGGAGGCAAAGCAAATAAATTGCAAATACATGATGGGCATCAAGCAGGCACGTTCGCTGCTTATTTCTGTCATTGCAGTTTTACTTTGTACATTAAATGCAAGGCCTGTGTGAGCACTCGATTGGACACTGCCAAAGCATCACTCGTATGAGCCCCAACTCGCATTCAATTGGGTTAACAATATGCTTTGCGTTTCCCACATACGGACACGGCATCAAGAGGAAGCACATACAAAGTTCCGTTGGTGCGAGAACTCACACTGCAATCCACCCGCCGCACCTCTGTAGTCCCTTGACCTGCAGGTAGAACTTGACGCAGCGAAAGAAATGAAATTTCGCTGCTGCGAAATCGGTGTCACGCCGGTCGGTGTTCCCTGATATCTGACCTGTATGTCACACATGACCTTATTTTTTTACGGGATAGCTCGCGAATAATCGTCCCTAGTCACCATAAATAATTAAAGTCTCGGAGCTTGCACTATTCACTCCAAATATCCGCAGAATCAGAAAGCCTTTGCCCCCTATCTTTTCTAGCCAAGTTACCGTTGTAAATGCGAAGTCAACATATCCATTCCGAGCGGTCGACTTTTCTTGGACCGGCCTAGCCTCATCTTCCGGTAGCTCCGCGGCACGGCGCTACTGTCAGTAGTTGAAGTTGGCGGCTGTGCTTTACATGTCCACGGTGTACCAGCAGCGAAGTGCGATTTGTTTTCTATGGGGCAAGGGACAAACGCCCATCCAAATCGACAGGGAAATGCAGCCAGTCTATTAGGGAGCATATCTCGATTTGAGAAGTGTGAGGTTGTGAGTTCCCAAAGGGGCCGTGATGACTTGCATGACAATGAGCGTTCGGGGAGGCCGCGATTCTCGCAGACTCACTATAGAGGCATGTCAAATTGGGTGCTGCTATGGCACAAATGTCTCCACCAGTGTCGGGATTATGTGTAAAATAGTGTAAGGTACGTAAAATACTATGTATATGTGTTGTTACCCCAATGTACGTAATTTTCACTAATGAAATACCGGTACAAAGGCTTTGTGATAGGCCCTCGTATTTATGTAGTGCGGCATTCATCTGTCCATGAAGGGGACGTTTGTCGAATGCTGTGATGGAGTTATATAAAGGGGTAAACGTATTTTACCATGAGCTGTATCAGCACATATGTTAAGCAGACATCTGCGCTAAGGTATTGTTTAATTCCTCTATTCTGCTGTCTGGAACATAAGGCAAATAAATACTTCTGTGGAAAGTTAGGCGTGTATATCTGTTCAAGCAACGATTACGGATGCTACGAGACAGTCTGCTCTGGGCCGTACTCCTGGGAGACTACCGTTGCTCTTTCATATGCCCAACCGCAAGAGACTTCTTATCAGTTTTCTTACCCTCAAATATTCAGTATAGCGGTCAGTATTGGAAGACCATGCAGATGTGTTCTTTCTCTCTCTCTATCTTCCTGTTTTCATAGCTGTGGAGCCCTTTTTGACAGGTGCCGTGCGTGCGTCAGTGTGCTCACAAGTGGGACCTAGTTTCTAATTTCCCGAGTAGATTTATATATTCTAAACAGTCACACTTCCTGTGCTTTAGAAATGACGTCACTAGGTTCCTGCTTTCTAATGACTGCTCCTCCTATGGTCATGCCTTTGGGCGATATCTTCATATTAAATAAGAGGAGTATCAGGCGCCGCCTATTGGCAGCAGCCTCTTCTAAAATACAGTTAAAATTAGGCAGTACCGATCAAGTATTGTCAATGATAGCCGGAAGCTTCTGAAAAACTATTCGCTTTAATCAACAAATCCCGTGATTGAAGGCGTATAATAATTGTGGTGAGAATATTCAGGAAGCATTTGATGCTTTAACGCCCCTGAACGCAATGTCACTAGTACTCTGCCACTCATTATAGAAACATTATAGTACTGCATAACAATACGAAAGAAATTCTATTGTCCAGCTCTTCTTTAATTGTAGGAAAAAAAAACTCATTGACGTTACCGTTGGCAGCGACGCGGGCCTTAGAAAGGTTTGGTTTTCTCCACTCGGCGCCAAAGGCGCTATTGCGTTTGAGTAGTTTCGTTATCGGGTAGTGCTGCATGGATTTTGCTGGCTTGCCGAACTCACAGAAACTGCAAGTAGTCATGAATACTATATTCGTGCGATGTTGCGGGATTTCCGAACGTTCCACGCCACTTGACCAAGAGCAGCTGCAGCAACGATTTCATTCCTCTTTCTTGACTATGTTTCCACGTGGACGAAAGTTCGCGTTTTGCGCCACAAACAGTAGCTCCATCTGGCGGGCGCTGTTTTACTCATCGTCAGCGATAAAGGGCGGCGATGGTGTATGCAACGTCACCACTCGCCGCTTGGGGACGGATAATTTGAATTCTGCTAAAGGTGAATAGACCCTCATGATGCTATTTTCTCGTAAACTAAGTCTTGGCGCCGAACAAGCGCTGTGAAGTTTCTGCAATGGTATTTTAAGACTCTACGTCAGCTTAGTATTTGGCTGGAATGTCCCTTCAAAGAGTCGGTCGTTGCTGATGTTGGAGGCCTTAAGCGAGGCGAAGAAAAAGTAACATGCTACATTATCGCCAGCCTTGCTCAAATCCACTTGCAATATCCCTGCTCTAAATCCAATAACTCAGCTGGATTACTAAAGTATGCAGGTCAAAGCTGGTGCACGTTAATTGGTGCCGAATTAGTTCCCCGCAGATTGACCGAGAGCAAATTGCAGCTGTATAGCTATAGTTTTGCCATTGTATTGTAATTGCTAGTTAAAACAATATTGGGACAGACATCAGTCGCCGTCGGCACTTGCTTCCACTGCTTGTTTCGCATTAAGACGGTCAGGCCTCATCACATAAATGACGGGAAGGAATCATCTCTTCAATTATATTGTCTTTCACGGCTTAGAAAACAAACAGGCAACATAAAGAACAAAGTGGGATTTGACACTAAGATGCCGAATATACAATTTCCGCGTCCTAAAAAATAAATATTCAATACAATAATAGACCAAGAAAGAAGTAAACAAGAGAACAGTAAGCAATTGTGTGGCGGTATTCACAACTGAAGATTTCTATGGTATTGCACGCGTCCTGTTTGGGAGCTCCTGATTTTCCCAAAGACAATAAAAGAACATCCAAGTGCAGGCCAAGCTGGCGCAGGGTAATTTTCAACGCGCTCATCCTAAGGAAGGGAAGGCGCAAACAAATCACTAAAAACGATTGTTAGAATTTAAAAAAAAAACAGAGAGAAGGAACACCCTGACAGATCTGGTCTGTGGATGTTTTAGAACACGATGATGAAACCTCATGAGCACCAGCTTTATCTGTCGTGTTTTAGAGAAGTTTAACTCAAAGGGCTGACATTCTGAAACCCAGCCAAACTGTCGTTGCAGTTCCTCCTCTTCTTCATCATATAAGGTTTATGGCACATTTATTTTGCGAGCTTGGCCTAAACGTTCCTCCTCAGTTATTCCTTTCGCTATGCTATTTGGCACTGCATTTAACAGACTATACTTTGTATGTGCGCTTCCTGTTTCCAGCAAGCGCGGTGAAGTTTCAGGAATGGTATTTGAATGATAAAAAGCAGGGCCTATTTAAACTGTTAAATATTTCCTGAGACCCCTTAACTGACATTATATGCTGTTAATTTGTTGAGTTTCATTTCACGATTTCACTTTTGCTGGATATTGCCTGAATGTTATTTTAATAATATTCAACGTTCCTGCCGTGTTCTTTCCGACGGCTTGGCTGTATTGGAGTCAACTACTTTAGGCTAATGAACGTCTGTCTGCTAGACAGCTGCCCCTATCAGAACTATGGTCGCTCTTTTGTGATAATTATAGTATAGTAGTAATAATACCTCGCTACTACCTTCTGTTTATATATTAAGGTTGACGTTATATTTCTTTCTCCTTCGCACAACCCGATTAATGGCCAATTTCCTATAGAGCTAGGTATGGTTGCCTACACACTTATGAGATACGGCGCTGTTGCGATTGGTCGGTTGGTTCATTCTTGTCACTCAACCAGCTAATAGCAAAAGGGATCCTTGCTGTGCTGTGTTTGACTTTAAGAATAGGAAACCCATTTGCCTGGTAATTCAAGTTTTTTTATCTTTTGACTTGTCTGCTTATTATTTATTTCACTAAAATTTAATGATTCTTCAAAGGGATAGCGTCTTTGGTTTCTTATTTGTTATTGGCTCTTTTGTAATATTGCTTTACAGTAGATAGAGTATATTTATTACAGTAATGTTGTACAATTTAGAAAGTACAAAATAAGTAGTACGAGTGATGGTAGGTAGCCTCACTGCGAAGGCGTGCACTATATAGATTTTTGAAATCGTTCTATTTTCATGTTCCATTTTTCCTATTAGAATACGCATTTCTCCCACGCTACCTCCTGCCGCATTTCCCGCTTAGTGGGTACACTGCTTCCGTGAGAACTATTATCATCAACAGTAGGTGGAAGAGGAATAAGAAGCCGGTGTGCTACACTTCAACGTAGCATCATCATCATCATCATTAGCTTCAGCTCCGACTCGCGAACTTGAACCACCGTGTTCACTCCTTCGGTAAAGCACAGGTCCAACCAGAGCATCGATCGTTATGGGTGAGTGTTGTCTTATTGCCTACTACGGATCATGCTGGAGTTCTGGCTTTCAGTCTACGTCTCCGCTCGTGTATATAGCTACAGTGCTGTTCCACAGCAAGCTGGCTGAATTTTAGGGCTAGTGGCCCGGAGAACAGCAAGTCTTTACGCTAAGAGAGGGGAGACCAAGGTGACTTCTCGCCTGAGAACGGGTGTTAACTAGTTTCTTTATACTCTTTTAATGCGCTATCTATCTATCCATATATCTATCTGTCTGTCTCTCTCTCTCTCTCTCTCTCTATATATATATATATATATATATATATATATATATATATATATATATATATATATATATATATATGTAGATGCCATAAACATCCTTTAGAAGTGAACGCTAAATTTTGCTTCATGAAAGTTTGCAGCAGCGCATATGCCGTAATTCAACGTAAGAGTGCATTGTGGAGTTTGCCCCTCATGAGTTTGTCATTCTAGTAATGTAAGAGTGCCTTAGCGCGAGTAGCGACACTCTCAAGGCGCCCTCAGTGGTTATTTGTTGAGTGCCTATTCATTATTCAATACAAGATCGCTGCACGGCGTGCCACGTCATCGCAAGAAATGAGGGAATGCCACAGAGCAATCGCTCGGTGCATTAAAAGATAATAAAGAAACTAGTTAACACACTTTCTCAGGCGAGAAGTCACCCTGATCTCCCGTCTCTTAGCGTAAAGCCTTGCTGTTCTCCGGGCCACTAGCCCTAAAATTCAGCCGGCTTGCTGTGCAACAGCACTGTAGGTAAGATTCATGAGCGGAGGCGTAGACTGAAAGCCAGAGCTCTACCATGCTCCGTAGTAGGCACGAAGACAGCACTCACCCATAACGATCGACGCTCTGGTCGGGCCTGTGCTTTACCAATGGAGTGAACACGGTGGTTCAAGTTCGCGAGTCGGAGCTCAAGCTACGTTAAAGTGTAGCTTGATGATGATGACGGCGACGACGACGACGACGACGATGATGATGATGATGATGATGATGATGATGATGATGATGATGGCCTCATGTTATGGCTCACACCCACACTGGGGGATTGGCCAAGAATTGCGTGCTGAAACGTTTACCTATACTTTTGAAATGCTACTTGTTCGATGAGAAAAAACTATAAAGAAAGAGAGATAAGAAAATATACAAAAACAAACAGATTACAAGACAAAAGTTAAAAAGTTATTCGTTTTCTTGACTGTATGTAACTGCAAACGGCATCAAATACGTCCCTGTGGCTGACCCCTATAATTGTCGCACCGAAAGATAGTATGATTTCTGGTGATAACATTAACCCTAATTTTGCGAGCGGAAGTTCTAGGTGTCTTTTTCTTAACAATTTGTATCGTCGACATACCAAAAATAATGATCTAGTGATTCTGTTTCTAGGCAGTATGGACACAGAGGCGATAGCGTCAGACCAGTCCTGTGTAAATATAGGTTTAATGGAGGGACACGGCAGCGTAATCTCGTGATCGCTACTTCTGATTGTCTTGATGGACACCACTAGATTTTCCACGGAAATCTGAAGTGCTGATATTCTGCCCATGTTGTTATTGATTCACTGACATCTCTACGAATTGAATATTTTCCATATCTGATTGCTGTTATCTGAGCCACCAAAGGAAGAACAGGCATTACAGGTCCATTCAGGGATGCTCGCGCTAATGAGTCTGCCATTTCATTCGAATGTAAGCCACAGTGGCCAGGTACCCCGTAATAGTTTTAGAGAATTCAACTGTGGAGGAACTAATGTTAGAAACGTCTTTAGGGTGGCGAATTCGGTGAAGCCGTAAGCGAAGTAGAGACCGAAAGAGAATCTGTTATAATAACCGAACTTATTGAGTTCGACGGGACTTTCCGAAGCGCTAAAAGTATTGCTAAAAGCTCTGCTTCAAAAACAGGTGTGAAATCTGGCAGTCTCAAGGAGAACGACCAGCCAAGCGAAAGCGAGAAGATGCCTACGCCCGCCTTTTCGTTGTTCACTCAAGCGCCTGTAGCTATTGTGTTATTTGTTTGCACGTGTGCTAGGTAATCTTGCAACAGGTTATTTAAAAAAGTGGCTGATCGAAACTTCTGGTTTTGGGAGGAAAATGTCATCAAAATATATCTTAATATTCTGGTGTGATTCGGTTGACCGAATCCCCTCTCGAATGTTCACATTCAGGCTATATAATTGTTTTTGTACAAATATGATCTGTGGAGTGTGAAAGCGAGGCCAATGAGCAAGGAAGAAGGAATTTGGGTCTTTAATGAATGCGTATTAGCACACCGGCTTGTTCTTATTCTTCTTCCAGCTACTGTTGATGATCATAGCTGTCGCGGAAGCAGTGTACCCACTAAGGGGGAAATGCGGCAGGAGGTAGTGTGGGAGAAATTCGTATTCTAATAGGACAAATGGAACACGAAAATAGAACGATTTCAAAAATCTATATAGTGCACGCCTTCGCAGTGACGCTACCTACCATCATTCGTACTACTTATTTTGTACTTTCTAAATTGTACAACATTACTGTAATAAATATACTCTATCTACTGTAAAGCAATATTACAAAAGAGCCAATAACAAATAGGAAACCAAAGACGCTATCACTTTGAAGAATCATTTAATTTTAGAGAAATGAATAATGAGCAGACAAGTGAAAAGATACAAAAAACTTGAGTTACCAGGGAAAGGGCTTTCTTATTCTTAAAAGTCAAACGCAGCACAGCAAGCATCCCTTTTGCTATTAGCTTGTTGGCTGACAAGGATGAACCAACCGACCAATCGCAGTAGCACCATATAACATAAGTGTGTAGGCAACGACATATAGCTCTATGGGAAATTGGCCATCAATCGGGTTGTGCGAAGGAAAAAGAACTATAAAGTCAACTTTTAAATATAAACAGAAGGTAGTAGCGATTTGTTATTACTACTATATTAATATGTATCACAAAAGAGCGATCATAGTTCTGATAGTTGACTCCAATACAGTCAAGCCGTCGGACAGAACACGGCAGGAAGGTAGAGTAATAATAAAATGACATTTCAGCAATATCCAGCAAAGCTGAAGACATAAAATGAAACTCAACAAATTAATAGCATATAATGTCAATTAAGTAGTCTAAGAAAATACTTAACACAGTTTCATTAGTCCCTGCTTTTTATCATTCAAATACCATTCCTGAAACTTCACAGCGCTTGCTGGAGATAAGAAGCGCACATACAAAGTATAGTCCGTTAAATGCAGTGCCAACTAGCATAGCGTAAGGACTAACTGAGGAGGAACGTTTAGGCCCAGCTCGCAAAATAAATGTGCCGTAAACCTGATATGATGAAGAAGAAGTGGAACTGCAACGACAGATTTGGCTGCGCTTCAGAATGTCAACCCTTTGAGTTACAGCTTCTCTAAAATACGACAGATAAAGCTGGCGCTCATGAGGTTTCATCATCGTGTTCTAAAACATCCACAGACCTGATCTCTCAGTCTGTTCATTGTCTCTGTTTTTATTTAGGTTCTACCAATCGCTTTCTATTGATTTGTTGGTACTTCCCCTTCCTTAGGATGAGCGCGTCAAAAATTACCCTGCGCCAGCTTGGCCTGCATTTGAATGTTCCTTTATTGTTTTTGGGAAAATCAGGAGCTCCCAAACAGGACGTGTGCACTACCATAGAAATCTTCAGTTGTGTATAAGGCGACACAATTGCTTACTCTTCTCTTATTTACTTCTTTCTTGGTCTATTATTGTAGTTCAATATTCATTTTTTAGGACGCAGAAATTGTATAATCCGCATCTTAGTGTCAAATCACACTTTGTTCTTTATGTTGCCTGGTTATTTTTCTAAACCTTCAAAGACAATATAATTGAAGAGATGATTCCTTTCCCTCATTTATGTGATGAGGCCTGACCGTCTTACTGCGAAACAAGCAGTGGAATCAAGTGCCGACGGCGACTGATGTCTGTCCCAACATTATTTAACTAGCAATTACAATACAATGGCAAAACTATAGCTATACAGCTGCAATTTGCTTTCGGACAATCTGCGGGGAACTAATTCGGCACCAATTAACGTGCACCAGCGATAACCTGTATACTGTAGTAATCCAACTGAGTTATTGGATTTAGAGCAGGCATATTGCAAGTGGACTTGAGCAAGGCTGGCGATAAAGTAGCATGTTACTTTTTCTTTGCCTCGCTTAAGGCCTCCAACATTAGCGACGACCGACTCTTTGAAGGGACATTCCAGCCAAATACTAAGCTGACGTAGAGTCTTAAAATACCATTGCAGAAACTTCACAGCGCTTGTTTGGCGTCAAGAAAAGGCTTAGTTTACGAGAAAATACGTCTGAAGGCTCAGTTCACCTTTAGCAGAATTCAAATGAGCCGTCCCCAAGCGGGGACTGGTGACGTTGCACACGCCATCGCCGCCCTTTATCGCTGCCGATGAGTAAAACAGCGCCCGCCAGATGGAGCTGCTGTTTGTGGCGCAAAACGTGAACTTTCGGCCACTGCGAAACATAGTCAAGAAAGAGGAATGAAATCGTTGCTGCAGCTGCTCTTGGTCAAGTGGCGTGGAACGTTGGGAAATCCCGCAGCATCGCACGAATATGGTATTCTTTGCTACTTGCAGTTTCTGTGAGTTCGGCGAGCCAGCAAAATCGATGCAGCACTACCCGATAACGAAACTACTCAAACGCAATAGCGCCTGCGGCGCCGAATGGAAAAAACCAAACCTTTCTTAAGGCCCGCGTCGCTGTCAACGGTAACGTCAATGAGTTCTTTTTTTTCCTACAATTAAAAAAGAGCTGGAAGATAGAATTTCTTTCGTATTGTTATGCAGTACAATAATGTTTCTATTATGAGTGGCAGAGTACTAGTGACATTGCGTTCAGGGGCGTTGAAGCATCAAACGCTACCTGAATATTCTCAACACAATTAATATACGCCTTCGATCACGGGATTGGTTGATTAAAGCGAATAGTTTTTCATAAGCTTCCGGCTATTTGATACCATCGACAATACTCGATCGTTACCGCCTAACTTTATCTGTATTTTATAAGAGGCTGCTGCCAATAGGCGGTGCCTTATACTCCGCTAATATATTATCAAGTTATGGCTCAAAGGCATGGCCATAGAAGAAGCAGTCATTAGAAAGCAGGAACCTAGTGACGTCATTTCTAAAGCACAGAAAGTGTGACTGTTTGCAATATATAAATGTACTCAGGAAATTAGAAACGAGGTCCCACTTGTGAGCACAATGCACACATGGCACCTGTGAACAGAGGCTCCACAGCCATGGAAACAGGAAGAGAGAGAGCGAGAGAACACATCTGCATGTTCTTCCAATACTGACCTCAATAGCGAATATTTGAGAGTAAGAAAACTGATAAGAAGTCTCTTGCGGTCCGGCATATGAAAGAGCAACGGTAGTCTCACAGGAGTACGGCCCAGAGCAGACTGCCTCGTAGTATACGTAACCGTTGCTTGAAAATATATACGCCTAACTTTCCAGAGAAGTATATATTTCCCTTATGTTCCAGACAGCAGAATAGAGGAATTAAACAATACCTTGGAGATGAAGTCTGCTTAACATATGTGCTGCTACAGCTCATTGTAGAATACGTTTACCACTTTATATAAATCCATCAGAGCATTCGACATTGTCACCTTCATGGACAGATGAATGCCGCACTACAGAAATGCGAGGGCCAATCAGAAAGCCTTTGTCCATGTTTTTCATTAGTGAAGATAACGTACATAGAGGTAACAACAAATATACGTACTATTTTACGTACCTTAGACTATCTTACACATAATCCCGACACCGGCTAAGGCATTTGTCCCATCGCAGCACCCAATTTGAGATGCCTCTGTAGTCAGTCAGCGACAATCGCGGCCTCCCCGAATGCTCATTGTCATGCAAGTCATCACGGCCCCTTTGCGAACTCACAACACCACCACCTCACACTTCTCAAAGCGAGATATGCTCCCTAGTAGGCCGGCTGCATTTCCCTGTGAATTTTGATGGGCGTTCATCCTTTGCCTCATAGAAAACAAATCGCACTTCACTTCTGGTACACCGTGGACCATGTGAAGCATAGCCGCCATCTTCAACAACTGACAGTAGCGCCGTACCGTGGAGCTACCGGAAGATAATGCCAGGCCGGTCCAAGAAAAGTCGACCGCTCGGAGTGGGTATGTTGACTTCGCATTGACAACGGTAATTTGGCTAGAAAAGATAGGCGCAAAGGCTTTCTGATTCTGCTCATATGTAGAGTGAATAGTGCAAGCTCCGACTCTTTTTTTATTTATGGTGACTAGGGACGATTATTTGCGAGCTATCCCGTAAAAAAATAAGGTTATGTGTGATATACAGGTCAGATATCAGGGAGCACCGACCGGCGTGACACTGATTTCGCAGCAGCGAAATTTCATTTCTTTTGCTGCGTCAAGTTCTACCAGCAGGTCAAGGGACTACAGAGGTGCGGCGGGTGGATTTCAGTGTGAGTTATCGCACCGACAGAACTTTATATGTGTTTCCTCTTGATGCCGTGTTAACCAGAGCAGATTGCTAACCCAATTGAATACGTGTTGGAGCTCATACGAGTGACGCTTTGCCAGTGTCCAATCGAGTGCTCACACAGGCCTTGCATTTAATGTACAAAGTAAAACTGCAATGACAGAAATAAGCAGCGAACGTGCCTGCTTGATGCCCATCATGTATTTGCAATTTATTTGCTTTGCCTCCATATAAGATTTGTAGATTTTACTCAGAGTAACCATATTTTGGCTCACTTGAGGCGCAGTGTTGATGAGAAGCATGCTCTGCTGCTTCTGTTTATGAAAAAAAATCAACTGAAACAAACTGAGTAGAAGGGAAGCTAGACAACTGTCAATCCTAATGCATTTTCAGGGCAGAATTTAGCGCACTTTGGCACGTAGTGACTGCCTAGGAGACGTTGCAGAGCAGCTCCATGACAATCACTTCACTGCATTGTGTAATTTTTTGTAAACAGAATTTGTTACAGCAAAACAGTGTGTGAATGAGACAGCCACATGAAGAAAGGAAGAAACGCAGGAATGCTGTGAACGTGTGTTGACTTCATTCTGGACCCTCATGTAGGCTGCACATCGGGAAAAGTCGAAAGTTTAGATGACGTCGACATGTCAGTCGGAGTATTCATCTTGTTTGGAAGTGTTTCTTTAGGTCCTGCAAACTGATACAATCTGGATTATATGAGGAGTGCCTTCACCGTAGGAATCAGGAGCCAACAATGAAGGCGGATATCGTGAGGATGAAAACAAGAACAAACGTATAGTAACCTCTGTTGCAAGGTAGGGACTTATTCAGAGCAACTTGAGCTTAACCGCGAGAGAGCACTTAGGGCAGCAGAAAGACACGAAGACACAACGCTGCGAACAACTCCATTTTAGTGAACAAATATGTCCTATAGTATAATAGGAAGAAAAGCCACCGTCACAGTGTAGCTTACTTTTTGGCATAATCATCCACCACAGGCCGCTACCGCAATACGAACAATTTTTTTCACAGGGAAGCTATTACGGGCGAGTTCCATCAGGAATGTGTCCTTGTAGACACAAAACTATCACCATGATTGGCTCCGTCGTCGTAGTAGTCATCCAAAGCTGGCTCTTAAGGGCCCGTCGGCGCAACTGCGCGAACGAGCTCGTGCCACTGCTCCCGCGTTCGTAGTCGTCATTAATAAATATTCAATTAATTAATAAACACAACGACGAAACCAATATTATAGCAAAGCTGTTAAGGGCTAATTCCCCCATAATCTTGGCCGTGTGTAGGCACGAAAATTCCCACGCATGGGCCGATCCTGAAGATAGTGCAATTCCGCGCTGACCCGCGACAGAAGTGAAATACGCGTTAAGTACTCCCCATGTGTGGGCCGATCACGAAGATAGTACAATGCATGGCCGACCCGCGGTGGACGTGACGCAGGCGTTTTTTTCATTTATTCATTCATCCATTAAACTTTATTTCCGAAAGAAGTCGGAGTCGACGTAGGCGGGGCCCTCAGTCCAGGGCCCCGCTGGACCAGTTGAATAAGGGCTAGTCACTCTCCAGGATCCGAACTGGCGAGTAGTACCTCCCACTGCTCATTATTAAGGATACAGACATGTAGCTGTTTGCCTACTTCAGCGGCATTGTTGGGACAATCCCATGGCATATCAAACAGAGTTGGCTTTCCACCACACCATGGGCACTCGACCTTGCATGCTTATGAAATATTTTGTTCAGCGATTTAAGATTATGAAATATGTTCGTTCGTATTTTACGGAGATCGTTGGCTTCCGTTTTGTTCAGTGATTTGTGAGGTGGACCGAATGTGCGTCAGTCGATTCTCTGACACGTGAGGATGTCTCTGCTAGAAGTGGGGATATGAGTGTGTGAAAGTGCGATCACCCAGCCTTGCTCAGTTGGGAAGTTCTCGATCTAGGGTGTTGGCTCTCTCGTTGCCCGGAAGCCCGACGTGGTCGGAGCACCATATGACTTTATGGCAATGTGTAAGGTTAGTAGGAAGCAAGTCCCTATGTTTTTGGAAACCAAGCCTTTTTTGAAGAGTTTACATGCACCGTGGGAGTTTGATAAGATCACGGAGCCATTGCCAGCTTCATCGTGCAGTCTAATGACGCTGGCAATATTTGCCGCTTCCGCTTCGGTCGTAGAAGTGGTGATGATTCGATTACAGTTGATTAGGTCTAAGTTGGGATCGACCGTTGCGTAGGTGAATCCTCTCTTGTTGGATAATTGTGCTGCATCTACATATATGACATCTGGATTTTCCATGTACATGTTGGTGAGCGCCTTGACTTTGGCCTCTCTTCTGTCCAGGTGTCTTCTGTGATGCATGGTTTTGTAAGGGGTGCGATAGAGGTATGTTCTCCAATTATAATGCCTCTTCTGGGTCCTTGTTAACATATGTTGGATGCTAGCGGTAGCCCGTTCTCTTGAGGATCGCCTTTCCAGAGTGGATCCCGCTTAGGCGTTGCCATTGAGGTAGTAGTAAGGCAGCCTTTAGTTCAGCATAGCTATTGTATGTCACTAAAGACAGGAAGTTGATCGTGGCCGTATGCTTGGGAAGACCAACAGCAGGTTTGTAGGCATCTCTGATAATAACTTCGGCTTTCTCCTCGTCCGCCTTCCTTGTTTTGTGGTACGGAAGGCTATAGGGGATTCTGCATATTACCCTCATGCCTGTCCGATAGCGGGTAATATTTTGATCATTTTGGCAATCTGTTTCGTGTTTGTGTTTAGCATGTCTAGAGTGCGTCTGGCGCATCGGTTGTTCTGGATCCGGAAACTCAGAATGCGCAGTAGATTTACTTCCTTGACTTTGTGTCCGCCCACTTGGATACTCATGGGACCATTTCTTTCGTGTACTTGATTGTGGATGCTTATGACTTCCGACTTCTCTGTTGGGCATTTGAGCCCGCTGCTTTCGGCGAAGGAGGACATTGCATTTGTTGCTTGTTGAAGAGTGTCCTCCTTTTAACCGAGAGTGCCCTTGTTCGCCCAGAGAACGATATTGTGAGTGTAAAATGTGTAGCCTAGATCTTCTATTTGATCCAGGGGTGTGGATAGTCTCTTGATGGCTTCGTTGAACAGGAGCTGTGATACAATGGAGTGTTGAGGTATACCCTTGTTGGGTATGTGGAACGGGTCTAATATGGTTTTATGCAGTCCTATATTCGACCTTCTTCTATTAGAAAAGATCTGGTATAGTTAGAGATCTTCTTTCCCCAACCTGTCGCGTTGAGCTCGTCGAGCACCGCTTCTTGTGAGAGATTGTCGAAGGCTCCTATCAGGTGTAAGGCTAGTACGAAGTTTTCGCTTCGTGTAAGAATCTTGGTTAGCATTTCTTCCCTGATGAGCAGGAAGGCATCCTGTGGGGAGGGGCGTGGCTGGAACCCGACGTCGCGGGGAAGTAGTGGTTGCGTTCTAGGTATCTGTGTAGTCTGGTGGTCATCACACTTTTGAACATTTTCCCGAGACGACGTGAGGGATATTAGTCTAAGGGCTCCTAACGTAGGTGCTTTGCCCGGTTTAGGGATAGTGATTTTAATGGCTTTTTTTCCAGATATCTGGTAACTGACCCCAGCTCCAGCAGTTGTCGTTAAAAAAGGTGTGTAAAAGTTTCTAGGGCCTCATGGCTGAGTTTTCATGTAATGGCATTTCTAATCTTGCCTGAACAAGGCGCTCTGGTAATCCAGGCAACTTGTGCTGCTGGGAAGACTTCGTGCCCGCTAATGGGTCAGTCTAGGCCGGGGTTCGCTTTACCTATGTATGGTTTCGAGCATGGAGGTATATTGTTGGTGTGGTGGTTGATACTGGTTGGTGGTTGTATTTTGGTATGGATCGTATGTACCTCTGCTTAAGTTTGTCAATGAGCGCTTTATTGGCACCTTCGGTGGAACAGGTGTGCTATATTGTATAGTGTTCTGCTAGTCTCGTTCTTTGTTTTTCCGGGTTCTAGCATGAATATGAGGATATTATATGTTTTTGACGTGCATAGAGCGCTTTTCAGGGATTCACAGAATTGTAACCAATTATCTGTCGCGAGTTTCGAAGCGTCGATGATGGCCTTTTCTGAAAGCGCGGCAATGCACTTGTATAGCTTCTTGTTTATTCTTTGTTATTTTCATCGTTTCTGCATCCTCGTTCTGGTTTCCACATGTGTAGGAAATGAGTATCTTCTTATTCTTCATCGTCATCATCATCCTGTTTTATGTCCACTGCAGGAGGAAGGCCACTCCTGGCAATCTCCAATTACCCCTGTTCAGCGCCAACCGATTCCAACTAGCGCCCGCGAATTTGCTAATTTCATCGCTCCACCTAGTCTTCTGTCGTCCTCGATTGCGTTTCCCTTCTCTTGGTGCCCATTCTGTAACCCCAATGGTCCAGCGGTTATCTAACCTGCGCATCACATGACTTGCCCAGCTCCATTTTTTCCTCTTGATGTCAATTAGAGTATCGTTTATATCCGTTTGTTCTATGATCTAAACAGCTCTAAGTCTGTCTCTTAACGTTAGCCTACCAATCTTCTTTCTATCGCTCTTTGTGCGGTCCTTAACTTGTACTGAAGCTTTTCTGTCAGTCTCCGAGTCTCTGCCCCATATGTCAGCACTGGTAAAATGAACTGATTCAACCCCTTCCTTTCAATGATAATGGCAAGCTTCCAGTCAGGAGCTCGCAATGTCTGTCGTGTGCGATCCAAACCATTTTTATTCTTCTGTGAATTTCAATGTCATAGTCAGGATTCCCAGTGATTAATTAACCTAGGTAAACGTACTCCTTCACAGACTCTAGAGGCCGACTGGCGATCCTGTGCTCTTATTCCTTTGCCTGGCTATTTATCGATATGTTTATCTTCTTCATATTCATCTCCAATCCCACTCTTACTCTCTCTCTGTTAACTTTCTCAATAAGTTGTGGTAACTCGTCTGCATTGTTGTTGAAAAGAATAATGTCATCGGCAAACAGAAGGTTGCCGAGATATTCGCCGTCGATCCTAACTCCTAAGCCTTCCCAGTTTAATAGCTTCAGAACTCCTTCCAAGCACGCAGTGAATAGCATTCGAGAGATTGTGTCTCCATGTCTGACCCCTTTCTTTTTATGTATCTACGTGCGTTTCTTGTGTTGAATTAAGCTAGCTGCAAAACTTCTGTAGGTGTTTTCCAAGGTATTTACGTAAGCATTCTGTACTTCTTGATTACGTAATGCCGCTATGACTGTTCGTATCTCTAATGAACCAAATGCCCTTTCGTAGTCTATAACAGCCATATAGAGCGGCTCATTATACTCTGCGGATTTCTTGGTCACCTGAATAATGACATGGATTTGACCCATTGTATAGTATCCCTTCCTGATGCCAGCCTGTTCCCTTGGTTGACTAAAGTCTAGTTTTGACATTATTCTATTGGAGATTATTTTGATTTAATATTTTATATAATACTCGATAATCGGCCTCTAATTTTTCAATTCTTTAACATCTCTCTTTTTCTGGATGAGTATAATGTTTTCATTCTTCCAGTTTCCTGGGACCCTTGCAGTCAGTCGATAGACACTTCGTATAATGAGCCGCCAGTTTTCCAAGCAATATGTCTCCTCCATTTTTGATGAGTATCGACTACTGGCGTTTCGGTAGTGCGCTGGAGCTGTTTAGTGACTGCTTCGTACTGGCTGCGGATTGCTTCTGCGAGGTCCTGCCTTCTCTTCTTCTACATGAAGGTTCTTGCGGAATCATTGGGAAAAGTTCGGCAATTCTATTGCCATATCTGTAGTCGATCTGTTGAGTCTTTATGGTTTTCAGCCATGCTGGCCATTGTATAGGTGAACCATGCTACTAGCCTGTTTGAAGTTCTTGAGTAGTGTTGCGCCTGGTTCTGCTCTCCTTTTCTGTGCTTGTCTAAGGGAGTCTGTTTTTGAATCCTGTTGACATGAGCGCTGTGCATTCATATCTTATCGCCCTTGGGAGGTTTGAACAGCTCTAAAAGCCTGTTTGTCTTGTCATCTTTGTCTCTAGTCATATGATCCACGTTTCTGTAAAAATTAATTAGTTGTTGGACTACCACGTTCATCATTGTGGTCTCCAGTTTCGTGAATTTGTATTCTTCGTTAGCGGGTTCTAGTTGGTGGTGAGGGATGCAGGTGCTGTAGCTAGTGTTCTTGGCCACCTATGCCCTTCGTTTTGTTTGTGTTCTAGTGTGCCTACCTTGTCTGATAGGTTTATCAATGTCTTTAGGACTTTTGACCATTGTGGTCAGTTTCTTATTCCTGTTAAATAACTGCTTTTCTATATCAGAGGTGATTTGGGGCATTTTGCTAGGAGCGGTGGGAGATACAACACTCGCCCACTAACCTTCTTGGTTTCTTGATCTCTCGTGCTGTTGCCCGGCATCGGGGCCTGCTGCTGTCTTGTTCCCTGGCGCCACTCTTGGATCTCAGCTTAGTGTCTGGCCTCGAGTTCTTGAATTTTGATCTCGATGCTGTACTGTTAATTTTGTGCTGAATCGCTTCCTAGTCTGAGGTTGTCCCTAGGTGCGCTGTTGGGGATGTTACCTGAGTCAGTTTCCGTGCTCAGCCATCTCTTTGGCTTCTGGTTTGGTAGTGCTCATAACATCCTCGCTTCACTTAGTCTTTTGGGGCAGTCCCTTGAACCAGCTATGTGCTAAACCTTGCTTGTGCAGAACATAGGCTTGCTCTGCTGGTGTGGTAGAGGTTATTTTGCCCCGCACACGTGTCACAGACTGTCAAGTCTGGGAGGGGGCACCGTATGCTGTGGGTGCGAGCCCGAGCATGCGACGGTCAGTTCAGAAATATGGTGGTTCGTAAAGTGCCGTCTTCCTGAGTGCCAAATATTAAAGGGTCTGTGTTCGCGCATGAACAGAGGGTGATGGAAGCAGGCAGTCACGAGAGCGTGCGTTACAAAGGAGGGGGGGGGGGGGGTGCGTGCACCACAGCCCTCCTCCTTCAGCGCTGCCGTGGCTAAGCATGGCTGTCCGCGCGGCTGAATACATACGCGGTCCACGCGCCCTCTTTTGGAGGTAATCTGTCGTGGCTGCAACGCTTAGCGATCTAAGATGGCGGGCAGCTACATGTGCGCTGTCTTCCCGCGGCTAGTTTAGGAAGTCACTGAATCTCAACTTGTGGAGATGCGTTAAAGCGAGGTGCGGCACACAGCGTTTGCTCCTCCGTGAATGCGCTTTCCCGTACGCCATCGTTTTGCCAGCGAGTGATGGCGGTCATTGAGCAAGATATTTGCATGTGTGCCAGTGTGCACGTGATACCATCACTGTTAATTTACGTCAACACATCTCTTATTTCACATTCATAACAGAAATCAAGCAAGCGGATCTTCTTAGCAATGTCTACGCACCGACAAAATTAGAAACCTTCATTAGTAGCTGCTGTTGCCTAGCACTTTGCTAAGGGTGTGAATGCTTCGCCTTTGTGGCGAAGCGGCGACTTTGTTTAGAAGTGCGATTACCTGCTGACATGGCGAAGCTCAGCAAAGAAGCGACTGCCTTCTCATTCAATCACTACAGCACCCTGGAGGCTGTTCGTAAGAACGTTGTCAAGAGCATACGTCGCTAACAGCACCTGTCAACATTGACGTCCCTCCAACCCCGCACTATAACCACGCAGCTCCTAGGAACGGGAATGCAATGCGGAGATGCGTGATGGATCATGCTGTCAGGCTCTCCTCCACCTCGATAGCCCTCCCGTGCGAATGCCGCTTAAAAGCGAAGGTGTGTGGTTTGGTTACGTGATAATTTTGACCTATGCCGTAAATAACGACGCCGAGAAGTACATTGACAGGCACTTCGCATAGAACGAGTACAGTTAGGTGTAAAATAAACACGATAGACTCCAGTTTACGCCGAATAAGTGGGATTATATGGCATTCTCAGAAATTAGGTTGAGTGATTCATTTCCCGGCGAAAGTCGTGTGCGTAATACTTGCAAATAGCGACAGACAAGAACACCGTTCCAGGGAAACATATAACGGTTTGCCTAAGCTCATGCAGACATTGCACAGGACTTGAATAACTGTTTTTCTTTTGGCTATAAAGCTGAAGCACTTTCTCTTTTAAGAATTTAGAATTTGTTTTGTCTTTTTCATTTACCTTGTTATGTAGCAGTGCATTTAACTCTATCGTAAATTGATCCGTAATGGCGAGAGAAGGAGGCGCGCAAACATTCTGCAGTTGCGCATATGACGACAATCGTAATATTTTTAAAGGTGATAATGAGGAAGTATTATAAAAAAATTCACGCAAAAGCTCCTCTGAGAGTTGTCTAAATATGCGTAATCATTCTGCCGCTTGATGACTTCCACGCAGACCGGTGTTATTATCAATGACATAAGACTTCATCAGCTCAGTGAAAACAGCAGCGATGTGGCGACACTAACGGGTGCGGACGGCAGCGCCAGGTACGATGATGATGTTCGGATCATTATCAATCGTTATCGCTTTTAGCGCTTTATTTATCTGCGTCGAACCATCGACCAAACGCACTGGGGCGGCGGCGTGTTATGGCGCCACCGCGC
This sequence comes from Dermacentor variabilis, assembly GCF_050947875.1. Taxonomy (NCBI): domain Eukaryota; kingdom Metazoa; phylum Arthropoda; class Arachnida; order Ixodida; family Ixodidae; genus Dermacentor; species Dermacentor variabilis. Next base: position 98,241,505 of record NC_134578.1, on the reverse strand, counting down.
GGGCCCCACTTTGAAGGCGATCACCGATACGGAAAAAAACTGCCGATTGTTGATAGCTTGCCGTGGTGTGTTTTCGCCGCTTGCTTAGCGTTGAAGAGAGACGCGTGGCTCGGTATCTTAAAAGCGATCTGCGAAAGCGGCAGAGCGGGGCATGTGCTTTGATCTCCGGGTGCACTGTGTTTTCGCCATTTCGTCGGCGTTCAAGAGAGACTCTGCACGAAAGTGAATCCGCTCGCCGCTGCGGGCGCTATCTCGAAAGCGGTCGTCTTACGCGACAGACGCAGGTATGGTTTTCTCGTTGAGTAAGCATAGAAATGCTTAGGCATTTCAAATTTTGTTTTCGCCACCAGCAGCTTTCGATAGTGATGGCGTGCGCCAAGTGAGACATCGTACAAAAACGAATCAAACGTACTTTCGTACAACATTGATGAGATCGCAGGTCCGTCATTATTTCATAAGGCGCTACTATAGCTGATTAGAAAATTAAAAACATAAACTTTTCTACGCACATGTAAAGGGACATCATTGCAGGCATATACCATATTCCACGCATATACCGCCGCAGTGACTTAACGCTCAATTAGCCAAATAATACGTGCCCGTTACCATGGTACTTGGTTGAATGATTGTTTCCGTTTTCTTTTTCTGAACTAAGCTCTGGTATTCTGGACACCACGGTTTTATTCACATGCTGTCTGTTTTCTTATTGTTGAATCCCTCTTCTTTGTTTGCATTCCTGCATTCAGGGTTTATTTTCTTTTTTTTTTTTTGAATTCCTGATATGTATTCAGTTTGACAGATTGACGCGAACTATGCCACAAAAACACGGCGCATATGCACCGCGGACTCTGTCCCCGTCGAAGATGGCGGGCGGGACAGAGTGGGTGCACGAGCCCCCCGTAACGGAACCCGACCTTCCCCTCGACGTCATGCGCGCGACGGAAGACGGCGCACTTCCTCCCCGTTCCCCTCCCTTGCGTGCGCGAGATTGAGCCGCGATCGCCGCCTAATCCTCGCGCGCTATCACTCGGACATACAACAAGCGGCATGCGGCGACCATTTCATCGCCTTGGACTTTATGCGGAACATCACGGCGACGGCAGGAATGCGCCTGGAGTGTCCGTATGCTTGTCATCTAAAAAAATGCAGGCTTGTTGCAACACTCTTGGAGTAGAGGTGGCACATGATGTAGAAGAACGTAAGAACAGGAGCGCTTACTATGAAATAAAAGTTGATAGTCACCAGTCGGCAACATAACATAACATTAGGCGCTCACGTCATTGATTGCGTTTTCCTCCTTGATGTGTGGTCTGTTCTGCGAAAGTGAAATGGCAACTGTAAACAGCAGGGCGTTAACATCTTTCAATAACTCTAACATAACGTTTATACCCTCTGCAGCGTACGTTGTCGATGAACGAAATTTGTCATCTGGCGTGCTTCCGCTTCCTTTATTGAAAATTCTGCGCAAACTTTCCCTGTCACCAATGTTATTTCATGCTAAGAATGCGTATACAGTTCAAGTCTTCGAAGTTCTGGGCGCACAGCGTTGTAGAAGGAAGGGCACGTCATGCAGATTGCTCACAAATATTTTATGGGAAATAAAAACTAAGAAAAGATACATACCTTTAGTGGAGTGTAGCTCAACACTATATGCAACAGCACTGAGTGAGCCACAAGTTTTACTTACACCAGTGCTTTTCTTTTTCGATGTGAAAGGATTGATATGTTTCAACTTCTAGCACGCCTTTCGTCTTTTAAACCAGTGACGTTCGAAACTGGCGTAATTCATCTCTGTGCGTGATTCTTGGTTCAGCCAGGCGATACTACAGAGATTTTCAATAACAACTTCTCAGTCTTTGCAATTAAATTACTTGTAAAGTTAGAAATTTTGTGCCTAACTGGCAAAAATCGGAGTCGTTTCTTCTTTCTCTAAATTTAACATCATACATTGATCCGTATGTGTGCGGCCAGAGCAGAATGCAGCTGCAACGTGGAACGTTCCTGGTAATGCTGCTGTTGTCCGCAAACGGATTGCGTTATCTCTGAATGCCGCGGCGAATGTTCGCGTACAACTCTTGCTTTTCATTTTTGCAAGTTATTGTACAAATATATATAGCCGGGCAGGTTCGCGTTGTAACGCAATTATACAACGGCGCCATGGACGCACAGAGAGAAAAGAAACAGCAGGACGGTGCGCTGACATGACAGCGCACCGTCTCGCATATTTTTTTTTCCTGTCTACGGCCTTGTCCCTGTTCTATATCAATTTCTTGTGACAACTAGCGTCACTTTCCGTGCTAGCGCGTCCTATAGTGGCTTGGAGTGACGCGAAAAACAACACAGGGGAATGGGAATAACACATTTTTGTGGGAGATATTAAGTGTACCTCTCAACAATGGACGCAAAAAGCAGGTTTCAAAAGGATGAATTATTAGTTTTATTATTTTGCCTAGATGTAAGCCCTGAAGCTGTCCTCCACCGCAATGCAATTCTTGCATTTTTTATTAACTGCCTCACAAACAGGTATGTGGCCGGTTTTGCGGTTCAAGCGATGAACTAGACACTGTGGAGATGGGCAGCCTGAATAGAACGGAAAGTAACTCTTCTCTACCCTCGACGGCAGGTGGTGGCGCTGAAGGTAAGGTAATATTTGAAGTATTATAGTTACAAATTTGACCTTGCATATCTGCTTAGTTTTCTTTAAAATTAGTTGAGTTAGCGGTAATACTAAGGGAAGGTTCTTAAACCCTAAATCGGTGGCTCAACTCCAGCCAAGAAGAGATAGTCGCAGCACACGTAGCCAGCTGCTCCCGCTGGACTCGCTCTGCGCTCTACATTATCGTGCCGCGATTGCAGTTCGCTCCTTTCTTTTTCGGAGGAGTGACTATAGAATGGTTGGGTTTGCAGTAGTTGTGCTCGCTATTAATGTCAGGCATGAAACACCTGTTTTGCGCGTAGAGCTTCCTATAGCAATGGCTAGATCGAACTCGTGGCGCTGCGATCGTTCCGCGACTATGGAAATGAGGGTCATTATATGGATTTGTCTGATCTCCGTGCCTGTGGCTTCGAACATTCTTGTCGCTTCGATTATCGCGCTTTATCTTGCCACAAATAGGGCCTAAACATTAACATACTCCCTACCTTTTTAAATTAACATGGCAATGTGATTCTGCGAAAGAGCCTAATCCCACCTAATTTCCGTGGTTTCGCTTGTCCCTGCGTATCTGCGTAATGGTTTCGACGTAGGGCTGCTGTGTTTAGAGGTCCGGTTTCCTCTCCTTCCCTCGGACAACATTGAAGTTTATTTGAAAATTTTACCGCAGTTCATTCTTGCAGATGCCTACTTTACAAAGTCACAAGGCCGTTTAAAGCTAGAAGGACGAAGTATATACAAATCCATGTATACAAACCATCAGTTCTATGCTGGCTGGGTCACCCTGCTTGCAGCTACCGTAGACGATATTGCTACAGTTCCCTGTAGTAAATGTGTGTAATTCTGTAGCTTTATCTCCTTTGTGTTTCCGTAGGCATGAAACACCCATTTATCTGCTTTACACGCATTTACTGCTTAAATGCATTGACAAAATCCTGCCGTTTACCGTTTAGGGCGAGAACTCGGTTGCAAATACATGATTAAACAGCGCAAAAATAAACATACACCCATATCATGAGAAAAAAAATTTAGACATGGGATAAGCATCGCTATCAGCCGTTTACCCCACACAGTCATCAAGAAATATATACATGACACGGGCATGCACAGTAGTGCTAATAGAAACATAAAAAAGCTAAAATTCTGACTACGATATGCTCCTCGAGGAACCTCTTTTCGTTCGTGTACAAAGAAACAGGAGGCTCACTAACGTAGCGCTCCTTCCTTCTTTTTACGTGAAATCCTTCGAGTAACAAGTGGGCTTGCTCGTTGCAGCTTTTTGCCAAGCATCTGTAATGCGAAAAAAAATGCCTCACAACTGCAAGAGTTCACGCGTCGGCCAAGTGCGTGCGTTCATTCTTCATAGCTGTCAAGGCATGCCATCTGTTCGCATACTTTCCAGTTTGAGCGATATACCTCTTCCCGCAGGACACTGGTATGTCGTATATCATTCGACTCGACAGGCACACTGAAGCGAAATGTGCTTCGTGTGGCAACCTCGGTTTTTGTTACCTGTAGCGCCTAAGCAAGGGCAAAGACTTCGTATTTTATTTTTTTGCCTCCCAACAAGTTTTGCCGCTTTTGGCCGTGGTCTGAGCAAGCCGAAAATAAAATGATGGCAAGAGCTAGCCACGGCTGACTGGTGCCACCACTGGTAATTTGGAAATAAGCACAACTCACTCGTAAGTACATATGTTTTTCAAAGGGGTTGTCATGTGGTATCACTCTGCTCTCTTGAGGACCAGTCATATCAGTCCAGGTTGTACTCGCCTCAGGGAAAACAAGGGGATGGTATATTAGAAGGGAGAAGCTAAGAAGAACTGTCATGATTCTTAGATAAACTACAGCAGGGGACCGTGTTTTATTGCTTGTCGCTTGTTGAATGAGAAGAAGCACGGAGGGAAGAATGATGCATGACTGGCGCAGCACGCATTTAAATTTGGTGACGCGGCCACTCTGGCCTTTGGACCAGCGTCACGGGGATCGCTCACGCGTGTGTTTACAGTGTCGTGAGACAATCACCATCTGCTTTGGTGACATCGGAAGCGGCCCGGTTTTACTTAACCTATACCTTAAGGTGGCCCAACATTTGACGTCGCAATTAGTAGGACCTGTGAATCCAGATGTATGAATCAATTAATTTTTTTTTTGTTAAACAGTTTGCCTGCCGGCATATAAACTGTGAAACATGTACCCTCCGGTACGCGTATAATTTGTTCTGTTGTGTGAAGTCTAATAGGGTTACATCGTGCGTACGAATGAGTCAAATGAGTTTTATTACGTAGAATTATGATAGGCTCCTAGAGACACGTTGGAACAGATGGTGACTAATACAATACGAATACTTAGCAATACATAACAGCGTCTGCAGCTAGTTACCTTTTACCAAGTTGAACTGCTTGCAGAGTGATAAGAAACTAGACTATGCGAGAATGCGACACAGGTGGCCGCTGACCATGGCTTGAAATGCACATTCACAAAAATAGCCCATTACCTTCAACCATCACAATTTGTGTGCTTCAGCAGCAAGTTCAACCAGTCATTGGATTCTCATGAATAACTTCTACCTTTGACAGATGTTTCGTCTGCGAGCATTCTGGAAGAGATTCTGCAGTTGAACTGCCTACGAATCTAGGGAAACTCGGATAGCATCTTCAATATATTCGGCAGAGTAAAATTTAGGCTTCTGAATTAAAACTGGGAACTAATTGGCTGACACACCTCCTACGACATTTAGTACATGCTTCTGGGCCTCTCCATGATTGCAGCAGTGTGACGCATCTCGTGTCATCGCGAAAGCCATGCGCAGTGGCCATATTGCATGAGTTGTCACAAGGTTAGGGAATATTCCGCTGCTTACCCAGTACCAACATAAATATTTTTTCTATCGTGCTTCTCCAATACTGATAACGCCTTTAGAATTTTAACTTTGCGTATAGAGCTAAATATGGTTTTACACGTTAAGAAACTGGGCTCCAAGCTCACAGTATAACTCAATTTCAATTTGAAATCGGTGCCTGTAAGGCTCTACCACACACAGCAACCATTATGTGCCGAAGGACTGTGTAACGTTACGCAATACGGGGCCACCGCTGTGACGTTTGCTGCAAAACAGTTCGAAAGCGAATGGGCGTTTAGCACCTCACACTACGCACGTGCTGTCCTCAATGACGCAGCAAAGGCGTGGCCGTGAAATTGTTCCCGCACTTCCTCCATCAACGCGCTGAATAGAAGCCGCACATTGCCTAGAGGCACATTAAGAAAGAAAACGAAGCATGGCGGCCATCACGTATTTACAGCTTCACCAATACCTTCCGGTGCTCACAGCACAAAAAATCGTAACCTATGAGATGGGGATCCGTTAAGTAAACAGTTTTCGGGGTCCCTAATATTACATCACTAATAAATAATGCGACACTAGTGTCTTTTCGAATGCGACAGAAAACATTCAAATGCAAATTTTCTGCAGCAGTGAATGCGCTCAACTGTTGCGTGTTTATTGTCTGAAGTGAACGGTGAAATGTGCAATGCACACGTCAAGCTCAGGAATCTGGTGTCATGACACTTTTAAGTTGTATCTGATTGATTAGCGGTAATAAATCTAATCGTTATCCATGACACGTAATAGTTGTTGTCATATCGTTTAATAAGGCTTTCAAAACATGAACGTACGTTGCTGTCACAACACATGATATGCTGGTACATGACATCCTCGCCAATAAGCCGGCTGCAATAACGTTTTTTGTATAATAGTGACACGCAGTCACCACGATAGAATCCCCTTGCTTATGTGAGTAGTTTGGGAGCACACTATCTGCGTCATAGTGTTAAGCGAAATTCTAAGGCAGGAAGAATTACCCGATGGTTGTTGTTTCTTTTTCGTATGTGAAAACGTGGGATCAGTAATGTGCGAACCAAGCGCAGTAAACTTGCGAACAGCTGCAATTTTTCTGTGAAAGCAGTATGGACCGCTTTTGCAAATCACTGACCTAAAAAGAGACGAACTCTACGAAAGCACCAAGTAATTCACCAACCCTCGCCTAACTCTACGTTGTCCATCGGGCAGCTCATTTTCTTAGAGCGCTTTATAAAATGTAAGCTGCAGTTTATGGTGGCCGCTACGTAAGAAAGCTTTGAAAATTTCCTTTGTCCTCAGTACAATCCCGCTTTGTATTGGCACTCGCTTGCCAAAGTCACCCATGAGCATGGAACATTGCGATTAATGCATGACGCCCACGCTGTGATGACGATGGAATGACGAAGGAATCGTGTCAATGAAACCAAAAAGGCCGTATCACGATCACTGCATAACAATGAGCTGACCATTCTTAAATGATGAGGATGGTACAATGACGACAGCGTGCTGACAATGAACAACGACACGAACATAATGGGATTACGCCGAGTCTAGGGCAACAATGGCGTGATGCCAGCCGTATGACGCAGCTGAATGACGACGACAGGACGACTACGGCAGCATGACAATGACGGTTGTGCCAACGGACGCATGATAGCGACTGTCTGACAACAGCTCAATAGCAACGATGGCATGAAACAACGTTGATCGATTGACGAAGGCGGTGCGACAACGGCGGAACATATGACCGCTGTTTCAAGACGATGACTGTGTGACCACGATTATGTGACGACAACGGCGTGACTACAGTCGGATGTCGAAGTCAGAATGATGACGCTAACGGCCGCGACGGCACCACGACGATGGTTTGACAACGAATGCATGCCGACGACTGTGGCGACGGCACCATGCCGTCGTTGTCAAGAGAACGGCGTGTGGACAAAGTGATGACGTTAATGACGTGACGACCAATGTATCACGCAGCCTTTGTAATCACGATGGCGTGACAATGGCTGTAGGATGAGAGTGGGTTAACGAAGCAGAAGTTACGACGATGGAATGACCATGATGGCTTCACGACGGCGGAGTAAAAATGTATGACGCCTCACTGACAAGGATGGCGCGACGACGACGGTATGAACAGAGGTCGACGACAAAGATGGAATGACGACAACGGAACCACGTCGACAGAATCATGACCACGACAACGTAACAGTGTCCAAGGTTATTAGACAACTGGGTCACATGGTCAACGTAGAAGGGGCGATGACAACAGCATGGCAAATCTCAAATCACGAAGCCGGAAGGACGACGATGAGACCACCCCGACTAAATTGTAACCACGAGCGCATACCTGATAGCCGAAGCTATTACGAAACTTGGGGTGCTGGCTCTGCGTAAGATGACAGACAGACAGACAGACAGACAGACAGACAGACAGACAGACAGACAGACAGACAGACAGACAGACAGACAGACAGACAGACAGACAGACAGACAGACAGACAGACAGACAGACAGACAGACAGACAGACAGACAGACAGACAGACAGACAGACAGACAGACAGACAGACAGACAGACAGACAGACAGACAGACAGACAGACAGACAGACAGACAGACAGACAGACAGACAGACAGACAGACAGACAGACAGACAGACAGACAGACAGACAGACAGACAGACAGACAGACAGACAGACAGACAGACAGACAGACAGACAGACAGACAGACAGACAGACAGACAGACAGACAGACAGACAGACAGACAGACAGACAGACAGACAGACAGACAGACAGACAGACAGACAGACAGACAGACAGACAGACAGACAGACAGACAGACAGACAGACAGACAGACAGACAGACAGACAGACAGACAGACAGACAGACAGACAGACAGACAGACAGACAGACAGACAGACAGACAGACAGACAGACAGACAGACAGACAGACAGACAGACAGACAGACAGACAGACAGACAGACAGACAGACAGACAGACAGACAGACAGACAGACAGACAGACAGACAGACAGACAGACAGACAGACAGACAGACAGACAGACAGACAGACAGACAGACAGACAGACAGACAGACAGACAGACAGACAGACAGACAGACAGACAGACAGACAGACAGACAGACAGACAGACAGACAGACAGACAGACAGACAGACAGACAGACAGACAGACAGACAGACAGACAGACAGACAGACAGACAGACAGACAGACAGACAGACAGACAGACAGACAGACAGACAGACAGACAGACAGACAGACAGACAGACAGACAGACAGACAGACAGACAGACAGACAGACAGACAGACAGACAGACAGACAGACAGACAGACAGACAGACAGACAGACAGACAGACAGACAGACAGACAGACAGACAGACAGACAGACAGACAGACAGACAGACAGACAGACAGACAGACAGACAGACAGACAGACAGACAGACAGACAGACAGACAGACAGACAGACAGACAGACAGATAGATAGATAGATAGATAGATAGATAGATAGATAGATAGGCTCGAAACGACTGAAGTAAGCAAAGAATGCTTATCGCAATAAAAATTGATGTAGAGGTCAAATGTGGCTGGCTATTTCTACGTGGCTCTTCGCACATTAAAGGGAGTTCGTCAGTGTTCGCATACGTTCTAGGATCCACCTACTATTCACTTTGCGGGAACATTCTGGTAGGACAAAGATTCTTTTGCTATATAACTACAATTGACATTCAAGAAATTTCTTCTATAAGAATATGCGTCTTGCGCTTAGCAATAACATTGTAGCATTGTATGCAGGCAAAAATTGTGCTCAGAAAAGGTACAATATCCACCGTGACAATGCCAGCTGGGTGCTGATGTTGCAAACCAAATATGAGAGCGAAAGAAAAAGAAGTAGACGTCATAAAGAAAGGAAACTAACAAATCAATCAACTAATGAAATTTCACAATTTGTTAGCACAGGTAGAATAGCTTAAGATGCGATACGTTGACGACTCCCGGTCCTGCCAGCCTCGCTACGGCTCCTTCACAGTATCGGGTAAGACATTATAGTCGAATGCACTAAGATATCGGAGTATCCTGTAAAGGCGGAATGCCGTCGCAAAAGTAATTTTATATTTTTATTTATTCATATTTTTATTTATTTATTTATTTATTTACAATACTGCCAGTCTCTACTGAGACCATAGCTGGTGGGCACGATATATGTGTAGATATACAAAGAACGCTCATCATGTTAAGGATCAAGCAATACATGTATAACATAAGCTTTGCACTTTACGCATAGACAACTTACACTACATAATGTATACACCAAATACAAGTACATGCTGGTTTGCATTATCTAATAATAGCACCAGCAATTTTAACCTGCGAGGAAATTATTTCAATTTTTCATTCAAGCTCACAAAGTGACTCAGCTTTAGTGGTGAGAGGCGTTAACATAATCAATTCACGGATAGAAACCAGAAAAAAGGTATACTTAAACACATCATTATTACATTTATACTTATGTGTATGTTTGTGCCTGGTAGATCGTGTTTGTTAATAATAAATGTAATTTGAAATGTAAACTTTGAAATAACCATGCAGGAGTTCATAATGAAATTTTAAACGTACCTGTTTCGTTCGTGCTTCGAGCGTAAGGAGCCCAGAAATTACTAGAGGGTTAGAGTCTTCCCATCTAAATTTGTTGCAGGTAAATCGGATGGCCTTCATTTGTACTGTTTCTATTTTCTATATGTTAGTCTGGGTATGAGCAAACCATACAGTGTTTCCGTATTCGAGGATTGTCCTAACGAATGCTTTGTATGCCAGGAGTTTTGCTTACAGGAGTGCTAGTTGAAGTGATCGGCGGAGAAAAAATAACTTTTGCATAGCAGATGAAGCTATGTGGTGAATATGCTCGTCCCACCTTAGGTCGGACGTTATCGTTAAGCCTAGATATTTATATTTCTCTACTTTAGTCAAAGCTATGTCTTTATGCTGTAGCAAAAGTCTGAAGGTTCTTTTTCAACGTTATATTCATACATGCTGATTTTCTTGCATTTATTATCATCTGCCAGTCTGAGAACGATTCTGCAATACTACTAAGTGATTTTTTAAGAGAGTTGTGATCTTGATCATTTTTAATTTCACTATAAATGATACAGTCATCAGAGAATAGCTTTATTTTCGTCTATTTTAGTGGTTATATTATTAATATAGGCGAGACATAACGGTACCCTGGGGCACCCTTGACGTAACGGGTACTATATCTAATGGGATATGTTCGAAAAGCAAATGACACATAATAAACAAAAAACCACGAACCGCAACAATTCTCATGGAATGGAGATAAAGATACTCTATTGACATTATTTCAGTATTATCTTACTGATTGGAAACAATGAGAATGCATAAAACAGAAGAAGTCACGTTTTCTTGTTTTACTAAATGGCGTGTCACAAGGGAGCGTATTAGGTCCTATACTATTTAACCTCTACATTAACGACAGTACTGATATTGATACAAGTGTAAATTTATCACCTTCACGGATAACACTGCCCTTCTTATTTCTGTTCTGAATTGACAAGAATTAATAGGACATTGTAACAATCTAATCACTAAGCTGCCTGAAAGGTCAATTGCTAATTGCCTAAAAGTACACCCTACGAAAACTAATGTTATTTCGCGCAAAAAATAAAGCTCTTACTGGTAATCAAATTTGAATGTGTGTTGGTAAAGAACTGCAAATTGTTGATGAGCATAAAATATTAGACGTCCATTTTTTCATCATACCTTACTTGGAATAAACATGTTGAAAATATAGACGAAAATTCGTCTGCTATCAGAGGTGTCTTGTCTCTATGTCGGTGTCTTCTTCCACTCAAAGCAAAACTAAACATTTTATAGGCGTTATTTTCTTCCCATTTATATTACTGTAGCTTAGTGTGGGCGAATACAGGAAAGACGAATATAATGAAAATCCTTTCTTTGCAAAAGATGATTCCGCACATTGGCAACATCGGCCCTAAGGAGAAAACGCGGCCAAGTTTCTTAAAGCACTAAAATATCAAAATAGAATATTTCTACACTTTTCGCTTTCGAAATACTTTTTACTTCTCAAATACTGCCTTCAAATATTTCCTGGTGTCTACTGCATCTTTAACACCAAAATTCAGTTCTGCCGGTAGGATAAACATTGATGCGGGGTATGTTCCGTGGTATCGTAATAAACATAGCGTACAGTAATTGCAGTGTGGCCTTCCATACATTATTAATAAATATTAAGATATTTATACTTCCTCATTCAAGGAACTTCGAATGCATTCTGTAAACAGGTGATCGCTGCTTGTTTATTGTTTATCAGAGCCAATTTAGCCGCCAGTTGAAACTCTTACATGCATGCATTCCTATCTTTTACACACGATTTTCCTATCGAATATGTTTACTGCTCGCCCCTATTATCTGTTCTCTATATTAGAAGAACTGTGTTAGCTTTCTTAACCCCTACGCACATACATTTCTTCCTTCTGGTGTATCAAATGTGTTCTCTTAGACTCTAATATTTCGGTCTTGTTTTGGGGCATTTTGTAAGAAATAATTTATTCTCAGTGTCTAACAATGATACTATTTCTGATGCAACCTCCATGTTTGCCTCATTACGAACCATCAGCCAAGTCACACTCTTTTTCCAACAGCCTTTATCTTATAGAATCCATCAGAACTCTTGTATTTCTGGGTCGCCGGAGTGGTTTTCCATGTATCACCTAATATTCTACTGTCGGTCGTCGGTCCCTTGCTGGTTCTTGATGCTCCCGCAGGTGCTTTGTCGTGCTTCAGCGCGCTGGAGCTAGGGGACGGGTTGACACTGTTTGCGTCGGTTACGTGTGGAAGCACGGATTTAAGCTTCATCGAGCGGGTTTCTTCCGCACACCAGCGTTCAAAGCTTCATCTCTATTGTTTTTTTTGTTCTGTTGTGCTCTTAGCGAAGGTGACGTACGGAAGAATGGTATTCCACGTCTTGTCTCTCACGTTGACTTACATTACCAACGCGCCACCGATGTCTTCTGGAGGCCCTCTGTAAGTCCGTTCCTCTGCGGCTGAAAGGCGGCTGCCGGGGGGTGATGTGTGTGGCTTTATTGAAGGATGGCTTGATTGTGCTCTCGTGTGTATGCCTTTGCTATGTCTGTGATTATTTTGGGACACGATATTGTTCCAGGATGTTCTCGACGAATTTTGCAACTTCAGCCGCACTACCTTTGGATAAGGTTTTTGTTTACGTGTGGCGGTTGATGAAGGCGGTAGCCATGGTGATCCATCTATACCTGTGTGTTAGCCTCCGGAAGGGCCCCAGTAAGTCAACACCTATCTGTTAGAATGGTCGGCAAAGAGAAACCCTAGGCTGTAGCGCTCGACGTGGTCTTGTTGGTGGCGTCTTACGTCGCTTGGAATCCCGGCAAATCTTGTCGTAATGAGCGTCGTCAGCAGTAAGACTTGAACAATAAACTTGCAGCCACAGGAGCTATGGGGTGTACCTAATGTGTGCATCGGTCTGGCCCATACGCAGGGCGTGCAGAACGTTTCAACGCAGTACTGAGAGAACAACAAGAGGGCAGTTGGCGCGGACTGGTGAGAAGTTGATGCAGTGAAACTTTGATTTTGGCGAGTTGGTTAATAGCTATTTAAAAGGCGCAGCGTGACTGAGACGGAGACAAAGAAACACAAAACCGCATCACAAGCACTTGGGATGTGCTTTTGTGTTTCTTTGACTCCACCTAAATCCCGCTGCGCGTTTTTAATAGCCGGTGAGCGGTTACATGAAAAGTCCTGGTTTCACCATGCAAAGAATACAATCCACGTCTAAATTTCGTGCGGAAAAATTCGCTCTTGCCTTTCAGGTACTCGGGGAGGCTTCTTCGTTTCAGGTCTGCTCCTTGCTGTGCTCAGAATTCGCTTTCGCTTGTTTCTCCAAGAAACGTGTCTGCGTCTTAGTCATTTTTCCGGCGGTGGTTTAGCGTAGGCACGAGGCAGACATTCAGCGTCAGACAGTTAACCTACCAACTTGAAAACCACGGTGATGTCATATTCCTAGAGTCTAGGCTTCACCTTGCCAGGCAGCCTGTAAAATCCATCAAGTTTGTCAGCCAACACAGTGTGTGGTGTTTGCTGTGAACTTTCAAGGGCATCCTTTGCAAAAAAAATTCTAGGCAAAACATCTTTTTCCAGTCGTGGAATAATTGGTTTGTGCTTTCAAGAACAATTGACTGGCGTAAGCAATGACATTTCATTGTGATTGCAATTCTTAGGGCACTCCAAGCGCACTTTTGCCGTCGGCGTCGGCGTCGCCGTGAGGTTCCGTATAAAGTGCAACGGCGATAACACCGTCACCGCGCGCCTTACGCTGTATGTGCGAGTGAATGCGTGGAAAGGGAGCAGACGATCTCGGCTGAGTCTCGCTCCCACGAAAGAGCGAAGCACAAAGGAAGCGCACCGCCTTCCCTTGCGCGTGAGGATCCAGCGTTGCGAGACACCGGGGTGAGGGGATAGAGGTGGACTGCGGCAACTTGGTCCGGCTCCAACTGCGCGCGGTGGGGCGACCGTATCTTGAGAGCAATGTGCATTGCAGGCAGAGTCTAAACTCGCGAACAACTTTCTGTGGCCATGAGGGGAAAGCTATGGGCGCGCAGCTGCTGCACATGTGTTACCGCGCCATGTAGTCCGGCAGCGTTGACAATGCCGTTGGTTGTTCGGAATAAACGCTGAATCGACACAGCTTCCACCTGCCGACGGTTTCGCGTTTGGCCCGACGCGGAATCGAACAGCTGCAAAATAATAACTTTCAGGCACATTGGCGTGTTCCGTTTTATGTAACTGTTGCTAATAAGGTATTTATGTTTTCTCTTCCTCAGCCTAACCTAACGTGCTACCAACCGTCACTAGGTTTTACCCTTTTGCTTAAAAAAACTTTTCTAATCGAACTTAGTGCAGTCGTTGCCGAGAAAATCATTTATCCGCTCCCCTTTATATGCTTTTGCGACGTTATTTGCGGGAAAATTTTTCGCCTAGATATGCTCACCGGAAAACTGTATTTTCTTCCTACGCAGGGTTTTCCTTGTCCACATGGAAGACGCCGTTAGGTTGGCATGAACGCTTCGTGCTCTGGGTTCTAAAACAGGGAGACATACCACGGCATTTTGCGTTTGTACCGGACGGTAGCCGGCGCTTCGCCAGGACACATGGTCTATCACTGAGCCATGCTTACTCCACGATGCTTCGAAAAGTTGCTATGGTAAGAACCCTCGTATGGGGTAATATCAAAACATTTTTTATTCGTGTTTTTACTTTTTGCCTGCTTTAGAGGGCCCCTCACCATGCCACACAGCAAATTTTGGTTACACGCTGGAAGATGCTATGTGCCCTGTTGAGAGCGTGCATGAATTTCTCAAATTTGATGCCAAGGAATGCCGCTTTTAGGCGCTGCGCTGTACGTTACTTCGGCAAAAGCAGTTGAATACGCAACCATTACCGCTGCTGGCTTACTGTTCTGCGATCGGCTGTCGGGCATGCAAGTGGGTAATCGTTAAGGCACTGTGCTGCGTTCGTGCTGCAAAATGTTGAAAGATCTGTGCAGTAGTTGGCTGTAAATATAGTGACTCGTATATTGAGGAATTGAATTGTATCCCATTCAGACCTGGTAAAGTGATTTTTTTGTTTGCGTCACAGCGTGCTCTAAGAGTGTCTCTGTCACGTGCTCCTTTAACTGCCACAAGCATGTATTTCTACTTGAACAGATGTGGACCTACTTCGCGGCTCTTGGCGTCACCGAGGCTACAGCTTTCCTGATCAGCACTCGTAACTTCAGCCGTACCACCACAGACCTCATTGCTGCCTTGGATGGGCTGGCGAATTTCTTCATAAATATCCTGCATTCCATGTGAGCCTTCGCCAAGTGTTCATGTCGTAATAGCTGGGTTAAATGATCGAGGACATGAAAGTTCTTTTTCGCCAATATTCATTTTACAGCGAAGCTATTTATGGCAAGGGAACCGAAGCGCAATGGCAGGCGGTCTGTAGGCAGAGGCCTCTGCAGGCTCCGGGTGATGGGCTCCGGGAACTATAACGCGTTCTTGAACTACCCGTGTCACAATTCGGACCCAGAGAGGTCCCAGAAACAAGGGGAAAGAACTTGGGTTTTTATTCGAATGCTTCAAAATACTCCTAAGAGGAAGAAGAGACCACAAACAAAAAGTGATAAGTAACAGAAAGTGACATAAAAGTGAAGAGTAAGGGTAAACACTGAGAACGTGCTGGTGGGCGAGTTGGTTATACATGATTACAACGAAGGCGCCAAATAAAACAATGGATGAAGGAAGAAGACACGAGACAACCACGTAGGCACATGGTTGTTTTGTGCCTCCTTCCTTCGTCCGTTGTTTCATTTGGCGCCTTCGTTGTAATCAATTGAAGGTAAACAGAAAATGGCACAAGATTCAAACCAAAGTTTCAAGTGATGGTGTCCATAGGGCTAATGGTGTGCGATGTGCTGGGGATAAACATAACGCGATGCGGATAATACTTCGCTCACAACTAGCTTTTTGAATAGCTCAAGGTGAGAGCTTAGAGCAAAGTTTACGCTTGATGATGTCGTTCTTCGCGTCCGAGGATCCTAGGGCACCAGCGATGATGGCGTCGGTAGAGACACCGTACCGTAATGCTAGGGGTGTTGCCGCACCAGCTCGTATTTCAAAATATTAGCACCGCGGGCTTCGGAGAACGCGTCTGGTAGGTCGTCGAATGGGTAGCAAACATCATCGACGACCGCCTCCTCAGCGCGCACTAAGACGATGTGTGGGCTCAATGTGGTGCCGACGGGCCGGTTCTCGTAGGCAATGCTGAAACGGTTCAGGCACGCCGTGTGAAGCCCAACCACGATCTTGTGAGGACGAGCGGTATACATGGCGTTCATTGATATGCAGTTGCAGATGACGTGCGGTAGCGTCTCTTTCAGGTACCCACAGAACCTGCACCACGGGTCACAACCAGTCGCCCACATGCAAGGACCGCTGAGAGGTTGCAAGTTTGGTCTTGCTCTGTGGACGAAACGCCAGTTTGCAAACCGGGTGAAAGACGCGGTGTGTGTGAAGTGGGAACTGGCGGGGTCAGCGGTCATGCACTGCAAAGCTTTTCCGCGGTTAGGTTTGTCGTGCGGAGCTGCAACCCTGGAAGCCAATCGAATGGCTCGGAGCATGCGGACGACGTTCCTTCGGTTGTTAGGGATGAATATGGGGTCACCGATGATCATCCGGTCTCCTTCAGTGTGCAGCTCGCAAATGAAATCCAGGTCGCGAGTTGCCTTCCGTGCATCAGTCTAGGCGGATCGACGCTTTAATGCTGACGCACGAAGATGGCCCTCCGTGCAGCCGCTGAGGTTGCCCTCGACGTTATGTTGCATATTCGGCATGCGAAGACGCTTGGATACTACCTCGAACAGGCCTTGAGAAGCCATGTCACGAAGCTCAAGATTCCTGGATGTCAGCGACTTGAAGGCGTTGTCGACGTGGCAGAGATCACTTAATTCCGCAGCGAGAAGAATTGCTGCGGGCCCAGAGTGCGGACTTCCGTAGAGATACTCATCCCAGCCGTTAGAAGGTAGGTACAGTTTCCTGTTATGGAGAGGACGTAGGGCATCGTCCAGTAGTTGCGAGTCATCCTTTCCCAGTGTCCCGTATCTCATCATGAAGTTCAGCGCCGGGAAGACGAAAGTCCGGACCACATCCAGGTGTTCTTAGGGGGCCAGCATAGATGATAATTAAGTTGTGCCGTTCCGGATTGCCTGTTAAACGATGGGAACGTCATCGGAGAGTACACGGAAGCTCACTGGTTGGCCGATGAACTAGTTTTCGTCGAAGTTGGTCATTGCAGGGATCGCAAAATCCGCAACCGTGAAGGTAGAGGATCTGGTACCCTCCGGGCAGTGGCCACTCAGGTGGAGACAGTGGCACTTGGTGGGGTTGAGATACAGACCCAGATGCGATGCCGGAGCCTCAGTACGGTCGATGCGGGTCTACAAGGCCGCTGGACTCGTCGCCATTAGGATGAGTTCGTTAGCATAGGGCAAGAGGTTATGAGGCCAATCTCCAGCCTTGATGCCTCGAATAATGATAGGAAGTAGTATGGAGTCGGATTCCTAATCCATCAACAATTATCGGTCAACATCGACGATTTCTGCAGCATTACTGAGAGGGTAGCAGTAGTCGTAATAAAACTTAATAAGATGCGCAGTATAAAGGTAGTACAAGCGTACGCTCCAACCTCTAGTTATGATGCTGAAGAAATGGATCAGTTTTATGAAGGTGTTTAATTAGCGATAAGTATAAAACTCAGTAGGCAAACTCAGTATACAGAAGCAATGCGCGCCTTTATTGCAAAAGTGGGGAACAAACAGGCTGGTGAACAAGGAATTCAGAACTACGATGTGGATTCTAGGAACACTAGACGAGAAATACTGGAAGAATGAGCGGAAAGGAATAAGCTGCAAATATTGAACACCTACTTCAGGCAGCGTAGCAACAGAATGTGGACATGGAAAAGCTCTATTGGTGAAACAACAAATAAAGTAGATTTCATACTTTCTGCAGATCCTAGCACAGTGTAGAATGTAGAAGTGTTAGGCAGGGTAAAGCGCAGTCATTACAGGTTAGTGGGGTCCAGGACTCACCTCAATTTGGAGAGAAAAACAGTAAAATTTGTGAAGAAGAAACAGAGCTACCTCTACGCGGAAACGATGAAAGCAGTAAATTTCAGATTGCTACTTGCAAGCAAATACGCAGCCTTAGAACAGAGAGATGAAGATGACATATAAGTTATGAATGAAACCGTAACTGGGCTGGATTCACAAGAAGCAAGTGAATTGGGAGGAAATGCACCAAGGCAGCCAGTAGGTAAGCTTCCCCAAGTAACGAAGGCCTAATAAAGAAACGACAAAGAATAAAGGCGTCCAACGAAAGAGATGAGATATAGTTCACGGAACTGTCAAAACTCACAAACAAGGAGACAATAAGGGATGTTCGAAATTATAATGTAAGAAAGACTGAGGCAGCAGTAAAAACGGACGTAGCACGAGATCAATAAGAAAAAACTTGGCATAAGACAAGCCGAAATGTATGCACTGAAAGATAACTAGGATAATATCATCAGCAATTGGGAAGATATGGTAAAAGCAGCAGAAGAATTCTGTACTGACCAATACAGTACCCAGAGCAGCCGCAATATGTCCAATCGAAGTAGTAATGGACTGGTTACAAAGACTCCTTCTATAACTGGGGTTTAATTTAGAAGACCTTCCAAGGTATAAAAGGGGAACAGTGGTCATAGAGGATCAAATAACAGTCTATTTAATCAAACACGGAAGCGACATCATGTATGAGAAGCTGGCGGCCCGTTATGCGAAATATCTCATAACTGCAAATGTTCCAGAGAAGGGAAATGCGAACATTATACTAATCAACAAAAAGGGAGACATTAAAGAATTGAACAATTATAGGCCCATTATTATTTCAGTATAGTATAAAATATTCACCAAAATAATTTTCAATAGAGTAAGGGCAACACTGGAATTCAGTCATCCAAGAGAACAGGCTGGCTTCAGGAAGGGATACTCTACAAGGAACCACATCGCTGTCATCAATCAGGTAATCGAGAAATCCAAGGAGTACAATCAGCCTTTCTATAAAGGTTTCATAAATTACAAAAAGGCATTTGATTCAGCAGAGATCTCAGCAGTAACAGAGGCATTACGTAATCAAGGAGTACATGAGGCTCACGTAGATATTAGGAAAATGTTTACAGAGATTCCACAGCTACCGTATATCTCCTCAAGAAAAGTAGAAAGAGACATATAAAGAAAGGGGTCAGACAAGGAGACATGATCACCTCAATGCTAATAGCTGCTTCCTTGGAAGAAGTATTCAAGCTGCTAAACTGGGAAGGCTAAGGAGTAAGGATTAACGGTGAGTATCTCAGCAACCTTCGCTTTACAGATGACATTGTCCTGTTCAGCGACACTGGAGACGAGTTACAACAAATATTTGACGACCTTACCAGAGAGAATGTGAGACTCGGGCTGAAAAATAATGTGCATATAACAAACATAATGATCAACAGCCTGGCAAGTGAACAGGAGTTCAGGATCGCCACTCAGCCTCTATAGTCTACGAAGGAACACGTTTACCTAAGTAAATTAAACACAGGGAACGCTGATCATAAGAAAAAAATTCATGGAAGAATAAAAATGGGTTGGATCGCATACGGCAGACATTGTCAGCACCTGACTGGGATCTTACCGCTATCATAGAAAAGGAAAGTATACTATCAGTGCATTGTGCCTGTGCTAACAGAAGAGCAGATACTTGGAGATTGACAAAGAAGCTCGAAAACAAGTTAACGGCCACAAAAAGTGCGATGGAACAAAGAATGTTAGGCGTAATGTTAAGAGATAGGAAAAAAGCGATGTGTATCAGCGGCAAACAGGAACAGCCTAGTTCTAATTGACACTGAGTGAAAAAATGGAGCTGAGCAGCAGATGTAATGCGGAGGTTAGATAACTGGTGGATCATTAGGGTTATAGAATGCGTGCCAAGAGAAGGAAAACGCAGCCGATGATGGCAGAAGACTAAATGTGGTGATAAAATTAAGAAATCCTCAATCGTTCATTGGAATCGGTTGGCGCAGGAAAAGGTTAATTGGAGGTCGCAGGGAGAGGCTTTCGTCCTGCATTTGACGTAAAATAGGCTGCTTAAGATGATGATCAACCAAGTTAGAAAGTAGCCCGCTCAATAGCCCACACACCTTGACAAATCCTGGCCAGGATGGAAATGAGCGTGATGAGGCCATTTGCACCCATGACCTGTGTACAGTTGTAGGAGTGCAGGTCGGGAACAATTTGCATGAAACTTTGCCTAGCGCGGTTCCTCGAAGGGCATCCAGCAACGCCTGATGTAGAACAGGGCCATTGGCCTTCCTTGTAAAATCCAGGAAGGCAACGAAGATTTCGCCACCACCACTGGGAGCTTTGTCCATCCCACCGCTCCTGGAGCATGTAGTTACGTCTAAAGACGCCGTCGTGCGGGAGGAACTCTCAGACACTCCTGCCACCGCCCACCAATGCACTTAGCATATAGCTTGGCAGCCGTATCGCTAAGAGCAATGGGCCGCCGGTTGCGCGGGTCGGTCTCATCACCCTTATTGAACATCAGCACCGTCCTGGACGTCTTGCAGCTGTCTGGGATATGGTGGTAAAACAGCCAGACACTGAACAAACGCGGTGATCAACTTCCCCTCCGGATCGACCACTTTCCAGTGTTGATAAGTGAGGCGGCCTTCACCGGGCGTGGTGTTTTCTAAGCGCGGAGCCGCAAAGCGACCTCCTCAGCCATGTACGGGTCTAGCTTGACCTCTCTGGGAGCAGGAACCCTCTTGTGAAGAACCGAGGTGCTGTTGGGGGACCTCTGCGCCGAAATGTCGGTTAAGTGTGACTCCAGGAAGTCTAGTGGTATCGGACACAGTTGGGAGGGGCCCTACATATTCAGCCGCACCGCTAGCCTCCGGTTGCGTTTGTAGAGCTTCTGAATATCCCTCGCGTTGTTCGGTTTGATATGGCGCAGAGGGCGATATGTAGAAGCAGGAAGCAGTTTAGCCGTTGTGGTCACGATGGCCATGGCCTCGCACTGGACCGCCATGGGCCTCTCCCAACCCACAGGATAAGGAGGCACCTGGAGGAGGTATCGCAGGGTAGCGGCCTGGTCATAAAGCAAGCTTGTGTTATCTTAGACCTCGATATCTGGCGAGGAATTGGAGGCATCATCCGAGACGGGCTGGTCCCATTAAGAAGTCACCTCACTACCAGGTGGATTGGATACAGCCCTAGCAGCAAAACCAGGGGCATCAGGCAGTGGGGACAGCAGAGTGCCGTTCGCCGGCGGATCTCCCTAAGTTGCAGAGAGCCCCCTTAGGCAAAAGTCCTGATTCCCTGGGCTCTGGCGACCCGGGAGGGCTTTGCTCTTCGGGTGATAATCCACTGCTGAAGGTGCGCCAGTACAGAAGCATGCTGCGGAGCTCATCGGAATGCTGCGCGTGCCCTGGCGTGCTGCTTCTCATACCGCTTGACGTGGTTGACCAGCCCTCTGGCCCTAGGAAAGAGGCTACATACTGGGGGCACTTATATAGCTCGACTGGGGGACGGTAGCTACCAGTCTGCCACCCAAAATGCAGGCATGAAGTAGCATTAGCACCCCGCCGCAGAATGAGCGCTGGTTGGTCCACGGCACAATGTGGATCGCGTGTTCCTATTTGAGGTGTCGAACGAAGGCCTGCCTCCGAGATAGCCAAGTGACACCTCCATACGATGCTCGGCAGTGGGCCTTGCAACATCTGACGTTGTGCGGAACGGGATAAATACGGTGAGCGCCTGTCCCTGCCAAAGCGGTTGCCTAGGAGATGGATTGGCAGTGTTCAAGGAGGAGAGATTCCACTCGGAGCTATTTAGGGAAGAGCAGATCGAAGCATCCAAGGACAAGGACCCCCTCAAAGTCTTTGCGCCTCTCCTTGGCCATGACAGGGCGGTCATAGAGCCACACCATGGACACCAGGAACCCGTCCACACCAGGGCTCCAGCCAGGCCAGGTGGACCACACAGGCCATTCTGGGGAGGGGGCACGGGCCTTCGGTAGTAGGCAGTACCGGGCAAACAGGCAGAAGGCAAGGTGAAACGAAAACCGCTGGTTCAACCGGTACCAGTTGATTGGTACGGGCCAGCTTTGTGCCAGGGACGAGTGCCAGTTCTGGTGTCCTCCCAGTCGACAGGCACCCGCTGCAAGCATGCCGAGGCAGCAGTGTATGAGCTAAAGACTCACACCCTCGAAGGGCAGCGGGTCGAACCTCCGACAGATGAGCTCCGGGAAGTGGGAACTGAAACTGTGCCAATAACTACCCAAGTAACATCTGTGAACTGCAAGGGTCTTAAGTACTTGTGCAAAATCTGTTCACCGGCTTATTGCTTTTCATTGTTACTTCTCAGTTGCATTGTGGTTCGTACAGCACATAAGTGAGATTTTGAAAGTATGTTCTATCTCTCGTGTTTGAATTCTTTGTAGTAGAAATGTATAAGTGCCACTTGCTACATAATATGTTTACTAGCTCTCATAGTACTGTTTCTGTTTATACCCCCCTTGCGTCATGCTCCTACGGGGGCCTGTAAGGTCTTTGTAAGTAAAGAAATAAATAAACAATCTGCCTCTTAGCCGATAAGCCCAGAGGCCCAAAAGGCAGACCCGCGTTGGCCATGTCTACGTTCGCACCACCCTTTCTTTGTCGGCGTGCCAAGCGCTCGCATATATAGTTTCTTTTTCTTCTCCTCTCGTCTGGTGACGGTGCAATCGTAACGTCATGCGTGTCCACTTTCCTCCGGCTGCTCGGGGCGGCGGTTGTATTCTCGCCTCTGCTTCTGCCATAGCTCTTCATAGGCGCGCTGATTCTCCGGCGTCCGGGCTATTGTGAAAATGACAGAAATAATATAACAATAACAGAGCCGATACGAGATTGTGCGTTGGTATCTATCGTCACGATGAACGCCGAGCAGGGCAATAAATGCTGTCGTGCCTTCGTTCAAACTTCTGCGTCACCTCTGCGTCATGTTCTCAACAGCTTCGCTGGTCATTCACCTTCACGGAGTGGAATGGCTCATGATTTTTCAACGACTGTAATGTTACTTCCATTTGTCCAGAAAGCCGTAGGTAGCAAGGACTAGGAAAATTAGCCGTGCCGCTCGACGCCCTGCGCAGAAGCTTTGACGCGTTCCAACCTCGCGGGTCCGAGTAGGATGTATTCTGGTTGCAACCGCGACTGAAGGAACAATAGGAATTGACCAGTGTAATTTCGCTATCCAGAGGAACAATCTGGCGCCAGAAACTGAGACCCACACATAGCGCTATGTTGCGGCGGTACTTGCGAAGGAAAAGCGCGATATCATCGCACTTTCACATTATGCCTGCGCATAGGAGACATTGGCCTGTGTGGTTTTCGCATGTCTCCCACTAAAGGCAACTCAACTCGAGCGTCTGGCTGTGGTTTTTTGGCGCTAGCGTTGCCGTACCTACACAGCACACTAAATTGATCCAATTAAAAAACAAAAGCGAGAAGTTTGTTTATAGAAGCTCAGGAAAGTCAGCACAATGTGCTTGTATAAGGTGTCAGCGTGCTTCCACATACAGGTACACCAAAGATCTCCACACTTCAGCACTACCTGCTGTATTTTGTTGCGTAGTTGCCTGCGGCTTTAATATTGCTTTATATAATCAATTCTCTTCTTCGAGAATTCCCTTTAGTTCTTAGATTCTTATTTTGAGTTCTCGGCACAGGAATCCGAACTTTAGCATTATGCAGGAGCAGCGAACTTGCGTTAAATTACTGGTCATCCAAAATGAATTCGCTACCTCAAATTGTTAAGTGTTCCCGATGATGCTTCCTAACTATGAACTCTGCAGCCCAATATTGTCGCACCGTATTGAGATCATTTAAACTAACTGCAGGCACGGCGTCGATGAATTCATTATCATGCGTGCATTATCGTGCCTGCAGTATTGCACGGAGACCGAACATCTTTTGCTGCTCTTGACCGAAATCTTTTGCTGCTAGCACGTTTGAGGACTCTATGCCGCCGTTTGCAAGTACCTTATTTTAACTATATCCTGGTTTCCTTGCAGCCGTGAGAAATTTGTAGTTAGTAGTCTTAGTAGTTAAAACTTGTTAGCAGTGCATATGACGCGTTTCTGTGTTCCTTCTTTGCAATTGATCCTACGCGCTACAGTATATCATTGTCCATTTAAGCTTTCTTTTTCAGAGCCATACCTCAGTAGTTGGCTAATTACTATTGGTATAAGGACCGCAGCTTATAGCAAAATTTGCTTTGAGCTACCAAAACAACGATGAACAATGCTAAATTTATGGGACTTCAGGTGTAGATCTTGTAAGGATTTACTCGAGTTAGATAAGACACTCTAATATATCGCGGTTAGAGAACTCATTCTCAACGATATCTAGGACTCAAGTCGATGATTTTTCAAATTGCCAATTCAAATTACTCCATTTATGTGGTTCCTGTGGTAAATTCATGTACCCTAGGAGCAAAGAACACGAGATAAAAGAATGCAGCAGATCCAATGTGCTTTGTTGGAATCCATGTAAAGCGAGCTTGCGAGGTAGTGTTCACGTGCAGCTTCTCAGCTGGCTCAAGGGTGCCCCGAACGAGGAGACCTGCAATGCAATGCTCCTTTAAACGCAACCAGCGTTAAACGGGTTTAACGAGACAGGCTGGCTTTTTGAGCCATTCTCGACCTGCCCTTGCAGTGGCAGATGCGATCTCTCTCACCTCTTGCGCCGGCAAACTCATGTAAACTATGGTCCACGACCGCCTTTCCGCCTACCTGGAGGCTAGGGGACCTTTGCCGACACGATGTTTGGCGTTCACCCATATCTGTCGGCACAGGACGTCTTGCTACAGCTCCACCGCGATGTCACAGAGCCAACTACTACGCGCCTAAATGACAAAGCCGTTTTCGCTCTCCATCTTCGTGGCGCGTTCGACAATGTCAAACACAGTAGCATTCTCGCTGTTTCCACCACAGACTGCGGACAGAAGACTTTCGACTGAACCCGCGCTTTTCTTTCTAGTCGCGCTGTCTTCTTCCGCCTCGATACCACCGAGCACGGCCCGTACCCAATAGGCACACGGGGTACACCTCAAGGAGTGGTCTTGTCACCTCTACTCTTCAACTTGGACATGCTGAGCCTCCCCTCCCTCCTGCAGAAGGTAGAGGGGATACACCACGCGCTCTTTGCTGACGATATTACAATTTGTAGCAACACCGGCTCTCCGGCTCAAATCGAGGAACGCCTACATCAGGCGGCCCTTCTAGTGGGCACTTACACCGCTTCTTGCAACCTAGAGTGTTCTCCATCGAAATCGGCACTCCTATCAGTCTCCCGCCTACCGCCACCACAGATTTTTCTCCCGTGCGGCCCCGTGCCGTCGGTCCAGGACCTTCGAATTCTCGGGGTTCGCCTCTCGTCCTCCCTTGACCCTAAGAGTACCATAGCTAAGAGTACCATAACAAGTGAGTCGTATGATTCGGCGGGTCTCTACCAAGCGTAGCGGCCTCTGAGGGACTCAGTCCCTCCAGTTGGCCCAAGCGTTTGTGACCAGTCGGGTCCTCTACGCCTCACCATACCTTCGCCTGCGTCGTAACCACGAACACCAGCTGGATATTCTTCTCCGCTCCGTGTACAAGCGCGCGCTGGACCTGCCCATCGCTACTCCCAATCGCCGCTTTGCGGCCCTGGGGGAGCACAACTCCTTCGCGGAGCTGCGGGAAGCACATCGCGTCAATCAACTCACTCGTCTGTCGCAGACGCCTTGCGGGCGCCGCCTGCTACACAGACTTGGCCTCAGCTCAATCTCTAACCCGGTCCCTTCATCACCGATACCGGAACCCTGGCGCCAGAAGCTATGCGTGAGGCTACTCCCCCGCAACATGAACCTGGAACAACACCCCGATCGCAGGCAAGCGCGTGCCGCTGCCCTTTAGACATGCCACTCTAAGGGCCCCGGCGTATTCTACGTAGACGTCTTGGGCCCTTCCCCCTCAGGTGACTTCCCGGCCCCTGTCATCAGCGAGGGTCACCACGTCGATGGCCTCTCGTTGAGAGCCGACACTGTAACTCATGCAGAGGAGGTTGCCATCGCTTTGGCTGCCTCCTACCTCACCCCTCGCACTATCTTGATAGATTCCCGCTCAGCCTGTTCTCGATACATCCAGGGTTCCATCGCCCCACTGGCAGCTAGTCTCCTTCGGGCCGCCTCCTGGCGTTTCAACCCTCACTCCATCAGAATAGTCTGAACCACAGGCCGCACAGGTCTTCCCGGCCACGAGGCGGCGAATGCCGCTGCCCGCACTTCTTTCCTCCGAGCCGCTGTCCCTTCATGTCCTGTGTCGGATCCTGGCAACTCGAGCCTCACACGCTTCAGCGATATTCTGGATTATTATCGCACTTCGCGCCGACTCTACCCTAACCTGCACGCGGTTTGGCGACAGCGGACGAACGACTACTACGCCGCCTTCAGACTAATATTTCCTTAGTCCGGCGGTCGGCCGGCAATCATGTCGGAATTCTCAGGCACGTGACCGACTTGTCAGCTCCTCGCCGATACCTTTCACGTTCTGGCTTCGTGCCCTCACCACTTCACCACTCCACTTTCCTTCTCATCCCCTTTCCCCATCCCTACTAAAGAGGCTTGGAAGGAGTACCTGCTTGGCTGCTCTACCTTGGAAGCTCAACGTTCCTTGGTGGCGCGGGCGCGGGCAGTGGCCATCTTCAATGGCTGCCCGGACTAGGGGCTGCCACTCAGGAGCACAGCACGCAACTCTCTTATTAACTTCTTCAATAAAATGTTTATACCATAACCATGCGACCGCCCACGCGATTGCCAGGCGGTGCAACGCATGCGCAACGCGGGGCCATGTCTTCCGATGCCCTCTCCCCCGTCTCGTCAAGGCCACCTCGCCCTCTCCACCACCGGACAAAGGCCCGCATGTGAAGGCCGGCTTCGCCACTCCTCCTCCCCTTGTTGGAGCGAAGTAGTGCGAGTCACCTCTCCCAGATGGCACCGTTGTCCCGCAGCCAAGTGCGAGCTACTCTGCGAGAACCCACGAGCAACAACAGCAGCAGGCGGCAGCCACCGTCAGCAAGAGAGGCGCAGGGGGGATCGCGAAGAAAGCTTCGCTTTAAAAATGCCTATTTTCTTAAGTTGCTAGTTTCTTTATCAAATTAGTGAAATTTTATTAAGGAGGTGCAAGAATCAGAGGACCTGTTATTTGGTTGATTCGGCCATGCTTTGGCATACAGACCCTGGAGGTGTCGTACGCCTCTCAGTTTTGATATATTGCAAAATGCATTAGTAGCACCTGTGACATGGCTTTTGTGTAATTGTGCTTTCGCGCTTCAATGCGTCGCAAAGCAAACACCAGGTAGTCCAACAAGAGCTCGAGCAAAATATTTGAATGTGCAGGTTGGGGAGACCTATAGAGAAATGTTCAAATAATTTGTTTCTGCAAGAACTCCGGACATGTGCTATGTCTAAACCAAGCGTTTTTCCAGAGTTTCAGTAAACACACTGTGACTACAGGCTGTAGGCATTACCATTTTAGACAGAAATCTCTGCGTCCACCGGTTCATCACCGTGCCCACCGACACCTCATGAGACGAGAAGCAAATTTTACAGCAATGCGGTCACTATATGATATTATTTAGATTGTCAAGACTTCTTTGTTTGTCTCGCTACACATATTTTCACAAGTACGTCTTATTTGCTTTCTCCAGAAGGAATTTGTCTTTCTTTCAAATATTGTTGCGCCACTTTCACGCTTCGTATCTGTAAACCATGGGTACAATATCTGCACGGTGCGCGGTGCGTAGAGTATCAGCTTTTGTTATACTAGTCCATGCTTAGAGGTGGCACTGTAGACTTCTGTGCGCTTGGAGCGACACGCGAAGTAGGAATAACAAGACAACCTTAATAAAGCAATTTCACCGCAAGAGAGTTTTTCTCCGTTATTCACACGCAGCAAAATACTCCGGCAAATCAACCTCCGCGTCAGCGTAGTAGGCAACATGCACCTCCTTCCCCAAGACATGCAAGCAAGCACAGCAGGGATTGACATTGCCACGGATGACGCAAACCGGTAAGAAAAACCCAGCGATTTGCCCTTCGTAACTGGTGGGCGGAGGGGGGGGGGCACAGATGTATGGTTGACGACGCTTTTTTTCACGAGCCACCAGCTATTGCGGAAAAGTCGCCCACCCACTTTTTGTCTGACATAGCCACTTGATACCACAACTGGTCACGTTCGTGGAAACCGTGGGATATTGTGAAGCCAATGCTCCCGTTAAGGAGGGAGGAGGGGGCAGCGTATGTATTTCATTCGGCAATTTCTCTGATTCTGCGACTAGCCGAGGCAGAATAGCAAAAAAAGGAAGTTAAAGGCTACCATAGACATAAGGGCTATGAAAGGCTACCAAGAGAATTTTCGAACGCAACAAACGAGGTATTCAATTTCTCCGTAGTATTCGTTGCAGAAAACGAGGTGTTCGCCATTATTTAGCCCTTTACAGCATAGTGGGTCACATATATAAGACACTTAAAACAGCTTCATGAAAGTTAACGTTGTCAAAAAGAAGAAAAAGTCCTACAAATGTAACCAGATTCTGTCATGTCATACATTATTATACACCGGCATCATAGGTCTGAAAACTGTTTCTCAGCGTACTTTTAGAATATAAATGACGGCAGCTTGTAGCGCGAAATGGCCCCAAAATAGGTCAGTTTGACAGTTTTTATGCTTGAAATAATAATACAGAAATACTAGGTGATTTGCTGTTTGTGAGGCACATACAATTATATTATTACAATTATATATTAAAACAAAGTCATACAATTCAGAGATGTGGGGTCCAATAGCCTAAAACTGTTCGAATATATTTTAGTCCAATATTCTGACATCTACTTTGCACAACCGCCGACGCAAGCATCGGGCGGTGTCCCGCAGCGTTGCCTGAACAGACCAATCAAATGCTCTTTTAGGTTATAGGAGGTGATTTTTCTTTGCTTTGAAAATGAATATAATTGCCCACATTGAGCGGGTTTCATTTGTAATTGGCTGCCAGGAGTCGAGGATTACGCTCAAGTGGAGAGGGGTTCGATAGGGCCAAGCCAGTGCAATGAATATAGATAACTGGATGAAGAGGGTGGTATCAGCACCGGCGATTGGTCCGCTTTCCCTTTGTTGGCTTGCGGTGGCTGGCCGAAAATTGCGGCGGCGAGCAACGGAAGGTCAAAAATGTCACTAAAATGGATCCTCAGGAAAGAAGAGTTGGCAGGGTGAGGTCATGAAAGTGCCGCAGGTGCTCAAAAACGTTACACGGCAAAGCAAAAAGTTTTATTATACGTAAATAAACCCAAGCTCTCCGACAGGTGCTAGTAGCCAGTGCCCGAGTGATCGGCCGCAGCCAACTTTATCCCTTTAGGAACGGGGCAGCCTAAGGCGTCGAATCATAAATATATCTTTCTATTGTGTCCAGTCCAATCATGCATAATCAATGTGTACACGTCATATCACATGGGGAGCTATAGCGGTTTTCGGGACGTCGCGTGACAGACAGGTGAAGTGAGCGTGGCCCGACTAGTTTTCGACCAATCGCAGTGGGCTCATTGCAGAATTGCAATAGAAAAGTTAGGACTAGCTTTACGTTATAGGCCCCATGGTAAACAGGAAGCCATCTAACCGCTCATGAGCGAAGCCTGCGCACGGCTTCCGAAATGCATAGCGCGTCGGTGCATGCTAACGCTGAGAAACGCGTCATACGGCAGCGGGGTTCCTCTCTGGTGCTTCTTTCTAAACGCATTGCGCAATCTAGCGGTGCTGCCAAGAACATCGCGCGAGGTGTCCAATACAAGATTCGTTGCGTGCTGGTGCTTGGGAATGCTAAAAATTGTTCCCTTTGTTCCTCACGCCCAGTGATTCAAGCTGTCGTCAAACAATTTCATTGAAGACCAGCACAGACCGACCGGTACCTACCCAGTGCTCAAAGTCGGCGTCACGGGGTTTTGTTGAACAGCTGTGCATACTCAGTCCTGCGTCTACAGTGCTCCACGTCGCCGAGAAAGGGGTTCGTTAAGAGTGGCTCATATGTACAGAGTGCCGCATACACCATAACTCAAGTTCGTCGGATGGTTGGGTTCGAGCCTTGTACGCTCAGCACAGCACCCTGATGCTCGAACCAATCGACCTTGGACCATATATCAGCGGCCCTGCAGAGTAGTGCGAGTCGAGATGCCTGGCACGCCGGTGCGTGCATATCCTGAGAATTGCTTCCTCGCTAACCTGCCACCTAGTGGCACATACACTCTGACCAAAGTTTTCGAGATGTTTATTGGAGAGCGGCAGATACCCAGTGCGTTTATGGCGCAGCTCACTCAAGCGCTGGAGGGAAAGACGTTCATTGAAATGCGGCGCACGCCGTGTGCATTATGGCGCAGCTTGCTAAAGCGTTGGCATGCTGCCCTTGTGGAAGCCGTGCACACGTGGGTTGGATTCCACGCAGCACGGGAGAAATTTGAAAGGTTTTCTAACGATGGATTCAGCTGGTCGAAAGTGAGCCGAGGTGCTCTAGAGCACTTCCCACTGCACGCGCTACACCAAGAAGCGGCGCCACCGTAAGGCCCCCCCTCGACGTATCTTCGATTCCGCAGCTCAACAAAGAAATTTAAGTGACTTTTTTGACATTGTAGGCTAGCACATTCCCAGTGGCACTTATCTAGTTACCAAAGGTAGCGGCAAAAGCGTTTATTGATGTGCCGTACATATTTACTCTCCCGTACTCAGTGACCTATATTGAAGAGTGGCAAATTGAAGAGTGATCCAAATTTGTGTCAAAAGATGTTCAATGAATAACGGTACATACACAATGCCCCATGCCCAGTGATCCATGTTGGTCGGATGGTTGCTTTCGAACCTCATTCATTCAGAACAGCAGTCTGATACTCTACCGCTGCCAGTGACCCAGGTACACGTATGAATAGACAGACAGATTAGACAGACAGACAGATTAGACAGACAGACAGACAGACAGACAGACAGACAGACAGACAGACAGACAGACAGACAGACAGACAGACAGACAGACAGACAGACAGACAGACAGACAGACAGACAGACAGACAGACAGACAGACAGACAGACAGACAGACAGACAGACAGACAGACAGACAGACAGACAGACAGACAGACAGACAGACAGACAGACAGACAGACAGACAGACAGACAGACAGACAGACAGACAGACAGACAGACAGACAGACAGACAGACAGACAGACAGACAGACAGACAGACAGACAGACAGACAGACAGACAGACAGACAGACAGACAGACAGACAGACAGACAGACAGACAGACAGACAGACAGACAGACAGACAGACAGACAGACAGACAGACAGACAGACAGACAGACAGACAGACAGACAGACAGACAGACAGACAGACAGACAGACAGACAGACAGACAGACAGACAGACAGACAGACAGACAGACAGACAGACAGACAGACAGACAGACAGACAGACAGACAGACAGACAGACAGACAGACAGACAGACAGACAGACAGACAGACAGACAGACAGACAGACAGACAGACAGACAGACAGACAGACAGACAGACAGACAGACAGACAGACAGACAGACAGACAGACAGACAGACAGACAGACAGACAGACAGACAGACAGACAGACAGACAGACAGACAGACAGACAGACAGACAGACAGACAGACAGACAGACAGACAGACAGATAGACAGATAGATAGATAGATAGATAGATAGATAGATAGATAGATAGATAGATAGATAGATAGATAGATAGATAGATAGATAGATAGATAGATAGATAGACAGACAGACAGACAGACAGACAGACAGACAGACAGACAGACAGACAGACAGACAGACAGACAGACAGACAGACAGACAGACAGACAGACAGACAGACAGACAGACAGACAGATAGATAGATAGATAGATAGATAGATAGATAGATAGATAGTCAACCAGCCCCCAGAAAGATCATATACTCCGCTTCACACACACACACACACACACACCCATATGTATATATAATGAAAGGGGGTTTACTGCAGCTCGTACGCGGGATCGCAAGTGATCGCAAGTGATGATGTACTCTAGACGTTTTGAAGAAAATTGTGAAGAGCGCAACATACCCATTGGCACATAAACAGTGGCCCAAGTTGGTTTATGGTTGCACAGCTAGATAGCTAGGCAGCTAGGAAAAACATCTAGTTTTACAATGCTAAGAACACCATTCGCATAGACATTATATTGCGACCGATCTGCATTTGTGCCATTTCGCGCGGAGGGATGTAATACACAGAAATAGGCGTTTGCTTGAGCACAAGTAAGGAGCAGCTTGCTGGTGACACTTGCATGATTAACTGGCGTGCAACATTTCCTCAGCAACAACCAGATAATAGAGTGCACTAAGAAAGGATTGCTGTATGATGCTGCGGTATCCACGCTTCTTACACAACTGAAGAATTCCCCCACCAGTTGGTTCCTCCTTTAAAGTTGTAGTTCGGGAGGGACTAGGTCGACAACACTCCTGTAGACAATGTGCTGCATTTGGATCCGTCAGGAAACCCAGTACAGCCGGCAACATTACTAGAGCAGCCATTCAATTCTGCTAACCGGTATACTGTCTATCTCACACATCGCCCTAACGCAGGGGCTTTGGCCAGAGAGTTTCATACAAAATTGCTAGAGGGAATTCTGACTCTAATGTCCACGGAAGCTGCAAGCGGGGCTTCACCGACTACGTGAATAAAGGGTAGTGCATGGATAGGACAGGACGTGTAATGAGGAGGGCAGATAACCGATGGTCATTAAGGGTTACGGACTGGGTTCCAAAGGAAGGGAAGCGTAGCAGGGGACGGCAGAAAGTTAGGAGGGCGGATAAGATTAAGAAATATGCAGGGACAACATGGCCACAATTAGTACATGACCGGGGTATTTGGACAAGTATGGGAGAGGCCTTTGCTCTGCAGTGGGCGTAACCAGGCTGATGATGATGATGATAAAATTTCCGACAACAAAAGAAGATAAGCCGTAATAAACGAAGCCCCATCAAAGTCTGAAGCCGCAAGCACGAAGTTCACACAAATATATGTACTACCAATGATTTCCCTGGTGGCTGAATGATCGCCGCGCCAAAGTTCCCTCTAGTGGCTCTTGAAGGAAACACTATGGCTATGGCGTCCTGCTGCTGAGCACAAGGTTGTGCGTTAGGGTTACTGACCGTAGCGGCCACACCTCTATGGAGTGGAAGTGATCCGACCAGTTTAGATAAAAATTTTAGATAAAAATGTGAATTTTAGATAAAAATAAATCTGATTCAAACCTTTTATACAACAGTTTTCTCGAGAAAATTATTGAAATTTACGAACATTCTTTTCCTTTGGTAACTGTTAGAAAGTTTAAGAAAGCGAGGAAACCCTGGGTTACCTACGACTTAGTCAAGAGAATGAAAGCACGAGATAAGCTCTTCAGCAACTTCCTGAAATATAAGGACGCAGAAATTTTTAAGCAATATAAGAAGGTCAGGAACAGGCTTAATGCCGACATAAAAAAGTCATGTGTTGATTACTACGCTAACAAATTTACGGACATTCTCTATGATCCTAAGAAAACTTGGCGAACTCTAAAGGACCTATTACGGCACACAAAAAATAGCATTCCCCAGGAACTTACGTACGGCGATAGAGTGCTAAGTGGTAAATCCCTCGCGGAAGTATTCAATCAGCAGTTCTTGTGCTTTGGCTCCTTTGACTCAGAAGTTAGCAACAACTTTAAGGACTATATTAACACCAGTTTGCAAAATACTATGTATCTTCGTCCTGTTACACCTACAGAAATAGCACATATTATTAGCAATTTAAAGAACAGCTCTTCTTGTGGTTATGACGGTATTAAAATAGCACCAATTAAAGCAGTCGCGGATTTATTATGCAGTGTTCTTTGTGACATAACAAATATTGTGTTTTCTACAGGCACATTTCCGGATAACATGAAAATTGCTAGGATCGTCGTCTTGCATAAAGCTGGCGCAACTGATTGCATCAGTAATTACCGGCCGATATCAATACTTCCAGTTTTTTCAAAAATTATTGAAAAAGCCTTAAATTCTAGAATAACTGGACACATGCAAAAGCATAACCTTATATCCCCGAATCAGTATGGCTTTCAAAGGGGTAAATCCACTGAATCTGCGTTACTTGAAATACGTGATAAAATTGTTACCAATATAGAAAACCAACAATACACGATAGGCTTATTTTTAGACTTTAATAAAGCATTTGGTTCAATTAAACATGACATACTTTTTTCTAAATTACCCTTTTATGGAATTAGAGGCATTGCTTTAGACTTACTGCGTAGCTATCTATCGCACCGCTCCCAATTTGTGGAAATCAACAGCATAAAATCGGATTTAGCAGACATTAGGTACGGCGTCCCGCAGGGTTCTATTATAGGTCCTACGATTTTCGTTCTTTATATCAATTATATCGTGGCAATACCAGGAACACCCGATATTGTATTATATGCCGACGATACAAACGTTTTTTTCTCCTCTGATAACATCTCCACTCTAATTCCTCTTATTAACAAGTGGTTAAATTCCCTTTCAGTGTGGCTATCGGCTAATCAGTTGAGCCTAAATGTTAAAAAAACAAAGTATATTGTATTTACTCCTATTAACAAACCAGTTAAGTTCGCATCTTCTTTAATATTTCAATCACAACCACTTGAAAGGGTTTCCCAGTTCAAGTTCTTGGGTGTACTCTTCCATGAAAATCTACGGTGGACGCATCACGTAAGATATATTAAACGTAGCATAGCACAATTAGTTGGTATGCTCAATAAGCATCGCACGCTGTTACCTTTAAAACTTAAACGTCAGTTATACTTTTCTACTATCCATTCTAGACTCCACTATTGTCTACTTATCTGGGGCGTCACTTCTAAGGCTAACTTGGAAACTCTATTCCGAATGCAGAAGAAGTGTGTTCGTATTATTAATAACCTATCGATGTACGAACATACCTCTGAGTACTTTCACCAGGACACTATTTTGAGTGTCGCTAGTTTGTATAAACAAAAGTTATCCGAAAAAGCTTTTTTAGAATTCATAAGTAATCGTGAGAACTTTTTTCTATATATACTAATACCACAACTAACTACACGTTAAGAGCTAGGCATTTTATTAAGGTAAAAACTAGAACAAACTACGGCAATCAGCTTTTACAGGGGCAGATTCCTAATTTACTTAATTATGAGCATGCTTTATTTGATATCATGCAAGATTCCTCAACCATTTCAATGTTCAGAAAGAAATCAAAACTGTATTTTTCCAACAAATGACACCTGTTTTTTGTAATTTATTTCCTGTTTTTTCGACTGATATGCAATTTCATGCGTTGCAAGACTTTTTGTTCCCATGTGGCCTTTTGGCCTTCCTGTATCTTTCGGTACGCACTTTATTTCTTCATTTTCATTATTTACACTGATTGTGTTGCAATGATTTCTTGTATGTATAATTGTAACATTCGTATATATAAGTATGTATATGTGTGTATTATGTGTATATATGTATATATTTTTTGCACTGTTGTCTGCTGTGCTCGTGGCGCCAGGGGCCTAGTCAGGCGTGTATAGTCACGCCTTTTGCTCCGGCGCCATGACAATCTTGTATTGTGAAAATTGTAATAAACTTCAAACTTCAAACAATTGTCAGCGCTGCGGCTGCACGAACTACTGCGGACGGCAGCGCAAGGTGAATTGACGACGCAAGCAAACAACGCAGGAGGCGGAGCCAGGCGCGCTGATGACTTTCCGATCATTGCAAGCCGTTGTCGCTCTTCTGCGTCTTATCCATCTGCGTCGAACCGTTAGGCACCGTGGTCGACTGCGCTCCGACGGCGGCAGCGTCAGGCGAGGCCGCGAGTGCCGTGTATCGATAGAGGCCTGCGATGGCCTCAGAGAGCGCCCGCTGCTGACAGTCTCGGGCTCCCTGTGTTCTCGTCGTTGAGTTCGCGTTGAAAAGATACGCGCGGGCCCCAATATCGAAAGCGATCTGCGATCAGGGCGCATTGCGGCGAGAGCTGACAGCTTCGTGTGCTCACTGTTTTTGCCGCGTAGCTCGCCTTGAAGCGAGATGCAGCATGAAAGTGAATTCGCTCACTGCTACACAAGCGATCTTGAAAGACATCGTCTTACGTGACTGATGGACGGAGGGACTGACCGACGGACGATTTTCCTCGTTGGGTAAGCATAAGAAGTGCTTACGCATTTTCAACGCTCGTGTGCACAGTTATGGGTGTATGTCAACGAAACTCTTCAGCGCGTCTCGTTACCCCAGTGTTTCTCTCGGTTGTTAAACACAGTAAATCCATCAATCAATATTCCATCTGTCACTAGAACAATGCCGCTTGGTATGTGTATTGGCTTGTAAGACAAAAGTTGCTATGCAGGTTATTAGTATATTAGGGAACCCGTACCATCGGTGAAACAAGGTGCTGCTGGTTATATAGAAATAATCTAGACCTTTGCCTTGATCCTTGAAAAACTTTTGTTTCATGTATAACTTTGTTTTTGTTT
This sequence comes from Dermacentor variabilis, assembly GCF_050947875.1. Lineage (NCBI taxonomy): Eukaryota > Metazoa > Arthropoda > Arachnida > Ixodida > Ixodidae > Dermacentor > Dermacentor variabilis. The sequence goes on along the minus strand of NC_134578.1, from coordinate 98,204,651 downwards.
CGTTCTAGAAGGAACACGCTTAGGCTCTGCACTGCTTACAACAGTAAAGTAGGCGTGAAGAACATGGTGCTCGACCTAGCAAATGCCGTCCGACGGGATGTCATTAAATCAGAGTAAGTGTATTTACGAGCATTAAAACGCCGTGCACATTAATGATTTTTATTTCTTTTTGTTTGGTTCTTGAGGAATGTTCTAAGTATTTCTGGAACCCTTGATCATTACCCTGTTTTCCAAGGCATGCTGTTTGCATACGGCGACTTCCTCTAATGTCTCTTCCTCTCTACCTTTATTTGCTACGCATTTCCGATCCCCTATCGTTTATGACATGCAGGCGTGCACATTCGAGATGCAGTCACTGGCCCAACTGTGAATTTGTTTATGTCCTTTACTTCCGTTAAAAAATAATAAATTACTTGTATAACCGCTTTTTAACAAGTCCTGGAACAACATAAGGTTTGAGAACTCTCGCAGCCATTCAGTAAAAATAAACACCTACTATGGAATGTCACAACAGGAAAATGGGCAAGCTAAGCAGAAAGTGAGAACTGGGAATGATATGAGCGTGCAAATACATTACATATACCAGAAAAAATTATGAAAAGATACTTCACATACAACGCAACGAAAGTGCACTAAAGAAGAGAAGAAAATGCCTTGCACAATGTATGAAGCTAAGATGCAAGGCAAACTTGACAAAAAATGTACGGAATATGTACATGAATGATGTACAAAATACAACATTAATATGTTTACTAATATGTTGCCGCATGGTGTACAATGTATCGTGTCTCACAAAGCCGACAGGCTGGCTTGTGTGGCCATGCTAAGTAACAATGGCAGACGAAAGTGTGACAAAGAAAGGACAACGGCGTTAAGGACAACTTGCAAATAAATACCCCATGCAGGGACCGAAATCCAACCGACAGGGGCTTCAGTAAGCAACGTCAGAAAATGGTAAAGTAATGAAGTTGGACGATTAATTTCTCATACCCTAGAAATTATGCTTTCTTGCGCTCATTTGCACGAACCTACGAAATTTATATTTCTCCTTGATACGTCTGCATTTTTGTGAGTCCTTCATCTTCACTTTGAAACTGAACTTGAACAGCGCGAATAAAAGAAGGACACGACGAAACAAATACCATAAACAAGCGCTGCTTCACCAGCACCATTGGCCCTACTAGTTAGCTCACTATAACAACTGCATAAATTCGCCCTTCTTTTTCCTTTCCTGTAGGCTCCACCTGAAGTCTTCCAGCAGTAGCTCGCTGGTGGCCCCCATTTCGCGGCTTTCGGCGCCAGGTGGGCTTCATACTGACAAAATATTTGCACGCCTGTGATGAATGGTCGGTGCCACGAGGCAGTCTCACTTGGCTCTGGTTCCGTCGCGTTGATGTCGACTCGAATTCGTCTACCCGGCTTAGTGTGGTGCCACTTGCGATGCCGGCGGCGCTATAACGGTAAACTACTTTAATGTATTTTTATTCCAAACGTCTGAGGTCTTATTTACGTAACCGCAGATGCAAGCATCGGAGGGTCATTCGCAGCGTTGTTCGAACCGCCCAATGAATATATCTAATCGTCTAGAGGAGATCGCTTTTGCTTGCTTTGAAAGCGAATAGCATTGCCTACCTTGACGGACTCTTCTTATCTAATTTGCTGCAGAGAGGCAAGGAAAACGCAGAAATGGAGAGGGTTTTTGTGGAGCGCGGCTAGCTCAGTTAAAGTAGCTAAGCAGATAAGGAGCGCAGCGCTGGCGTCGGCGATTGGTCCGCTTCCCCTCGTTAACTTGCCGTGTCATGTCGAACGTTAAGGCGGCGTGCAACGGAAGGGTTCAATTGCCGCCTAAAACGGATCCTCAGCCTGGAAGAGTTGGCAGATCGATGTCCTCTCCGTGTCGGAAGGGCTCGACAAAGTTTTACTACCCCGCGAAATGTTTATTATATGCAGCTGAGAAATACATTCTTCCCGGAAGCTCTGAGTAGCTAGTGACATAGTGATCCCCGGGCCGCGATCTTCTATTTCTTTCGGAACGGGACAGTCTTAGGCTATTCCGAAGAAGTCTCAGTTGAGTTCGGTTTATTAATGAACCTTTATTGCCTACAGCTCACTTGGACATGGTGAGTTCTCGCGGTTTTATGACGTCGCGTACAGACAGTCGAAGTGGGCACAGCCCGAAAACTTTTGACCAATGGCGAAAGGCTAATGCGGAAAAAGGCGTAGAATAAAAAAATGATATTTTTTATTCTGTCTAATCATGCATAATCAGTGCGTACACGTCATAGCAGATGGGGATTACTCGCGGTTTTCCTGAGGTTGCATGACAGACAAGCAAAGCAAGGGGGCCCGATTTTTTTTTATTTTTTTTGACGAAGTGTGGAGGGCAGACCGTATAAATGGAATAGCTAACTTTGGAATGGCTTAACGTTATAGCGCCCCTGTTGCACGTTCATCGATTCAGCAGCTCTCGAAGCATATTCATTTGGGCTTCTTTTTGAGGGAGTGCAAAAGGTGCTTTCCATGGTAGGCCTCTCATTAACTCATGGCTTCTCTGTTCGCCTTTTCAAGCATTTTATTTTGGAGTCAGAGCCTTAGATGTTCCATGCCAAATGTTATCCTTTAATGGAGGATGCCGTTAGTGAGCAGTCTTGAAGCCTTAATACCTGCGCCACGCAGTCGCGCAGCACTTCTTCTATAGCCCTTCTATGTCTTTTCTTCTACGGCCCTAGATGCGTACGGCCTCTAGGGCCATACGGCTCAGCGTTCGCTGAACACAGTGTCTGGTGTTACCATCCTGATCAAGCTTGACACCTAGTGCCTCCCCTCCATGCATTATCGGAGAGGATGCCCGCTAGACGACAACTAATTGCTATCGAAGGGAGGCTGGATTAGAACCCCCACAGTGCTATTGGTATGAATCAATTTCCACACTAACATCTTTAAAGGTGGTTAGTGTGAGTGAAACGTGCCTCAGATTTCCGAGATAATAAGTGTCTTTCCCCGTTTTGGAATTATCGTGATTATAGACATCTTTCATACTGGTAGAATGGCTGATGGCAGTTATGGATCATGGATTTCTTCCGAAACGCGCTCAAGTTTCGAGTCCTTCAGGTTCTTATAAGCTTAATACGTCACCGTATCATATGCTGGAGCCTCCACGGCGACTTTCAACACTGCCGTGCTTAACTGCGAGTGGATGTTCACGGAACTTAAATTGAGATAGCCTGACAGTTGGTAATTGTAACAGTGATGAAATACTTGCCAAATTTTCTTCCTTGACAACCCAATATCATCAACATCACTTTATTGTTTCATTAAATTGTCATGTTTGTTTATTAATCGGTCTTGTGTAGTCCTTCGCGGGTTTCTTCGCGGTTTCTGAACCCCGAGAGCTGTATTAAACAACCGAACAGCCCCTTGGACTGACTGACGACGAGACCAGGCATAGATTTTCCTAGAAGAGCGGAGTCAAAGCAACCGGGTGCCTTCGTTCGCACACCCCATAGCCGCCAGCAGCAAAGAGGCCGAGCTTATCATAAACAGGGCACTCGTCAGAACGACGCTAAGCCTGATCTGCAACAATATCAACGTGGTTTTCACTGAGCCTGCAACGCTTCAACTTCAACTGATAAGCAGCTATCTTGAAATCCTTAAGAAGGAGCATTGTTTTCTAGACAAGGAGATCGAACTATGCCTTTCTAATGATGGAATATTTGAAGAATATACCCTTCGTGAAGACTACAAGAATGAATTATTCCCGCTCACCACTTCATACATAATACATAATACATCATACATACATAATACATATACATCATACATACATACATACATACAACATGCATACATAATACATCATACATAATCGCACATGCAATTGAAATGAGACAGATTATAAACAGTCAAGCTATGAAACAGATCTATGGAAGCAAAATGTCTAGTTTCTTATTCCTGTTATTGGAAGAACTGCAAGAAGCAGAACCGGTCAAAGATTGAAAACATCAGCTTCAAGCCATGACCAAGCTGAAGAAGGCATAAGAATAAATGACATCAAGACATAAATCTTCAATGACGTTGTAAGGCCTACTGAAAAGAAAAGCGTCGTTCTTAAAACATCCACTGTAATCGTTACTAACGCCGATGATGGAAACGAAAACAAAGCAATTGTGTTGGAATTTACAGCCACGTCGAAGGCGCAAGAATGAACTAGAAGGATCTATTGCAGCCAAAATGATATAGAACGAGCCATTGGACAGTGTGCTGGACATGCGACCGGTCAAAATACCAAAAAATTCTTCGACAAGGTTTCTGATTAACGGTTCAAAGGCCCACGAATACGTCATCCTCACCGAAGAATTACGGCACTTTAGACGCAAAACAACGCGTTCCCGTGACAGTGAAGACAATGGGAGTCTCAAAGAAACCGTAGTCAGATCAATTCTGGCCACTGCTGGTGCCGACGACCGGCGCCTGACCGTCCCCGTGCAACCAATGTAGGCGAGCGTCCGCCCACAACGTAGTCTCTCGGCCTTAGAACTGGTCAACTGCGAAGTTGTCGCACGTGGCACGAACAACCAACGTCAAAACCAGTAAGGTTTGGACGAGTGGAGATATTTGGTAAGGCAAGGACCGCCATACACCAGAACCGAGACGTCAACTGCGCAGAGACAACGCAGCGTAAATGCAGAACAAGGTGGTCGTATTGCAGAAGGCTGTGCCGACGCTGGAAATGAAATAAGGGCGTTCCCGTCGTTGCCCGAAAGACCAAACACCGACAGAATTTTTGTTTAACGCTGAAAAACGTCGGTTAAGTCCTCTTCGAGTGCATAACAGGATTATCAGAACGGAAGGAAACCAAACCGTGTCTTGGAGAATAGAACGAGCTCAGGAAACAGATCGTGGCAGAAGCCAGTCACAAGACCAGCTAACGCGAACAAGTGAGCAACACCGCCCGTGTAAGGTGTTCCTCACTAACAGGCCTGCTGAAAGTTTTCATTTTCGTAGGGGGCTGGCCGGACTGCCTTTTCACAAGCGATACACATATAACGCTTATTTGTAGGGCTGGGGCATGTGTTGAATAACTTACTTAGCCACTATCATCATCATCATCAATTTCCTTTCAAATAACTGGCTGTTTTTAATGCGTAAACATTCTTCGGCGAGCTGCCCAGCCCAGTAACGCAAAAATTGTAATACCTTGTATCTGCACGAAAATGCGTAATTTGCCAAGTTTGGACATTTAATGGTTACGATAGTGCAAGTATGCATGATTGGAAGCATTCAAGAGGTAAGGAACAATTTAAACAAAAATAACATAAAAAGAGCTTATCCATCAAGCTGTGGCTCCGGAGAAAATGCATTGGCAAGATAATAGTAGGGGTGAGCCAACTCAAATTTGGGGGTGGGTCCAATTGAATTTAGGGGTTTGGTCAAGTTGAAATTTGGAGTTGGGCGTACAGCAATTTGGGAGTTGGACAATTAGTAATTTGCAAATGGCTCAATTTGAAACTTTGGGTTGGGTGAGCTGGGAACTTAATCGTGTGTAAACATTAAACTCAGGGGTCGGCCAACTTAACATTGTCGGTGGGCGAACCTAAATTAAGGGGTGGGTCAACTTAAATTTAGGGGTGAGTGAACTTGAAACTTCGGGCCGGGCCAACCTAAATTTGTACGTAGGCCAACTTAAAATTTGGGGGTTCGCCAACTTAGGCGATGGGCCATGTCTAAATCCAGGGTTGAGCGAATCTCTATTGGTGGATGGGATATAATGTGGGGTGGACCAACCAAAATTTGGGGGTTGGCCCATTTAATATTTGGGGGTGGGCCAACTTGAAATTTGCATGTAGGGGAACTTAAATTGAGGTGTGGGTCAACTTCAAGTTCGTGGCTTGCGGCGGCCCAGCTGTAACTTGGGGGTGGGCCAATTTCAGCTTTCGGGTAAGCGTACTTAAAATTTGGGGGTTGGCTGAGCTAAAATGTCGGGTCAGGCCAACTTAGAATTTGGGGATGGACCTATATAAATTTGGGAGTGTGCCAACTTGAGGTTTTTGGCTGACCCAACGTCCAATTGAACGCTGCTCAGCGTCCTTCGACTTATCAACGTCCGTCGGGCAAGCGAACAAGTTGAGACGCGTGGAGCGTTCTCATTCTCAGGCGAAGTCGGAACGTTCTCAGGCGAAGTCAGAATACAGGCGAGAGCTTTCGTTGGCAAGGCAGGCGCGCATATCACAGGCTTGCGAGTGGAGAAGTTTCTTTGCGCGTGTAGCGTGCGTTTGTCCCTAGGCGTGCCGGCATGGCGGAGGGGGGTCGAGTTTACGCCCGACCGATGACTGCCCGCGCGTTGAGGCAGTGCACATGGACGCCCCATTTGGTGATCACTGTCTCTGAAGGGGCAAGGTTCTGACTGGTGTTGTATATGTCACGGGCCAATTTGTTAGTCGCGACACTAGACTGCACTTTTTACAAGCCCTGCTCCAGGAGGATACATGTAACCGGCAAACCGGAGGCCTCAGGAGAGCACCCGAGGTTATATTAGAGCAGGCGGGGCAGGATATCCGTGGCACACAAGCGGTAGCGAGGGGATCAAAGCTAGAAGCAGGGCGGCCCGTGGGTTCGGGCCTCAGCGATCCTCAACCCACGAACCGGTCCGACTTCCAGCTTTCATGACCCCGTTGCCGCTTTGGTGTCCTGGAGGCGCCGCCAATAATGCGAAATAGTGACACGTTGTTTTAATTAGCAAACGACACGATTGAATAAATATAATCGTATCGAGCCGCCAACTTGTGATGCTAGGTTCAGCACGACCGCGCCCCGCGACATCTGGCGCGCCTAGCGACAAGCGCATACAACACGCGCTAAGAAACTCCTCCCTAGTGCCTAAGCAGAGTCGTTTATTCAAGGAGCGAAAGACCCCACATTTACTCTCTCGCACCCGCTCTTACTCGCGCATGCGCGCAAACGTCCGTCGTCTCCACAAGTGCCACGCCCCGCTTTACCGACTAGCTATTGGAAATACGCTGCCCGGCGTTGCGGCTCAATCGGTACAATTGCATTGAAGGGGCCGCATGCGGCGACAAAATTTGACAATTTCCTACTAAGGATTAAGCACTTTTGCCACCCAAAAGACCACTAGTAGACGCGCATAAGCTACGAATAGCAATTAAGCAAACAAAGGAAAACGAAGCCACATTCCAGCCAGAGAATGGTTGTGCATTAGCAGACAATTCTTAAAATTTCTTTCTTGCTTTTTCTCTTGCGTAGTCACTTCAAAGCGGCCTTCATGTTCATAAAGGCGGTCCAATATTGTGGAAGATGTGGTAAGGCTTACCTGGTGGGTTCTGTGATCTAATAAAGCTCGACTAACGTTGATGATATTGTTGTTTCAAGGTATTTAGCTAATATTTTACGGTGGAGTCCAGAAACAAATCGCAAGAAAAGATTTGAGGTACTGATAAGATATATCAGCGAAAATATTGACACTGATATATCTAGTATTGTCACACATTGCCAACACCACGTGACAATATGTGCCGAATTCGAGTATTCCATCCGGATAAAAACTAATGCTCTTCCTAAAATAGCTGCTCTGGGTCTAGCTTTCTTTGGATTAATATCAGGGATGAACTTTCGAAAGCGAAATGTGGAAATCATCCATGAAGGGCCGTTATGTGGCAGTATCTGTTATGAGTGCGTGGGAATTAAAAGCTGAGCGCTGCGAAAGGCTTAAACAAATCTTCGTTTTTGTTGTTGCCAGACACAACGAGGTTCTGCGTCTGCGAAATTCCCACGCAAGACCTGCTCTTACGATGTCCGAGGGTGATGGGCAAGAAATTATTACAGGGCACTCTAAGCATTTTCGTTGCTGATACCGGATAGCCGCTTCAGGAGAAGAAGGCTATACCACAGTACACCTTTGACGAAGGCATTTTTGAGCTATGCCATGAGCGGCAGTCGCTTCCTCATCGCTTTCCAGCAAACTCATATACGCCGCAAATAGGCTCACGTGTTGTTTTAACGCCTCGTGACCATAATACATTCCGGTCAGCCACAGCACGAAGGAACTGGCCAATAAATGCACCAATAATGTCCAATCCCAAGAAGTGAATCATAATACAAAGAAGGGTACGAATCTTTCAATTCTCCCTTCTGCTTCTTTTCGAGCCTTAGTAAGCTGTGGTCGCGGTATGCATTCCCTTTGTTTTTGGGGCGATGACTTGGAGACCTATTGTCGTGCTCGTCCCCATTGTAAAGCGTTCATTGCAGTATGGCCTCTTCAATTTCATTTTTAAGGTGAACGCTCTCGCTTTTGTTTATTCTGTTATCACCAATCGGGCAGGCGAATAGCTTGTGTCCGCTTCCGTGGAACTAGTAGCAGAAAACGATCCTTGGTCTGTAGGCATACGCTTCCAACAAACAGCCGTGATATATAACTCGTTTTGGTAGGTGTGTATGTCCTTCGATTGTAGGAATGTATGCATTGCAAGGTATTGCATAACGTGCTTCAACACCTCTATGCATATTGCACACAATGTGACAGCGAAGTTCTTTAACGGAGCCACTGGCGTGTACATCATATACAACACCTTCAAATAATTCCTCGTCCCAGCCCAGCATACTTGCACCGTAATGCATCACCTGGTTCAAAGTTCATGCCTTGCATCATCGTGAGCTACGGCACTGTTGCCAGACCCTTGAGGCTCACTTCTATTGAGTTCTTACATTTCTCAATAGAGAATCCTGAAATGCCTTCTTGCGAAGGTGATCACCCAGTAACCGCAGAATCTGCCTCTGGGTGGTCTGGTTCTGGCCACGCAGCTTATCTCAGGTGTCACAACGTTGAAGTGAAAGGTGTTCCGAAGACGCAAGACGAGAATGTCATGGATATCACAAAAAAGATAGCGAAGGTTATTAAGATGCCCCTTGAAAGTGGGGACATCGAGGTCTGTCACCGCGTTCGAACTACGGGGAATACAGAAGCGCCAAATATAGTGGTTCAGTTTGTTCGCAGATCAGTTCGTGACCGCTTTCTTGAGAAAGCTCGAAAGCTGAGGATAACGTCAGATGACATTGAACTTGAACTCAAAACCCCCATCTTCATTAACGAGCACTTGAGCCCTTCCATGAAAAAGCTGTTCGGTGCGGCAAATGCAAAGAAAAAGGAGTGCAAGTGGAAATATGCATGGACTCAGAATGGCAAAATATTTGTGCGCAGAACGGATACCTCAGCACTCATAGCGATCACCAAGCTTGATGATTTGCGTCAAATTGTGTAGTTATACTTGCAGACACCTAAAATTTGTTTCTCTACATGGGTTATCAGCCACACGAAATTAAGCATATAGTGAAACCAAAAAAAATCTGTTTTGTCAGTTTTTCATTTAAACGTCAGATCTTTAACAAACAAAGAAGATGAATTAGCTGCTCTACTCGATACTATCGGAGTGTCACTTACAGCGATCATGTTAACTGAAACCTGGTACACATCAGCATCAATTGTATTTCACCGTCATGGCTATCAGTGCATCTATCAAAACCGCGAAGATAAAAGGGGAGGCGGCGTCGCGCTTCTGCTTAGAGAAACATTATCGTGCGAAATAGTCGTAGAATACACGACGACAACTGCTGATTACGAAGTGCTCACTCTACGAAGTTCTAACAAACTTTTCTGTGTCATTTACAGGCCACCATCTGGTGCCATTAATCACTTCTTTGAATTTCTTGAAAAGATTTTTAGCTACGCATCTGATCAGTCCATAGATATGGTTCTAGGTGGCGATATTAACATAAATATGCTTTCATTGAGTCAATCCCAAAAAGAACTCCAGTATTTAATTGCTGCTAATGGTTTTTTTAGCGTAATAACAAAGCCGACGCGTGTGACTTTAGAAAGTGAATCTTTATTAGATGTATTCATTACAAATATTGACAGTAATTTAGTAACTGCAGACGTAGTTTATACCGACATTACTGATCATCTTGGAATCGTCATGATAGCTGATAAGGCTGTACATGTTAATTACAAAAGGCAAATAATTTATACACAATCTATAACTAAAAAAAATCTTGAATCCTTTCTTGCTGCGATTAGCCAACAGACCTGGAACGACGTTTTCGAGGAAGATAGTAGTGATACCGCTTACCTTAACTTCATCACTACATTCAAGGCTATATATGATGCACATTTTCCACTAAGAAAGATAACCATGCCATCAAAAGCACGGAAACCCTGGATGACGTCCGACTTGCTCCAAATGATCAAGCATAAGAACCGATTGTACGCACAGTTTGTACAATCAAAAGATGAAGAGTTGCTTCGGCAATTCAAAAAGTACAGAAATAATCTAACATCAAAACTAAGAATGGCTCGAGACGCCTATTTCACAAATGTATTTTGGAGCCCTGAAGAACAGCGATCGGATGTAATCTGGTGAAAACTGAATTGTTTATTGCAACAAAATACCCGTGATACTTCCGAAAACTTTCAGCATGAAGGAAAACGAATTTATGGGACCTGTTTAGCTGACGCTTTCAACAATTTCTTTATTTTACAGGCAAATCAGAGTCAGGTAGAGTGCAGCCAAAATTACATTGAATTCATGAAGGGAAGCAGCTGTCCATCATCCCTCTTCGTTGCGCCCACGAACTGCACAGAAGTTTTCTCGTGCATAAGTAATATTAAAAATAGCAAGTCAGTAGATGCAACTGGTCTCCAAATAGCGCCCATTAAACATGTTCTTCACGTAATATGCCCCGCTGTTACTCACATTTACAATCTCATATTATCTACCGCTATATTTCCAAAGGCACTGCGAATGGCTCGAGTAATACCGGTTTTTAAAAGCGGTGACAACAATTTGATTCGTAACTATCGTCCAATTTCTATACTGCCAGTGTTCTCGAAGGGTATAGAAAAATTAATGCATGGTAGGGTACTGTCTTTCATTGAAAAACATAACCTGCTCCTTGACTTTCAGCACGGGTTTCGAAAGAATCGATCCACTGAAACAGCATTACTGACTCAAAAAGAAATCATTATAGATATGTTTCAAAATAAGGAAATAGGTGCAGGCATATATATAGACTTTACTAAGGCTTTTGAATTGATAAACCACAGAATTTTACTACATAAACTGGCAAGCTATGGTGTCCGAGGAAAAGCTCACGATCTTATGAAATCGTATTTGTCGAACAGAACACAATATGTTGACTTTAAAAATTCGTTGTCTTCAATACAAAATATTTATGCAGGAGTCCCCCAAGGAAGCATATTGGGGCCGCTCTTATTTTTAATCTATATAAATGATGTTGTGCAATGTGTAACTAATGGAAAGATTGTATCCTACACTGATGACACTTCGGTGTTCATAACCGGGAGATCAGAAAATGACATTGAAGAGAAAGCAATCAAAACACTGAGTGCATTAAATACGTGGGCAAAATCAAATTGTTTGAAGATTAATTCGAAAAAGACAAAAATAATATTGTACTTTCCAAAAGGAAAGATAATTTCTCGGCCGTAGAACGTGTTCTTAAGCTCTGATACTGTTGAAATTGTAGATCCTGTTAAAATCCTTGGCGTTATATTTTCAAAGCATTTGACTTGGAATGATCATGTTGATTATATCAGATCAAAAGTGTCTTCAGCTGTCGGTGTCATGTTGCGGCTGCGCGGTATTCTTCCTGTGAAAGCTAGGCTATTGCTATACAACTCATTAGTTCTTTCTCTTTTGCAATATTGTTGTACCGTTTGGGGCACTACGGGTGTCACAAATTTATCCAAGCTTCACCTTCTTCAAAAAAGAGCTGTAAGATGCATTGCTGGTGTTCCTTATTGTTCCCCCACACATGACTTGTTTTTAAAATATGAAATCCTGCCAATCTATAGTTTATATAATTATAGACTTTTAATGATCTATAAACGGTCTTCACAAAGTCATGAACATTATAATAGTTATCTGGCAAAACTTTAGAAAAACACGCATATCCTGCAGACTAGACATAAAGAAATTTGGTTAGTGCCGACGCCTAGGGCATATTATACCGAGCAGTCTCCTTCTTATACTGTTCCAGTATTATTAAATAAAAACAGAGAATTGTTTGACCCCTTTCAGCATTCAAGTGATGTTATTAAGCGATTTTTTTCTTAGCAAGATTACGTAATGTTACACTCAGTTTAAACCTATACCTGTTACTATTTTTTTTTTTCGTTTCCCCATGACCAGTTATTTGTTTCTTTAATACCTATGTTTGTGCTGCAATGCATAGCGCTGCTTTTTACAAGTGTTTTGTTATTTTGTTTCAGTGTTTATTCGGAAAATTGAAAATCTCTGCCTGTGTACTGTACTGCCAGGTTGATAAAGGGGGCAGGACCTCTGTCAAGCTTACGAGCTTTTAGTCCTGTCTCCTTCTCTGTCCAAGAGAAAAATAAAGACTGAATTGAATTGAAATTGAATTGACTTCTCAGTTTGTAGCTTTTATTTAGGAGATGCCAGCCGTTTAGACTTAGCGAATCAATAAGCCGAGTTACCTTCATCATCGCGATGAACGACTGTAAGTACCAAATGGGCTGCTGGGAAGGAATCGGGATTTTTATTTGGAACAGAATCTGTTTGGTCGCTGCAGCATCATTGAGTGGCCAGTTCTTAAAATTTGTGAAAACGGGAGGCAGAGCAGCCAGTTCGCAAGCGCTGAACTCACAGGAAGTTGACGTGCCTCTTTTGTCGTCTGCTTGGCGATAATATACTACAAAACACAATGTTGCTCGCATTCTAGAGAATTAATTTCTGATATAAAAAAACTTATTTTACAGAGAAGCTGTCTATGGCTAGGATCCCGGGATTTCTCCGTAGCGAAACGTTGACAGAATACCCCAAATGCAATGGCTCCCACCCCTGTAAGGCAGCAGCTACAAGCACTCGGCAAAGTTAAGCGAACAGTGCATACATTCGTTGGAATCACGCGTACAACATCGAGAACAGCATACGTTTCAATAAAGAGCAAGCTCAAAACAAGCATCTGAATCACAAAATTGACGAAAAGGCGCTCCTAGCCTACAAGAAATGCGAATTTCGTAGCGCTCCCCGCATACGTTTCCCGGCAAGCATTACTATCGTGCAAGCTGCCGGGCGACGGCAGCTTCAATGTAGTATATGCAGCAGTGAATGGCGTAACTACACTTACGTAGGGAAAAAGAAAACCAGCCTAGCGATTCATTTGTGTTGTGACAGTGCCATGGGAAGGTCATGTGTAATGAGGACTCCTGATGAGCAGGCTGCACACTAGGCGCATAGAATTTCTCTTCTTGCTATCCACTCTCTTTAAGTGCACGAAGTGACGGCGCAAGCCAAGTCGCAGCCCGTCGGAACGTCTTAGGCTACTAATTAGAAAAAGTACATGTGAATTTCGCCACGTGAACAAACTGAACTTATGTCGCAATGGCTAGTCATTATAGTTGTCGATTACAGCTTCGCTGTCCAACAACATTCACTGCGTGGATTGCAGACCATTTTTTACGCGCAAGCGCAAATGGCTAGGAGGACCGGGGGTAGTGTTAAACAGGGGAGGAAGTGGAGGACGAAGGCGCCTGGAGGCGGTGAACAAAATCGCGTGCCGGCGAAAGTATAAATGAGCTCACTGTGCATGCGCCCAGCCAACACCACCTAGTTGAAAATCAATGTTGTGTTGAGCACAGCGGTGAAAGATAAAAGAGGCGTAGCTTCGCAGAGGAGGAGGGCTGGCAAAGCAGCAAGTGTTTACCTCCTCTGGCACTTTCTACGGGTTGTGTGCGTTCTATGGAGGTTCCCGGTTCTTCTTGAGCGCCGTGCGACCAGGATGCTGCAGTAACGCAAGTGGCGACTGACCGCATGTCAACCGACCCCGAAGTCGTCGCAAAGCGCCGGAGGCATGCTCAGGAAGTGGAGGCTTGAGGAGGCGCGCCAGTGGCAGCGAGCAAAATTACCTTGTGCTGCCTATCACTACGGCACAAAGTGAGCCACGAGAACGCGGCACACAAAAAATGTGTGACCCCACCTCGAGATCGATTTCAGAATACGGCTCTCGCCGCTCCGCAAACTGCGTATTTGCCAACAGAATACAAACCGCCCCATCCCTGCCGCCGCTGCCTTCGCGCTTTGCCCCCTTGCGTGCTTTTCTGCTCCGTGTCACACGCTTTTACTTTCACATACAGCATACGGTGAACAGGGACGAGGTCAACGCGCTTGGACTTGATACAGAACAATCGCGGCGAGCACGACTGCAGAAAGGCGCCTGAAGTGACAATTTTATTGCTGTGGCCGTTATATAGGAATGGCACCCATATATTTGCGCGTTACTCGCGTTCACGATGTGAAATCTGACTAATTTTTGTCTTGTCAAGCTTAAACGCGTTCCGAAATAGTATTACAAATTAAATTAAATTATGGGGTTTTACGTGCCAAAACCACTTTCTGATTATGAGGCACGCCGAAGTGGAGTACTCCGAAAATTTAGACTTCCTGGGGTTCTTTACCGTGCACCTAAATCTAAGCGCACGGGTGTTTTCGTATTTCGCCCCCATCGACATCCGGCGGCCGTTGCCGGGATTCAATCCCGCGACCTCCGTGCTCAGCAACCCAACACCATAGCCACTGAGTAACCACGGCGGCTGTAGTATTACAAATGACTACTACAATTTATTACTATGAGTTTCTTTGGATGCTTGCTAGGTGGATGCCAACATCCTATTCTATATTCGCAAGCGCAGTTTAGATCCAATTCGATCCACCAGACGTGCCATGCGAAGCCGGCCTCGAAGCGAGCACGGGATCGCTCGACCGGAACACCTCTCGCCGTGTTCTGCTCCTAGATGACGATATGTTCGGTTTGAAAATGACTGACCAGACCACGTCGCTATTTTGCAGTCACCTAAAACGTGGTAGCGCACCGCGGCTGACGACGTCGGTGAGGCCTAGGCCAATTGAGTGAGGCTAAACTTAACGCGCGTTCCGAATTACGATCTGCGATGGCGCGCCTGGTGCGCCCAAAGATTTCTTTGAAGTCCATCATGCGACGTATCGCGCGGCGTCACAGCTGATTCAGAAGAATCACCTATAGGAAACCGAACTCGTGCCGCAGGCGTCACGCGTGTGTTAGCGTTTTCAACGTTCCGTGTTGCGTAGAAGGCCTTGTCGCCGTTTTCTGAAGGGCTTCTTAGCTGCGTTCGAATCAAGTGCCGATAGCGGCCTTCTCGATGCGGCAGCTTGTCTTGTATACGCCACTGCTGCAAGACTGCTACCTTGCCCAGGCGTGCGTGTAACTTTTCTGTGGGAGAGCTTAGTCTAGCAGGAGATGCTCCAATCGCACATGGTCTACATCCATGTCTGCAAGGGCTGCGAGCATAGCCGCCGTGCTAAGTCTATCACGAAGAGAGCAATGCCTATATATCCTGTGGTTCTAAGTAGAACATAATTTGCGCATTTTAGCAGTTGTGTGCCCGGACAGTTATCGTAAGTGGGCATTGGGTGCTAAGTTTGGGCGCCGCACACAAGAACGTAAGTGAAAGGCGCTACCGGGTGACATTCACAAGTGAAACAATTAGGACTGCGCGTTGTCCCTGTATTTGCACGCGCGCGTACATTCGAATTAATTTACATCAGACGCCACGCTTGCAGTTAGCATTGTCGCAAGTGCTCCACGCGCTATCTCTTGAGCTGCAAATAGAAACTTGGTAACCTACGGAAGTACGTATATTGTTTCCAAAACAGATTCACCCTAAATAGCAGGTAGTAATTAATGCGTTTTTTTCTCTACGGACGTACGTTGTTCTTCCTGTATCTTTAGTAAGCCGAAATTTGCAGTTATTACTTCTTTTTTGCACGTGTTAATGAAGTCCGTAGTTGCTATCTGACTGTAACCAACCTTTCTCAGTGCCACTTTTCAGCTTGAACGGTACGACTAATAGACATATACATACATTCAGTGTCGATTTTGTGGTTATCACCGTGTGCAGTGACATCAGCCCGTTTCTCATCGCGGGATGGCTGGCGATCATGGAAGCTCCCGAAACGGAGCTGTGGTTTCGCAGCAGCGGTGAAGTGCGCTTCAGCGAATTCCTGGTGCTACAGAGTGGGTACTCATACATACACACAGAACCAGAACACTGGCTGGCATTGGGGTTTCGGAACTGGGTTTGGGCGATACTGCGATATCAAATTAGCTGGCCTCACATCAAGGTAAGTGCAAAAGTTTTGGATGTGACAGTCACTTCGCTAATTTAACCACTTCGGCCCTGGTTCACTCAAATGAGCACAAGCCAACAAACTGCTGGTGATGTTGCAAACAAGCAAAACGCTACAAAAAGAAATCTTGAACATGAAGTAATCTCATTCGTCAACGACATCACTCCTTCTGCTTTTTATTTTTTTAGAACAGCCACTAGGCCTAACTAAAGACACGATAATGTGTTGGACGTGGGCCCATTCAACCAGACCTTTCTAAATTTATTTCTTCACTGCAACCACCTTCTGTAATATTATTACACCTTAGGAGTCTCTTCATATCGCCTTTCAGAAGTTAAAATGAATCTCAATGTTCATGCCGAATGCATAGGTCAGTGTCCGTATGCCGAACAACAGGAATTGAATTCTCGGGTTTTACGTGCCAAAACCACAATTTCATTATGAAGAACGCCGTAGTAGAGGGTTCCGGAATAATTTTCACCTCCAGGGTATCGTTAACTTACCTCCAATGCACGCGACACGGGCATTTCTGAATTTTACTCTCATCGAAGTGCCGCCGCCTAAGAACAGGCGTCCTCATTTCAGCACACCAGAGCTGAGTGGGCAGCGTGTCTCATAGCTTGTGCGTGGCTTGACTGTGTTTTATATGAGGGTATATTTACCTTCTAGGCCTTCAAGCAGTCACTCTTTCTAAAGCGTTATCTTTCCTTGGCTCATTGCTCAGATTTGCTCAATCCTTAGTAGCGGGGCGATCGCAGAGATGGGGCCATCTGCAGTTCCCATGCGTATCGGCAACTCTCTATGGGCCACTGGGTATGTCGTCATGCTGTGGGGTATTTGCCATCGTCGTCATGCCATCGTCATTGTGCAGTCGTCATCGTGCCGTAATCGTCGCACGATCTAACACCATCCTCTTCATGTAGTCGTCGTCTCCTTCTCATATTACAGTCGGCTTCACGCCATCTTAATCAAGGCATCGTCGTCATAGTCATCGTTATGCAGTCGTCCTCATACAGCCGTCGCCACACCATCGTCGTATGCACCCCTCGTCTGCCCATTGTCGCTATACAGTTTTGCATTTCATCAACGTCATTCCTTCTTCGTAGCTGTGTCATCACCGTGACGTCGTCCTTCAATTGTGCATGTACACCCGCGGTCATGCCCGCGTTGCGAAACAGTCGTCGTCAATCATTCCAGCAGGCATCGTCATGATGCCGTCATTGTTATTCCAACTTTTCCCCATGCAATTGTTGTGATACTACCATCGTCGTACAGTCGTTGTCAAACAGTCACCATAACGCTATCGTCGTCGCACACTGTACCTCCGCCCATAGCCTTATGACATCTTCGTCACGCTTACGTCATTATTTCTCGCTGTATCATTTCGGCATTTTCCCTCTGTTGTCGTCACGCTGTTGTAGTTAAAGCGCCTTCGGCTTCACCAGTGTATGCTCAGAAGAACAATGAGCGATCGAACATCGGAGAGGGGCGAGTAGTTGAAACGTGAATGTTTCAAAAGAACCATTAAGGTGAAATATCACGGAAGAAGTGGGATCTTTAAAACCGCAAGCGTTTCACCTAGATCACGATAGGGAGCTAGACCGCCTAGCGCAAACCACAGTTAACGCATAAATATTGACCTTACACTGTCATAGCCATGGTGTGAGTAATTTTTTCGTTAATTTAGGAAGGCACCAGTTACTAGATTTTGATGGCCAAGTTGCCGACAAAATGTTTGCAGAGCTTGATGATTGAAATCTGCCAGACGAACGAGAAAAATATGACAAAGAGGAGAACGAAAATTTATTTTGGTAAAACAAGAAATCATGGCTGCGTCCACGGCACAACAAAATCGTCTGCTAGGTAATGTGAGAACTGTTCTCCCCAATGTGTGCGTGGGTACAAAATTGTTAAGACGTCACCAGCAGGCTTGCGCAGGGATTTTGATGCAGGCAACTTTTTTTGTATCAGTTACCGAATACGCACATTTTTCTGGTTTGCGGAGTAGACGCCCAATCAGAGATCGTTGTTCTAAACGCGCGTTCAGTTTGCGTTCAGTTTTGCCTCACGTGATTGGTCTAGGCCGTGCCGGTAGGCATGGCTGACGATGTCAGCGTGGCGTAGGTCAGTTGCGTGAAACGAAACCGAACGCAAAAAGTAAACGGCCATTTCGAACAACAATCTCCCATGATGTCCCAAGTACACGTTCCTCCAGCAAACCTCTCCAATTTTTCACTGATTAAACTTTGGCTCTCAGTTACTCAAGCTACATGCTAAGAGTGTGTTTCTCGATGTAGCTTACAAAAGTAACTGGTATTCATTTGTAAATGAAGGGAAAGGTGTCCAAATAATAAATATGAAATATTGGCACAACCCATCTCACGCTGACTGCCGAATGTGATGCGATTATAATTCCAGCAATGAAGCGAGGCGTTGTATTTCTAAAATCAAGCTTCTTTACCATTTGCACTGGTCATTCGAAGACTTTCGTTGGTTTAGTTATATGCGACGTACTCCGCTACCGTGCCCTCTTACTAAGGCCCTCACTTCCCAAGGACACTCATGGCAACGACTCTATGACACCAATGGAATGTCGAAGACGTCATGACTTCGATAAACCGAGAAATGTTGTATAACAGCGACGACGTGACGACAATGACATTACAATTCCCAAATAAAGACCGTACAATAATGGCACAGTGACGACAATGGCATGATGAAAATGGGATGACAATGAGTGCATGACAACGATGGCGTGAGGATGAAGGTATGACCACAATGGGACGACGAAGCTGGAATGACGACGATGGTACGAACACGTATGCATTACAGCAACTCTCGGACGATAACGAAATGACGACTATGGCATGACAACGGAGCCATAATCACGATTGAATGGCGATGGCATAATTATGATAGAATGGTGATGAAGGAATAGTGTAAATTGTCACGTGGCGTACAAAATTAAATAAGTAATAATGGTGACGTCCTATCAGGATGTACACTTGCAAACGCTTTCAACGAATACTTTGCTATGTTCCTACGATGATAACTAAATGTGAAAAATGAATGTCGCAGAAGTGCACGAGCGGAGTATCTGCTTTGACCCTCCTATTGAGGCAGAAGTATTTTTCTGTTTCCATTCTCTGCGTAACAAAAACACTTTCGATAAAGATGACCTGAAGCTTAGGCCTGTGAAGTATGCTTTGGAACAATTGGCATGAATGTTGACTTAGAATTTCTCCCAAAACTTCAACTTGCGAAAGTGAGAGTGGTTTATAAAAAAAGAGAGAGAGTGAACTTTATTGAGAACTAGCAGTTTAGTCCGAGGATTGGATGTCGAGACCTTGCCTCTTCGCCGCTTCGTAGGCATGCTGTGTAGCCCTGAGCTGGTAGTCGAGATGGGGGCTGCACAGGGCAGTGTGCCGTCTCGACGAGAGGGTCCCGGGATTAAGGTGTGGGTATTGATGTTTGCACTCCCACAGCATGTCGGGTAGTGTTGCTGATTGAGTTTTACAGATATTGGACATGTGGCTTGGGTAGATGTCGGGGTATATGATGTGATAGAGTGTGAGGGAGGGGTATGTATTGCTCTGTAACAGGCGAAGAGTAGCTGCCTGTGCTCTGTCTAACTTGTGGTGAGGTGTGGGAAAGGTTCTCCTTTCGAGGTAAAATGACTTCACAAGGCCGTTATATCTTGTAAGGCGGTCGCGTGCTGTCAGTGCGCCTGCACCGTAGACAAATATAATTTCTCGGGACATTTACGTATATCATTGCTTCCAGCATTATTCGAGGTAATAGAAGAAACAGTTTTATGCGAGAATCATGGAATTCTGCCGAAATTTCAATTTCTTTCCGACGCATAATACGGACACTAACGCGGAAGATCGAAAACAAAAGTAATACTGGACGGCTTTGTATCAAAATTGCTTGCACTCGAAATATTTGTCGTTTCCTCCAGGGAATTTCACAGGTTTAACCACTCTATGTTGCTAAATAAACATGAGCGTTACTCTCTCCGCGGTGCAGTATTAAACTTAATAAAAAGCTGCTTACACTATTGTATTCAATATGTTGAATTAACAAAACGAAATCCAGATTTGCGACGAATAAGACTGGAGTACCTCAAGGCAATGTCTCAGGGGTGTTGTTCTTTATTATTGTCACAGTCGGTAATGTGTGAAGAAGAGGACTATGATGGTGGTCTGAGAGACGACGAGGAAGAGGGTAGTTTATCGCTGCTATACGCTTGTTGGCCTAGCCATTAAAAGCCATCTGTAAATATACGCACGCTTCTTCCTTTCCGTAACAATACTTTTAAATAATATTGTGTGTATCACTTCGTATGTTAAATTTGTAACACGTGCAGATGACACTCGCTTCTTCTTCAACAGAACCACATGCGAAGCACTGTTCAATATGGATAACATTGTACTTGAAAACTTTCCTGAATGGAGCTTAAGCAGCTGACTCGTTCTAATTGCTCAAATGCTGAAGCTATATTGTATTTGGAACAAGAAATACCCTAATATAAACTAAGCCAAGCCTCTCTATCCGCTCACGCTCATATATTTTGCCTGAGTGATATACAATAATTTGGAATAATATTTACCGAACACCTCGAACGTGGAACCTGGATTGCCAAAAATGATTCACTAATAGTTAAGTTATCCAAGAAACGCGGTTTAGTGAACAATTTTATACAAATTTTGCCCCAAAATATTAGATACGTCTTATACAACTCGATGTTGTCTAAGCACCTGAAGAGGAGGAGGAAGCAGGAGATGCGGCGACTTAGTATGGGGCACCACAACACAGACTAACCTTAATAGGATACTAGTGTGTCTGAAGAAAGCTAAGCGTATCCTTCCGAACGAGACCTATGATGCGCCAATCATACACTCATTTCAAGAACACAAAATCATAGCCGTCAATTGCTTGTAGGAATACGCCCTTATACACCAGGCAAAAAAAGACGTCTAGCTGGATAATAGAAAACAATGCCGAACTAACGCCAAGTAGAAAAACAAGACCACTGCGATACATCTGACCATTGTATCTTCCTTTCCGTAGAACCGGTTACGGACTGCAAATAACCTATGTTCCTTAAATATCAAAGCTGACTCACTCCCGCCTTCTTCATGGAACATTCACTGTCTTAGCTTATAGTGTTTATTTGAGGTGTCATTTCAGTGCTGCATTCATCCGGTGTACTAACCGCTGCGTGCTACAGCTGATTCTTTCTTTGTGATCTTGCAACACAATGCAGAGTGCTTGTTGCAAACGCAGTTAGTTTTGAGCTTCTGTATTCTTTTCTATTTTGTTGATATAGTATGGAAATTTCAGAAATCACGGATAATTTGTTCTAACCCATTCATCTTAAAATCATGTATATTGTCAGCACTGCGTTTTTCATAACATGTTTTGTGTACTTATAATAATGCCGTTGCCGCCACCACTGTAAAGGGGGGAATGGTACCGCTTAACGCATTCCTTCTGCTGGCTATTTCCATCACGCTCCTAGCACCTTTCGACGGGGCTGGAAAAGGAATTGATGGGGGCTAAATGCGAAAACACCCGTGCACTTAGATTTAGGTGCACGTTAAAAACCGCAGGTGGTCGAAATTTCCGCAGTCCTCCAATACGGCGAGACTAATAATCAGCAAGGGGTTTTGGCACGTAAAACCCTATAGGAAATGAATTGATTAATTGAATTGAATCAATTGATCGACGAAGGCGCTACTACGACGGTGGTGCGACGACAATGTAATGATATTACTAAAGTGATAAGGATGGTAAACGACAGCTTGACGAATACAGCATGACGAGAATTGCATGACGACAACTGTGTCACAACATTCCCTGATGAGGACTGCATAACCAGATCATTAGGCCCAAATTAGAACGACGACGATGAAACGACTGCGACGGCACCATGACGAAGGTATGACGAATGTTTGGCGATGATTATATATCGACGACCCAGGGACGAGAATGGAATACCATCAATATGAGGACAATAGGATGACGACGAGTAAATTACGATAATGATGTGACGATGACCGTATACCTAAGGCTGAATGACGGTCACGGCCTGACTACCGCGGCAAGACGAGAATCGGACGACGAAGACCAAGTGACGAGAATAGAATAACCACGACGGCTACACAACGGTGGTGTGACAACTAATGCAGGACGACTGCATGACGACGATGGAGCGGTCATGACAGCATGGCGAGAGACGCACGACAGAGCTGGAATGACGGGTTTGAAACTACCGCGACAGCACAAGGGTCCCGAGCACGTACGTACTGGTCCCTTCAATAAGACCTCTGGGTCGGCGTAGAAGGCGTGAAAGCATTTAAATTGCGAGACTCGGATGACGAAGCATGAATGACGACGGTGGAACGACCACGATGTCATCCCTATTACGAGCACACAGCTAGAGTCCCAAGCAGGTATACAACTTAGGTCACTCGGTCGGCGAAAGTAGATTAGATAGATAGATAGATAGATAGATAGATAGATAGATAGATAGATAGATAGATAGATAGATAGATAGATAGATAGATAGATAGATAGATAGATAGATAGATAGATAGATAGATAGAGATAGATAGATAGATAGATAGATAGATAGATAGATACTCTCAAATCGACCGAAGTAGGCAAATAATTTGAATCGCAATAATAAGCATGCCAATCTATTTATACGTTTTTGTATGACTAATCAATGGGAAAAAATTGGTTGAAAAAAAGATACGTCATGAACTTGGTTTGGCTCAGTTCAGTCAAGACAAATGCACCATCTAATATTTATTGCAATTAGTATTCTTTGCAATTTCGAGAATTATGACTATATATATATATATATATATATATATATATATATATATATATACACAACAATCTATCCTCTTATGCCCACCCAGTGGCCAAAGTTATCGAAGAGCTTGGAGAAATAGGCTTGCGTTCGTTGTCGTGATGGCGTCTTGGCACAGTCGTGATCAATTTGAAGGTGATCGCTCGAGCGGCGACTGAAACTAGGAGCAGCGCCACATTACGTCATCGCCGTCGGTCGAGAGGGAAGCATCAGATAGCTCCCCTCTCTCTCTTTTGCTGTTCCCTGAGCAGCTGTCACTCCCGTCGCCCTTCACGAGACAACCTGCGAATTCATTTCGATTACCTTATCAGCTTATGCACAGAGGCGTCATTGTTAGCCAAGATATGCATGAGACATCGACGCACACACATCATTGCCATGAAAGGGAAACAAACAAAAATGTTGCGAGTGACGGTCGCAGCCTGGAAGAGCATAAAAGTGGAAGAAGGCAGCAAATTTTTATCTTCGCAGTTCCGAAATCGGCCGCTATGCAGCTTGGAAGGCCCGCCGGTCGATGCTCGCGCGATCACCTTCAAATTTATCGCGACTGTACATCCATCGTTGTCACTTCAGATTCGTCATTTAACTCTCGTCACTCCTTGGTCATCCTCGTCATCAAGTCGTCAATCATTCTGGTCGTATCTTCAACGTGATGCGTTCGTGGTTGTATCTTCTCTGTTAGCCATCCCCATCTTATTTTCGACATATCATCGTGTCACTGTCATCGCCATAATGTCTTCTTCGCGCTACTGTCGTCATATTACAGTCATAATACACTCGTCTTCGCCTCACTGCCCTCATCCCGTTGCGGCGTAATTACCGTCATTGCTATAATCTCCGTTATGTATTTGCTTCATCGCGAAGCCACCATGATCGTTCTGTCATCGTCACTCTAACTTCCTCATACTTTCGTCATATCGGCTTGGTCATCCGACGCTGGTGATGTAATTGTCGTCTTCGACTCAATGCTCCATGTTGTCTTAAAATTTGTGCAACTAGGTATGTGGTCACTGTCGTGACGCTGTCGTATAATTACATCCTCGTCATTCTAGTTTTGTCATCAAAATTTTGTTATTCGCTTGTCTATGCCATCATCGTCACAAAGGCGTCCATATGCCATTGTCTTGATGCCTTTGCCCTAAAACCATCTCTGTTACCTGTTCATTACTACGTTCTGTGGAGGTATTGTGGTTGAACTGGATACGGTGCAGGTCAGTAAAGAATTGGTCTGCAGCTTTTACTATACCTTCGAAGTTGCTGTTGATATTGTCCTGGTTATCTTTAAGTGCATACATCTTCGCTTGTCCTCTTCCATGTTCTCTTCTCACCTATTTCACGCTGCGTCCATGTTTTCTGCTTCCTCAGTCATCCTGAGCTTATAATTTCGAATCTCCTTTATTTTCAACTTGTTATTCAGGTTTAACGGGTCTGAGAATTCCATCTGGTGTCTTAGTTGGACACTTTGATTCTTTATAATTTTTTTTATTAGGTCCTCTGTTAGTTGAAAGACCTTGCCTACTGGTTGTCTTGGTGCCCTACCTCCTACCTTAATTTCTGCTTCAGAATCCAGCCTAGTTACGGTTTTATTCATTATCTGTATTCCACTTCATCTCTCCGTTCTATTGTTGGATATTTGCTTGTAAGTACCAGCATGAGTTAGCCTGCTTTTCCCTTACTGCGTCTAGGTTGGTCTGTTCTTGCCAAAATTTAATCTTTCTCTCTTCATAGTGAAGTGGATCCTAGACGTCATTAACCTCTGATACCTGCACCCCACCCCTTTACTGTACCCAACACTTCTACATCCTACACTATGCTCAGATCGACAGAAAATATGAAATCTATTTCATTTCTTGTTTCACCTATAGGAATTTTCCAGGTCCACTTTCTCTTGTTACGCTTCCCGAAGCTGTTCATTGTTCGCAGCTTATTTCCTTCCGCGAATTCTACCAGCATCTCTCGTCTAGTGTTCCTAGAATCGGTGCCGTAGTTGCCAATTTCTTGTTCACCAGTCTCCTTTTCCCCACTTTTGCATTCAAGTCACCCATGACCACCGTATAAACCGCCGCGGTTGTTTAGTGGCTACGATGTTGGGCTGCTGAACACGAGGTCGCGAGATCGAATCCTGACCACGGCGGCCACATTCCAATGGGGGCGAAATGCGAAAACACCCGTGTACGTAAGGTGCACGTTAAAGAACCCCAGCTGGTCGAAATTTCCGGAGTCCTCCACTACGGCTCGCCTCGTTATCAAAAAGTGGTTTTGACGCTGACACCGAGGTGCGTGCCAACGCAAGCAACATCTGTCTTGGCGCTGTGCTCGTTCAACACCTAGAAGGCATTGAGCGAGTGATCGCTTACGCCAGCCACACCCTTTCACGCGCCCAAATCAACTACTACACCTCCGAGAAAGAGTGTCTAGCGGTTGTGTGGGCCATCATGAAATTTCGGTCTTATCTCTACAGTCGCCCTTTCAAGGTGGTGACATACCACCATTCCTTGTGTTGGTTTGCCAACTTACGAGACCCGTCCGGATGACTTGCTCGATGGAGTCTCCGTCTGCAGGAGTTCATTGTTACTATAGTCTACAAATAGGGCCGCAAACACGAAGATGCGGAGACGTTGTCGCGCGCTCCCGTCAAAACTTGCAATAAGGACACGTACGAAGACGGCGCATCCCTTGGAGCCCTCACCGCATCTGACCTGATCATACAGCAGCGCGAGGACGGTGAAATGCGCCCTCTCATCGATCACCTAGAAGGCAACAATGTTACAATCCCACGACACATTTCTCCCAGTCTCTCGACCTTCAGCCTCCGAAAGGGTGGCCTCTAGAAGAAAAACTCGAGTGCCAGCGACAAGGAGTATCTATTGGTCGTGCCTGCCACCCTCCGTGATGACATTCTCCTAGCCTGCCATGATGAGCCCGCGTATGGACACTTGGGATTTTCACGTACTCTTGCAAGAGCACGCCAGACGTACTACTGGCCGAGACTTTCTCTCACGGTGAAGCATTGCGCGCAAAGCTTCCGTGAGTGTCAACGCAGGAAATCACCCACTTTGAAGCCCGGGGGGTTACTCCAACCGATCGCACCACCAAGCGCACCGTTTGATCAAATCGGCATGGATCTTCTGGGACCCTTTCCCTTGTCAGCCAGCGGAAACAAGTGGATTATAGTCGCCACGGACTATCTAACACGCTACGCCGAGACGAAAGACGTACAACGTGCGACAGCCTACGAAGTTGCCCAGTTCTTTATCAATCACATAGGCCTCAGACATGGTACCCCATCACATGTCATCACCGACAGAGGCACTGCCTTTACAGCCCAACTGATCGAGAACATATTCGAGTTGAGCTTTACGCAACATCGCAAGGCGACTGCCTATCATCCGCAGACCAACGGACTGACGGAACGGCTAAACAAAACCATTGCTGACATGCTGTCTATGTATGTAGACGTCAAGCATAAAACATGGGATCAAGTCCTGCCGTACGTTACGTTCGCGTACAACACCGGCATTCAGGAAACCACACGATTGACACCATTCCGTCTTGTCTACGAGCATGAGGTCCAGACCACGCTAGACGCTATGCTCCCGCACGACACCGACGCATTGCTTACTTCCGACGCCGAGAAACTTACCCAACACGCAGAGGCAGCTCGTCACCACGCGCGCATGCCCATCATGAAGCAGCAGATTACAGACGCACGACGCTATAAACTTCGACATCGGCAAGTCGAGTACCAGCCAGGTGACCAAGTCTGGGTGTGGACTCCAGTCTGTCGGCAGGGGTTGTCTGAAAAGCTGCTCAGTAGATACTTTGGACCCTACAAAGTGATACACCGCGTCAGTGAAGTATGAGGTCATTCCCGACGGTGCCGCGTCGCCTCCGCGTCGACAGCACCACTCAGAAATTGTGCATGTTATTCGCCTCAAACCGTAATTCGCGCATTAAGGTGGCGCCAACTTGATCTCATACGACTTCCACACATCCACTTTCTAGTTTAGTAAGCATCGTATTTATGCCTTTCTTTTGGCGGGGCAATAATGCTGCTAGGTGTCACAAGCCAAGGCTGAGAAATAAGTTGCGACTGGAACGCGCGCTCTTCAAGAGGCGGGCGCTGAAGAAGAAGCGGAGGCTGAGGACGCCGGCTAGAGTTTTTGCACGCCATCTTGTACAACTGTGAGTCTCGCCGACATTGGGGACATCTTCAATGGTCTTTTCTTGGCAATATGGAGGCAGGCTTACGTAAGGAAAAATCTTGTCCCCTTCCTCAGCCTACCTACATATGAGTTTGCTTATACTGATCTCGCTCATATATATGTATATATACATATATATATATATATATATATATATATATATATATATATATATATATATATATATATATATATATATATATATATATATATATGTATGTATGTATGTATATATATATATATATTGTTGAGAAGTAGCCTTGGGCAATGCTGGTCATTAGAAATATTCATTCATTTAATTTCTAAGGGGCTAAAAGCGACACCTAAAATTCAACGTCGGCCAGCACTCGGCGGCAATATACAAACCAGAAAGTAACGTGGATGGGCAAGAGAGCCATTGCTTTAACGCGGCAAAGGCGAGATAAATATGGTCTATTATTTGCATGAATAACATATTGCTATGCGACAGAACAAGTAAGTGACCTCCAATCCTCCGCAGCAGAAGCATGGTGCAGCCACTTCGACCAGCCCGGGTGAGAGCCCCTCCTCTGCGTTCGTCTATGTCGAGATGAGGGCTATGGTGACGTTTACCTCACAGACCCCGATTCCTTTACCGCTTGTGTCCATACTGCGCGGTCGACTTGTGCGCTCGCGCAGGGCGCTTTCCGGGAATCCAAGTTGTTCACAGAGGCAACTTTTGCAGTGCCAGACTGTGACAAGAAGCGCCACGCAAGTGTCATCAGTACGGAATAAGATGTTGTGGCTCCCTCATGAAAAATGACACGAGGGCTTATGTTTGAACACTTCCCTGCTATTAAGGCCTACACTGATGTAATGCGTTGCAGATGCTGTCGCCGCCAAGAATTCTACGCACCGCTACTTTCTCTGCGGAATTACGAAATTGAGTGAAAGGCCTACGATTTTTTTCTCTTTGAGAAAATGTCGCTCTTGTGCTTGTCAGATATTGTCGACACATTACACTACGACATGGCCTTTCTTAGCTAAATTTAAAGCACGTTAACGCTTCAGCGCTTTTGTCTGAACACACTGGCACTCGACTGTTATTTCGATAGCCATTTTATGCACACTCCAGGCGCATTAGCGCCATCGGCGTCGGCGTCACTGTGATGTTCCGTATAATATCCAAGAGAGATAAAATTGTAGCCGCAAGCTGTATTCTGTGTGTGCGAGTGAAAGTGCGCGAGGGTGGGCTGGTGACCCTGGCTGAACCTCGCGCACGGAGTGGACGAAAGCGAGAACGAAGCGTGCCGCTTTCTGTCGCGCGCAATGCTCTGGGGGGAGGGTAGGAAAGGGGATCACGATCTACTAAGAAGTTCGCGCGCATCCGGCCGGGACACCGTATCTTGAAACCCAGCTGTGACAGGCATATAGTCCGCGCTGCGCTATTCTAGCAACATAGTTCGCGTTGATACGAGCGGCTGCACGAAGGCCAATTCGCTCGCTGCTGCTGCCGCGTTTCCTCACTTCAGCCTTTTGACAGTGAGTTTCCGCGGTGTACCGAGTAAAATATGTTCACGTTTGCTTGTTCGCGCGTCACACCATTCTTGTTCGGCCGATAAAACTACTATCCTTACTCCGTACAGCTAGCTGTGCACTAATTTGCTATCGCAATATAATAGCTAAAATTAACAATAATAATATTTGGGGTTTTACGTGCCAAAACCACTTTCTGATTATGAGGCACGCCATAGTGGAGGACTCCGGAAATTTTGACCACCTGGGGTTCTTTAACGTGCACCTAAATCTCAGCAACATAGACAACGATTCAGACCTTTTGGAGGAAAAGCAGAAAGTGCTGAGCGAGTTCCTACTTCTGTTCAAGGAGTGCTTCGCATCTTCTTCTAAGGTACGCCAGACTCCCATCACGCGACACCGAATAATCACGTATGACGATTCTCGTCCCATACGTCAACTGCCTTATCGCGTATCGGCGAAAGAGCGCAACGTCATTAATTCACAAGTGAAAGAAATGCTTGACGATGACGTCGTACAACCATCCCAAAGCCCTTGGCCGTCGCCGGTGGTCCTCGTCAAAAAGAGAGACGGAACACTTCAGTTCTGCACTGACTATAGAAAGTTCAATAACCTCGAAAAAAGACATTTATCCGCTTTCGCGCATCGTTGATTTGTTAGATCGACAGTGGCGAACAAGACGTTTTTTATCCATAGATCTGAAGAGTGGAAATTTGTAAATTGATGTTGACGAACGAGATTGCGAAAAAACTGTTTTAGTTATCCCTGATGGACTGTATGAATTTAGAGTACTTTCATTCGGTCTGTGTTCTGCACCGGCCACATTCCAGAGTAAGATGGACACTGTTCTGACGGGTCTGAAGTGACACAGTTGTTCAGTACACTTAGATGACCTCGTCGTGTTTCCGGCGACCTTCGAAGAACATCTCAAGCATTTAGAGGCGGTACTTGAGGCGCTACGCTCCGCTAATCTCACACTAAAGCCAGAAAAGTGTCACTTCGGTTAAGAAGAGCTGAAGTTTCTCGGGCATGTGGTGAATGCCGACGGCGTCCAGCCTGACTTAGACAAAACATCTAATGTTGCTGCTTTTCCGACTCTTTGTGACAAGAAAGCACTACGCGCTTTCTAGGTCTGTGTGCGTACTGTCCTCGCTTCATCGCTAATATCTCCCGGATCGCCGAACCACTCATACGCCTCACGCGAGAAGACACACCCTTCGTTTGGACGGATGAGCAGAACGCAGCTTTCATCGAGTGAAGGCAGCGCCTGCAGGAGTCACCCGTCCTCGCTCACTTTTACGAGGACGCTGACACCGAGGTGCATGCCGACGCAATCAACATCTGTCTTGGCGCTGTACTCGTTCAACACCTGTAAGGCGCTGAGCGAGTGACCGCTTACGCCAGCCACACCCTTTCACGTGCCAAAATCGACTACTACACCTCCGAGAAAGAGTGTCTAGCGGTTGTGTGGGCCATAATGAAATTTCGTTCTTATCTCTACAGTCGCCCTTTCAAGGTGGTGACATACCACCATTCCTTGTGTTGGTTAGCCAACTTACGAGACCCGTCCGGACGACTTGCTCGGTGGAGTCTCCGTCTGCAGGTGTTCGTTGTTACTATCGTCTACAATTCGGGCTGAAAACACGAAGATGCGGAGACGTTGTCGCCCGCTCCCGTCAAAACTTGCAATAAAGACACGTACGAAGAAGGCGCATGCCTTGGAGCCCTCACCGCATCTGGCCTGGTCATACGACAGCGCGAGGACGGCGAAATGCGCCCTCTCATCGATCACCTAGGAGGCAACAATGTTACAATCCCGCCACATATTTCTCCCAGTCTCTCGACCTTCAGCCTCCGAAAGGGCGTCCTCTAGAAGAAAAACTCGAGTGCCAGCGACAAAGAGTACCTATTCGTCGTGCCTGCCACCCTCCGTGATGACATTCTCCTAGCCTGCCATGATGAGCCCGCGTATGGACACTTGGGATTTTCACGTACTCTTGCAAGAGTACGCCAGACGTACTACTGGCCGAGAGTTTCTATCACGCAGGAAATCAGTGTCTCTGAAGCCCGGGGGGTTGCTCCAACCGATCGCACTACCTAGCGCACCGTTTGATAAAATCTGCATGGATCTTCTGGGACCCTTTCCCTTGTCAGCCAGCGGAAACAAGTGGATTATAGTCGCCATGGACTATCTAACATGCTACGCCGAGACGAAAGCTGTACAACGTGCGACGGCCTACGAAGTTGCCCAGTTCTTTATCGATCACATAGGCCTCAGACATGGTGCCCTATCACATGTCATTACCGACAGAGGCACTGCCTTTACAGCGAACATAGGCGTGCTGAGCATTACACAGCATCGCAAGGCGACTGCCTATCATCCGCACACCAACGGACTGACGGAACGGCTAAACAAAACCATTGCTGACATGATGTCTATGTATGTAGACGTCCAGCATAAAACATGGGATCAAGTCCTGCCGTATGTTACGTTCGCGTACAACACTGCGATTCAGGAAACCACACGATTGGCACCGTTCCGTCTTGTCTACGGGCACGAAGTCCACACCACGCTAGACGCTATGCTCCCGCACGACACCGACGCATCACTTACTTCCGACGCCGAACAACTTACTCAACACGCAGAGGAAGCTCGTCACCTCGCGCGCATACCCATCACGAAGCAGCACAGTATAGACGCACGACGCTACAACCTTCGACATCGGCAAGTCGAGTGCCAGCCAGGTGACCAAGTCTGGGTGTTGACTCCAGTCTGTCGCTAGGGGTTGTCTGAGAAGCTGCTTGGTAGATACTTTGGACCCTACAAAGTGACACGCCGCGTTAGTGAGGTATGAGGTCATTCCCGACGGTGCCGCGTCACCTCCGCGTCGACAGCACCACTCAGAGATAGTAATAATAATAATAATATTTGGGGTTTTACGTGCCAAAACCACTTTCTGATTATGAGGCACGCCGTAGTAGAGGACTCCGGAAATTTTGACCACCTGGGGTTCTTTAACGTGCACCTAAATCTAAGCACACGGGTGTTTTCGCATTTCGCCCCCATCGAAATGCGGCCGCCGTGGCCGGGATTCGATCCCGCGACCTCGTGCTCAGCAGCCCAACACCATAGCCACTGAGCCACCACGGCGGGTACTCAGAGATAGTGCATGTCATTTGCCTCAAACCGTGTTTCGCGCATTAAGGTGGCGCCAACCCGACCTCATACGACTTCCACACATCCACTTTCTAGTTTAGTAAGCATCGTGTTGATGCTTTTATTTTGGCAGGGCAATGATGCTGCTAGGTGTCACGAGTCAGGCTGAGAAATAAGTTGGGATTGGAACATGGGCTCGGCAAGAGGCGGGCGCTGAAGAAGAAGTGGACGCCGAGGACCCCGGCTAGAGTTTTTGCACGCGATCTTGTACAACTGTGCGTCTCGCCGACATCGGGTACATCTTCAGTTGTCTTTTCGTGGCAATATGAAGGTAGCCTTAGGTAAGGAAAAATCTTGTCCCCTTCCTAAGCCTACCTACATATGATACATATGAGTTTGCTTAAACTGATCTCGCTGCTATATATATATATATATATATATATATATATATATATATATATATATATATATATATATATATATATATATATATATTGTTGAGAAGTAACCTTTGCAACGCCGTCCATTAGAAACATTTATTCCTTTAAATTTAAGGGGCTAATAGTGGCACCTAATATTCAAAGTCGGTCAGAAATCGGCTGCAATATACAAACCAGCAAACGAGAAAGTAACGAGGATGGGCAAGAGAGCCATTGCTTGAACGCGGCAAAGGCGAGATAAGGATGGTCTATTATTTGCACGAATAACATATTGCTATGCGACAGAACAAGTAAGTGACCGCCATTCCTCCGCAGCAGAAGCATCGTGCAGCCACTTCGACCAGCCCGCGTGAGAGCCCCTCCTCTGCGTTCGTCTATGTCGAAATGAGGGCCATGGTAACGTTTACCTGACAGCCCCCGATTCTTTTAGCGCTTGTTTCCGTACTGCGCGGTCGACTTTCGCGCTCGCGCAGTGCGCTTTCCGGAAATCCAAGTTGTTCACAGAGGCATTTTTTGCAGTGCCAGACTGTGACAAGAAGCGCCACGCAAGAGTCATCAGTACGGAATAAGATATGGTGGCTCCCTCGTGAAAAATGACCTCAGGGCTTACGTTTGAACAGTTTCCTACTATTAAGCCCTACACTGGTGTAATGCGTTGCATATGCTGCCGCCGCCAAGAATTCTACGCATCGCTATTTTCTCAGCGGAATTACGAAATTGAGTGAAAATCCTACGATTTTCTTCTCCTTGAGAAAATGTGGCTCTTGTGCTTGTCACATATTGTCGACACATTACACTACGACATGGCCTTTCTTAGCTAAATTTAAAGCGCGTTAACGATTCAGCGCTTTTGTCTGAACACACTGGCACTCGACTGTTATTTCGATAGCCATTTTATGCACACTCCAGGCGCATTAGTGCCATCGGCGTCGGCGTCACCGTGATGTTCCGTATAATATCCAAGAGAGATAAAACTGTAGCCGCACGCTGTATTCTGTGTGTGCGAGTGAAAGCGCGCGAGGGTGGGCTGGTGACCCTGGCTGAACCTCGCGCACGGAGTGGACGAAAGCGAGAACGAAGCGTGCCGCTTTCTGTCGCGCGCAATGCTCTGGGGGGAGGGTAGGAAAGGGGATCACGATCTACTATGAAGTTCGCGCGCATCCGGCCGGGACACCGTATCTTGAAACCCAGCTGTGACAGGCATAGAGTCCGCGCTGCGCTATTCTAGCAACTTAGTTCGCGTTGATACGAGCGGCTGCACGAAGGCCAATTCGCTCGCTGCTGCTGCCGCGTTTCCTCACTTCAGCCTTTTGACAGTGAGTTTCCGCGGTGTACCGAGTAAAATATGTTCACGTTTGCTTGTTCGCGCGTCACACCATTCTTGTTCGGCCGATAAAACTACTATCCTTACTCCGTACAGCTAGCTGTGCACTAATTTGCTATCGCAATATAATAGCTAAAATTCATGCAATGTACCTGAGGCGCACAAACGAAGGTACGTGGTGAAGATGTGATGCTAAGCAACAAATTGAGAGCCTCCTTTTGGCTTCAGCTTGTTTACTCATTTACAAGGCAAAAATTTAACCTGGAAACATGGTTCGTAGAAACGCGTATTCGGCAGAGTTCACTTAGTTGTTAAATATAGGTGCACAGGAATCAGAACGGTCTAGTGCGACATCTGCACTGAAGGAATCATCATGCATTTTTGGAATGCTAGTGGGAAAACACTCAAGTGTTGTTTCGTGGTACATGATGCCACCGTTTAAAGCGAAGCCTTCTTTCTTACTTGTTGCTTGGCTAGTCGGTACATACGCTCTGGCGTTCAAATCAAATCATTCCGTTCATTCCGTCCCTTTGTGTCTTCACATGTTCTCGCGTCTTTTCCACCACCAGAAGCTTTCGCTGCCTCTTCCACGTACTTTCGTTTTGGTGGCTGGCGGCTTTCACACTTTATTAGCACCGCACATGGTGAAAACAAACACCGGATACAGTGGAACCCCGTTCATACGTTTTTCACCGGACCGCGAAAAAAAAACGTAACAGCCGGGAAAACGCAACAGTGAGGAAAGGTCCGAAAATTAATGAAAACAGTGCAGCTTTGCCTTGAAACCATTTATTTCGACATCAAGTGAGCTTAGGTCTTAAAAAAATCGAGAATGGTCGATTGCCGTTTTTTCCGCTCGCTGGAAAACACGACGCGTTTCTCGATGGCCTGGAAAGCCGCATTGCTCTCAGCGTCGCTTTGAGGTGCGACGTACCTGCGAAGGAGGTCCAGAGCCGCGACGGCTTCTGCAAAGCTCGGATCCGCCAACTCCCCGGAATCATGCGGCTCGTGCTCCTCGTCGTCACCACAGTCTGAGGCTTCACTCGCGACCGAGTCTGCAACGATCTCTGCGATACTCCGACACTCGGATGTCACGACAGCAGCATCCACGGCGACGTAGTCGTCATACGTGACTCCCGTGGCACCCAGCGCATTCAAAGCTTCACTCAGCTCTTGATCATCAGAGGCTGCTTCCGTCTCTTCAGCTTCCGTAGCAGTTTCCTCTCCGCCGTCCATGCGAAAGCCACACCGCGCGAAGCAGTGCTGTGCAGTTGACGCGCTCACTGCAGTCCACGCTGAAGCGACGTAGTGCATAGCGTCCAGTATTGAAATGATCGTAGGCTGCTGTCCGCGATCAATACGCGCCAGACAGCGCTTTACGATGGACTTCCTGTACGAGTGCTTTAAGTTCTTTATGACGCCGGCATCCAACGGCTGCAAGTGGCTTGTAGTGTTTGGAGGAAAAAAAACAAGCTTAAAGGGAAGCTGAAACACTTTTCGAAAAAAATGAGTTCTCTGCGGCATTCTACAGTTTTGAGTCCCCGGAACACGAATATCTGGTTCAAAAAGGGCGGAAACAAACGCAAGCGGCTGTTTTTTTAAGAAAACGCGCACCAGCGCCTGAGGGCATCGCGCGATCGCCGCTGTTGCCCGTGATTGGTCGGGGCCGCTGTGACGTCGTTGGCGGTAGTCGCCGGTCGGCGCCGCCGCATGTCTCCGTTTCAGAGCGTAGCACCATTCCTTTCTCTCTGGTAGCACGCGGTTCTGCTGTTCTGGCCTCATAGCTGAGTTGTAAGATGGAACGTTCTCGCTGTCTCCGACAGCTTGTATTTTCCCCGTACATGTTTGAATCCACAGCCGATACGGAAAACGATGGCGGCAACTGCGGCAACGACGATGTTGAGTGTGCCAACAGCGAGAGCGATGTGTGCACCTTCTCGCGCGCTGGAAATCTTAGCTTCAAACTCTTCATTATATGCCTGTGTTACACTGGCTGCTTCAAAATCTTCGATTGGTGATGGTATACGTGGAACAGGTTCATCAGGGGCTCGGTTCTCAAGGAGCTCTGCTAGTATCTGAAAGAGTGCAAGGCATGGATGTCATGAATATCAGCATATCAGTATACATGACAGCAGTTGGATTACTTACAATAATTGAAATGCTTTTTCAGTAATTTATGTGATGGATTAGTTGTCTAGCGATAGTAATGTGAAATATTTTGTCTTTAATTTAATGGGTAAAGTAATTTAGTAATTGCGCTAAATATGCACCAGTAAGCTGTGTACGGCGTCAGAACGTTGGTAATGTGGTGAGGTGTCGTTGAGAAACATGGGGGGAGGGCATGAAAGTGTATGTTACCTTAAAGAAAGGTTGGCGTCCCTTTATACTTTGCTTTTTGCTTCTTGTATGCATGAAAACTTTTTGGAAGCAATCGTAAAGTAATACCATTACTTTTTAAGGCGGTAATTGGTAATGTAATTCAAATCAATGAGCGTAATAAGACAGTAGTGAGTAATGTAATATAATTACTTTCAAATAATAATTTTCCCATGCGTGATGCATAGCTAGTTTCCTAGGAACAAGGCCAGGAAATTTTTTTTTTTTGCCAAGCAGCGATGCCTGTATTGGGCTAGACCACGTCGAACGCGGATAACTTCAATACCTCACAACGTTACTTCATTATTTGAGCCCGTTCGCCTTGCCACGGGCGCGGCTGTGCCGACGCTCGCTTTTGCGGCATTTCGCTGCTGGTAGCAAGCTGTGGAACGAAATCTACGGAACGAAGGTTTTACACGCCGAGTTCAACTACTCTAACGCGAGCATGAAAATATTACCGTAACGCCTCATGTCGTGCGATTTGAACACGAATGCTGAACAGCTAAATCTGCGGGCACCGCGAGGTAGGACGAATAACAAATATCACTGAATGGGCAAGCGTACCCCCGGCCAGTTATTTCACCGTATCAGAACAGCGCCGAACAAACAGCTGTAGTACAGTGTTCCGTGACAAAGTGGAGAGGCAAAACAGGATGAAAACGGCAAGCACTTTGCACGTAGGTGCATATTCCCGGCTGTGCCTCCACCTCGGTTCGTCGTAGACCGTTTGTTCGACACTAAGGTGATCATCTGGTAAAAAATTGCCCGTGTGCACATTAAAACCCTTACCTCACGCTTTCTCCTCTTGGCGAAGGCCGCTTTTGGAGGTGGCGAGGTGTTTCTCTTGTAGGAGAATATAGACGGAACACCGCCGGGCTTCAGTCGCGCCGATTTAACTGGAATACCGATTGCCCCGCATCGTTGTCAAGCTCCGATGATAGTCATTGTCGCGGAAACGGTCCGAGCACAGCACAATTGATTTCGTCGGCACGAACTTATCTCTCCTCACCGCACGTACCCACTGCGCTGCAAGCTTCTTTCCTTCGGGAATTTGTGAAACACCACATCGTCTCGCCGGCCTGTGTTCGCGCAGCCGAATGCTGCACAGAACGAGGGCATGTTGGGCGCCCTTGGCTGTAGGCACTCAAGCAGCACAGAAGGAAAGAACAGTTTACGAAAATCGCAAAACAAACGTGAGCGGCGGCGGCGGCAGATCTCTCGTAGCGTCGTTCAGTAAAGCGCAGGACGGGAAGAGGCATGCCAGCACCTGTCAGCACGCCGGTCCGCAGCGCGGTTGGCTCGGTCTCCGCCCATGACACCGCTCTCGCCGGTTCTCTCCTCTGGCAACAACCTCACCCGGCGCTCCGGGAAGCGATGGGGGCGTGTCCGCGCGGGTGATTTAGAAAGCGATTTCCACCCCGTTTATTAACAAAACGAAAAAAAAATTTCGGAACCGTAAATTATTAGGTCTGTTCTTCCCAATCCCAGCAATTCATGGAAATTGAAAACAGTTTCAGCTTCCCTTTAACGTTCCGAAGAAACGACGGGTCTGCGGGCCCGCGGGTTTTACTCGCTTCGGCTGACGAGGCAGTGGCCATCTAGTGGCGATCTCTCCAACTCGCGTGCGGCTTTTTATGGCCTCTGAGATTACCTACGCGCGTGCAGGGGTGTAATCTCAGAGGCCATGGTCTTGTAGCCAATTCCGTAGCCAAGCCTGGCCAAGACTCGTCAAAATGGCGGTTGGCGCTCGTTGCCCGGCCGGGTTCGGGGTGCCAGGTCGCAACGTAACATGCGGGAACGTTTTCACAGCTACAACGTAACAGCGGGGTACCCAATACATTGGATCCTATGGGAACTATGCCGGGACCGGACGAAAACGACGGAACAGCCGGGAAAACGCAGCAGCGAGGAACGTAACAGCGGGGTTCTACTGTATAGTAAAGCTGAAGTGGTGCGGCATGGTTGTTGATGCACGTAAACGCCGAAGTTAGGCCCGAGCCAAACATACCGTCGTCGTCTTTGTCATTATTTCATGGCCCTCATATAAATGTGATCATTCACTGTCGTGCCGTCGCCTTCAATCCGCCGTCTTCACTCTCACTTCATCGCTTCATTGTCATGTCGTCGTCACCCTGCCGCCGTTGTCGGGCTATCATTGTAGTTCCACTATCTTAACGCCATTCTTGTCGTCTCGTCAGCGTGCGGTCGTGTTTATTCTATAGTACTTATTCTACTGTAGTGATTATAGTGTCAACCCCGTGCTGTCATGCCATCATCAGCGCGCCGCATTCGTCACTTTAGTGTTGAAATCCGATTGTGTTCTTGCTGTTATTGTCAAGTCACCGTAGCCGCACCATCGCAGTCATTCCAGACTTGCGATCCCGTGGTCCTCATGCCACCGTTGTCATGCCTTCATCGTGTTTCTATACTAGCCATTCCAGTGTCGCCATCTCATGGTCATCGTGACCTCATGGTTACGCCGCCAGCGTCACTCCATCATCATCCTACTATCGTCAGGCTATCCTTATCACGCTGTTATGGTCATAATATTGTCACCATATCAGCGTCCTCATCACGCTGTTTTCATGCTGTCTTCGTCACGCGGTCGGCGTCATACGATCGGCGTTATTTCAGCATCTTCATTCCATTCTCGTGATGACGTCGACATCATTGCGGATTAGTTATTCCAGTGTCGCGATCCCATTGTCTCCATACTATCGTGCTTATTTGTCCCCAATTTTAGAATTATTAGTTCTATTTTGTTACTCTGGGCATGCACGCTTGTGCATAGAAAAATACGGCGATGTCTGCAGTAATAACAATGCTCAACCTTGCGCTTTCTTCTATCTTCATTGATGCAGGCAGTAAAGGACAAGCACCGCACGCTATGGGCTTCTCACGGAAACTGGAACGACCCTGTCAAAATTATTCGTCAGCATTCCTTCTTCGAGCAAGTCAAGTCTAAAAGGATTACAAAACTGAATAGACAGTGTTCAGGTGAAGCAAGTTCACCCATAAATGAGCATAATTGATTGCAACTGAGAAGGGCTTGCGGAGCAGACCAATAATGAAAATCCTATCATTACTAACCATCAGAAAATATATTATTTCTTAAACCTCTTTGTCATGTCGTGCTCTTCGCAGTGTCGAGTTCGTTTTCTTCACGCTGTTCGTAAAGATGCAATTGCACTCACTCACCAAACTAGTAACAGTTCTGAAAAGAACTACAAGCGCGTTCTTCCCTTTCAGCGGGAATAAAATGCGGGTGCTGTTTCAGGAATTCAACCAGCAACCTTGTGTTCCGCAACGCAAGGCCGTATTCACTCAGCTGCAGCAACAGGCATGTCGAAGGAACTGAAAAACTCACGGATAGCCGTTGAAAAGAGAAATGTCAGGTGCAATATTACGGTGCATGAATGCGCCGCTTCGATTACACAGGGTATTTTCTTTTAGCCGCATGAAATTTTTCAAAATTGCATGTGCCAGATAGCACAATTCTAAGCCTTGAGCTCAATTACATCATGAGGTGGCCATTACTCTACGGAAACGCATAATGCTAAATTGGATATTAAACATGATTACAAAAATTAAAATTTTAGGGAATTGCTTTGTGATGCATATTTGAATCCACTAATTCCACCTAGTGAGTTTGCAAGGCATATTGACTCTGAACAAATTCTTAGAATTCCCTTCGAAGCAACAATCCATTTTTGCTACTTTTGCTCCCGCTGGTGAGGCTTTGCAGGGAATGATTAGAACCGTATCGCCGGCACGTTTTCACCGGTATTTGAGCCCCCCACCCTGCAACAATTCTTTTTCGATATTCCCTGAAGCTATGGCCACCCCACACGTGCGAATGGTGTTGCCTATCTTGCTCTGAAAATGCGAATAAGACAGAGAAGCACGATCAACGACACAACAAACTACGGCACGCCAGGCTCCTCTCCCACGTGTTCTGCGCAAGGCCGCCACCAGTGGCGCGTCCGTCGGCGTGCACGGCGCCTATATTTAAGCGAATGGTAAATTGCTCGAAGAACTTCTTCAAGAAAAGAAAATGCGTAATTGAATAAGAAAGAAAATTACAATGACTGACTTTTAAATAATTACCTAACCGCGCATATATCGCTTTACAAATTGCCGCAAGTATTTTAAAATACCGCCATCATAAGCCATCGCAGCAGAGGGCGACGAGGGCACTGTTGCGGTTTTTGAGGGCGACAGAATTGGACAGGCGGCTGTAGCCTGAACAGATGTTGATAGAGCTGCAAGTGTTACTGTGCTGTGCGATGACAGTATTCGCTGACAGTGACCGCTTGTGATTGTGTGTCTATGCTCCTTCCTTTCCTCATCTCTACTTTGTTGCCACTTTACCTCCCCCTCCCCTCTCTCCCCAGCGTAGGGTAGCCAACCGGATCTTTTTCTCTGGTTAACCTCCCTGCCTTTCCCCTTTCCTCTCTCTCTCTCTCTTAGAATGACAGTGGTTTCTAGATACGCATCGTGAAAATTGCGGGTAAAATGCACTGTTTCTCCGCTTGTATTTTTAAAGAAAATGCTATTTTAGGCATGGAAGGATAAAAGTAACTTGAAAGCGAATGCATCTAATTGGATATTTCGAAATTATGCCGCAACTGGTGTAGTTCTTAGAATTCATCCCAAGTTGATGCGCCTTGCGAACTGATTTGCTGCAATTTAGAAAGCGATATATGCGCGGTTAGGTAATTATTTAAAAGTCAGTTATTGTTATTTTCTTTCTTATTCAATTACGCATTTTCTTTTCTTAAAGAAGTTCTTCGAGCAATTTAACATTCGCTTAAATATAGGCGCCATGCACGCCGACGGACGCGCCACTGGTGGCGGCCTTGCGCAGAACACGCGGGAGAGGAGCCTGGCACGCGCCGTAGTTTGTTGTGTCGTTGATCGTGCTTCTCTGTCTTATTCACATTTTCGGAGCAAGATAGGCAACACCATTCACACGTGTGGGGTAGCCATAGCTTCAGGAAATATCGAAGAAGAATTGTTGCAGGGTGAGGGGCTCAAATACCGGTGAAAACGTGCCGGCGATACGGTTCTAATCATTCCCCGCAAAGCCCCACCAGCGGGAGCAAAAGTAGCAAAAATGGATCGTTGCTTCGAAGGGAAATTTCTTGTTCTCATCCTTTCCTTTGTCGCTTCGGTTTTTTCCACTCGATCATAGTTACACGCGTGAGCAACGAAGTTCGTATGCAGTGCAGTATCAGGTTTAAAGGCATTTCGCTAGAGTTCGGAATGCTGTTTGCCGCTTATATTGGTTTCCGCTTCCTTACCGCGTTGCGCTAGCTAGGCAGCGTGACTGCACGAGCGCATTGCGTTGTATGTTGAAGCCACTGAAGTTTGCTGGTTGGTTGGTTTCATGTGGCGCTGTAAATTGTCGCACCAGCTGTCGCGCACTTCATGCTTTTAAATCTATTTTATGCGTGGCTTCGCACATGTTTAACAGTTGCTAATTGCTCCATGCATAA
Organism: Dermacentor variabilis; assembly: GCF_050947875.1. Classification (NCBI taxonomy): domain Eukaryota; kingdom Metazoa; phylum Arthropoda; class Arachnida; order Ixodida; family Ixodidae; genus Dermacentor; species Dermacentor variabilis. The sequence continues at coordinate 98,163,060 of NC_134578.1, read as the reverse complement.
CTCTTGTCGATTCTTTTGTGCTGCGAAGTTTTCACCCTGCCTTGTTTGTAAAGGGTATAAATCCCGCTGTGTCTTATCGGAATGATACCAAGGAAGTGCTTCTTTAACAGGTTTATTCTTTTCGCCAGAGGGCATCTTAGATATTGTTTGCGTTTTTGGAAATGTGTTTAGAAAACAGGTAGGTCAGGGCGAGAATTGCTAATAGCTGCTGCATATGGTATTTTTGTTCCATTTCTTGGTGAAAAGTTCGCGTCCCGTTTGGGAAGTCATCACACCTCGATGCTGGCTGAGCAAACTTAACACGCCGAGTGATTTGTTTGTTTCACAACGTAGTCCCTTCTTGCATGTGAGTTTTGTACTCAACTGAATTCTTTCTTATACTTACGCTGCAGACGACTAAACCGGACCTTGCCACCAGCACTCATCTATTTTGAATGGCGCTGTGCTGCCTTTAAATATATCATGTGGCACCTCTCTATAGTAATATAAGAAAGTACTGAAAAGTTAGTCAGTCTTTAGCTTTGTACGTTTCGAAGCAGCTCTCTTGGGGAATTTAAGATTGCACAAACTGTAGTTCATTGGCGTATGCAACAGAATTGCATCGGTGGTACAGCACTAACACGCGCTTTTATTAACCCGTGTGTTTGGTGACTTCGTTGGCCAGTGTACGCGTTTCCATCAAGAAATTGGCAATTACTCTTCTTGAGGCGACTTCGACCGCAGTTATTCGACGATGTCACATGTATTCATCGGCAGAAAAATCACACCGGCATATGCAGAGATAGCACCGTGCGGATTTGTTTTATATACGTCTGCACTAACGACGGCTGCTTATTATTCAGGTACAGAAGCAGCATTGCGCCAAGGGTAGAATGAAAAAAAAACCATCGAGAGATCGCATCACTCAACAAAACTTATCGGCTAATCAACATGAGCTCCACGTCATGTAAATGGGGTTCATGGCGTTTGTCTGCGGGACACACCTTGCACGTATGTGCACCATGTTGTCCCAAACACCGGTAACATCGTGTTCATACCCGCTCGTACAGAGGTCAGCATCTTCCCTACAGCTGCCACCGCAGAAGAAGCAGCCGGGCACCCGAACAAAGGAGAAATCGCAGCCGCGAACTTCAGCCATCCTTGCTGCAAATGGTTGTCGTCTGCTACTGCTCCCGCGTGTACTGTTGGAAGCGTCCGCTAGGTGGCTTTCAGTGGCGCCTCTATAGGCGGTGCACGAGGCGTATAGGCGAACTTTGAATATTGGTACTAGCACACAAAGCTGTTCTCATTATGCTGATAATGAAAATTTGGGCATGTCATTTGAGACGGGCTGCTGGGGCACTAATACCTTGCAATTGCATCATGGTACTACACAAGATACTCAGAAAATAAATATTTGAGACACATATACAACGTACTGCCGCCATTAGTGTATCCCATAATATACATTCCATTCGCATCTTAAGACAGTTCAATACATTCGCAAATTTCTTGTTATAAATTTATATAATGTAGCAGCAAACGCGTGTGCACAAAAATGTTCGCTTGGAAATTTCTTAACTTCGACCAGCCTTAGTTCAGTTGAATAATATGTCTGTTAGTATCTCAAAATTTTTGTCTTTCTTGGACAAAGTATAATGTCATCATTACGAATCAGTTTATTGCGGTTAGTGTAGCTGCCTAACGAGAAAGCTCTTTATACGCTGTGCTGTCAGAGGTTTTTGCTTCGTGCTTTAGTAACTGATGGGAGTCCCTGCTCTGCTTGCCGACCAGCTGGCGGGTTGCCATGTAATTACAAAAAACATTTATACCAAGCCTCTGCACGATAGTGCAAATAGCGTTGTGGTGTTTTAGCTTTATCAGCGCTGACGCAGTAAACCCGACATTCAGTGGTCCCAGCTGTTTTACAGCAACAAAATAATCGTTCTTTTTCGTTCAGCAAGCCTTTGAAGTTTTTGCTAAACCATGGCGTCCAGGAACGATTGCATGTTTCTTTTTCGGGAACGTATGAATCTATCGGTGGAGCAACTTTGTGTTTGAACAGGTCTCAGTTCTCGTGCACTGGGAGTGTATGAAAACCAGGCAAGTAGTCGATGAGAAACAATGCAACTTTTAGTTAATAGTGGCAAAAGCGTAATTTTTTTTGCTCTGTGATAGCTTTTACAGGCTTATTAGGATGAACAGGGGTGCCTAGATTAAACTTATTAACACAGTAATCATTTAACTCTGGTAAGTAAACTACTGGCAGAACGTGATCCAGAGAAGTGGTTAGTAACAGACCTAAAAAATTTGCGGTATTTGGTAAATATCGCATAGGCTGATGGACGAGCTCCTCAAGGCTACAATCGACAGAAAAATAAACGAACAAAGAGCTCTAAGATAAATTCCGCACTGTATTGGGGGTGGGGGAGGGGGGTCTTCACGCACTGGTCGACTGTAGCGAAATCAACTTCACCTACCATTAACAAGGAAGAACGATGAAATCATGCAATTATGAAATTTATAGTATCACGCAGATCAAAGCAAAAATTAGATAAAGACAACAGTTTGTACCAGGCACACAAAATAACGCTCTGGTGACCAATTTTTAACGCGCGCAATACGAATTCCACAAGAGACTCCAACACCACTGCATCATATGCGAAGCTTTCACGTACGGAAATGAGAACACTGCGGCCTGCGCGCAGGTCATGATTACATCGATGAAAAGTGAATTAATTTTCGCATTGTAGAATTTTGTGATTTGCAATTTTATCGGAGAGCCAGGTCTAGGTGAGAATAACCATATCCGCGGAGCAAATATCAATACTGCAGGGCAACGCGTCACGCTTGTGGCAGACACAACACGCATTAGTGTTAATGACAGACAGGCTTTCACCTGATTGGTTACGTGATTGCTAAAAAGAAGACAATGACGAATCATTACTGTTGGAAGGACTAACAATGGTGATGTTAGCCCTCGCAGGAGTCCGCATGCTTTCGGCCTTGCACATGCGCTTGGTAACAGGACAAACAACGTAACGCTTTTTATTAATGTTCAATCTATTAGAACGAGGAGTGTATTGCTGGCCAGGGCTTCTTGCGTAATCCCCAAGCTTTTTGTGGGAGCTATGTATACTCGTGCAGAAATATTCCCTCTCTGAATTGCCGGAGCCGGGAAGCTTTGTCCGCTAATGTACTTCATTTAGTCTTCAATGAAGTAAATGTGACGAGGATAGGACGGTAATTATTCGCAACGAAAGAACCAAACCTATGGGTAAGCGATATCGAGACATCCGACACGTTTAAGCCCAGATGCTAAGAAATACCCTGAGGATCGGTCTGTTGCCGACACGAATTCCAGGGACGAATTCTCACGCCGACTGCCTCAAGCAAGGGAAACAAATTTGGGTCAGCAACACGATCAAAAGGTTTGTTCAGGTCAATTTGTAACATCGCAGTTACTCGTTGTTCTACCTCTGCTGTTTCGCATGCAACTCGCATGTTGTGCAGATTTGTCAATATTACTCTGCCTCTCAATCCGTGTCATTGGCACTCCCGAATAATTAGGAGCAAATGCCTCCCTAATCAATGTGCAATTATCTTAATATATATTTTGTAATATGTTTTCTACAAGTTAATAGGCTGCAGTGTTTCCGCGCTACGGATCCCATTTATATAGTTTCTTGGAGCACCCCCACTTCACCTGTCTGTCACGCGACGTCAGAAAAGCGCCATAGCTCCCCATCTGATATGACGTGTGTACACTGGTTATGTATGATTTGGCCGAACAAAACAAAAATAGTTATTTGTGATTCGACGCGTTTTGGCCATTAGCCCTCGACTATTAGTCAAAAGTTTTCGGGCTGCACCCACTTCACTTGCCTGACATGCGACGTCACTATACCGCTAAAATTCACCGCGTCAAAGTGACGCGTACACGTTAAAGATGCATTAATATACCGAACAAAACTGAATTTTCTTCTGAGTAGCCGTAGGCTGCCCCACTCTGAAAGGAATAAAATATGGCTGCCGCCGATCACTCGGGCACTGGCTAGTCGCACCTGCCGGAGAGCATGGGTTTATTGGCGTGTAATAAAACAATTTTCGTGGCCGTGTAACGTTTTCGAGCACTTTCCGCACGTTTACGACCTCTATCTGCCAACTCGTCTTTGCTGAGGATCCGTTTTAGCATCATTCTTAAGCTTCCGTTGCAGGCCACCGCGATTGTCGACGAGCCACTGTAAGGGAAAGCGGACCAATCAAAGAAGCCGGCACCACCTTGTTCATCCAGTTATCAATTTTCAGTGCAATGGCTAGGCCCCATCGAATCCCTCTCCACTTGAGCTTGTTCTACGACTCTTGTGGGCCAATGACATAAGACAAGCCGCTCAGTGTAGGCAATGTTATTCGTTTTTCAAGCAAACAAAAGTGACCTTCTATGAACGAGGCCAGCGTTTGACTGGTCTGTTAGACAACCCTGCGGGAGACCGCCCGATGCTTGCGTCGGCGATTACGCAAATTTGACGTCAGGAGATTGGAATAAAAAGATATTGGAATAGGTTTACCTTATAGAGCCACTGATGCCATCCAGTATATTATATTTGGCAGATCGCAGTCACGAATGACATGAAGATCGAGTTCAGGGGAACTTTCCCCATCTGTAATTTCACTTGTGTCCGCAGGAATTTTAGGCAGGACATTAAGAACATGGTCCACTTGTCCGCCAGTCTGCACAGCCTTTTCCTTGAAAAGCACAGCGTAGCCATTCTTCAGCGCATTTCCTTGAAAAGCACAGCGTAGCCATTCTTCAGCGCACTTTCTGTATATCTTAAGGCGCAGCTCTGAGGCGCCCATTCCTGCCGCGCGCGTCAGCGTAACCGAGCGAACGAGCACAACGAAGGATGGAAGATCGAACGTGGAGCGCAGCGGGTAATGACCGACATGAGGAGGAAAGCCAAGTTGCAGCATGCAGCGTAAACTTGAGGCGGAAAGCGGAGCAGAAGTATATGACGAAATCGCGAGAAGAAAAGCTTAGCGCGGTGACAATGGTTACGAGATGCCGCCAGATTAGCGCGCGCCGTCTGAGAGGTGCATCTGCGGCGGCTGCTGTAAATCGCGCCCACGTGTCACGAGATTTCCAGATTAGCGTGACCGTCACACCAGCTTGGTTTCCTTTGCAACGTGCAGCACAAGACATTATCCGCACCACTCAATATATATATATATATATATATATATATCTCGCAATAAAATTTCGCATTAGCGACAGTCGTAATCATCGGCGACAGTTTTCTGGTCTACAAATGTCCCTTATGAAAGTGGTTATGTCCTTTATGTTTACTGTATGTTTCCTCCATGTTGAAATTTGGCCACTGCTTTTATCTTTCCTTATCTTTCCTTTATATGTCCTTCCTTTATGCATCCCTTATGTTACCGTACTTTGTTTCCTCCATGCTGAAATTTGGCCACTGCTTCTATGTTTCCTTCATGTGTCCTCCCTTTATGTATCCCTTATGTTACCGTACTTTATGTTTCCACCGTGTTGAAATTTGGCCACTGCTTTTATGTTTTCTTCGTGTGGCCTACCTTTATGCATCCTTTATGTGGCCCCAATGATTAAGTCCTGTATATTTTGTAGGCATGCATATATGAAGGGTTCCGTGTATACATCTTATCTTTATGCACTTTTTCTGAGTTTAAAAGTTTTGCATTGGTTTTTATTGTAAGGTTACTGTTCCCTCCATGATGCAGAATACGGATTGGAACTCTGCTATGGCACCGAGATTCATGCAAATTTGTTCTAAAACTACGAACTAATTAGACTTCATAGATTATTTCAGTATAACACTGGGAGTAGCACTGTACGTTCCTAACTGCAGTGCTGCTGTTGTTCTAGCTATGTCCTTCTTACTAATATAAGATGCAATGTTTGGATGAAAAGATCAGGTTGGAATAGTGCTTGTCCTTTTAAAAGAAAGTTTTGACTATACTTTGCCAAGATTTGTCTGAAACTACGAACAGTTTATTGGACTATCTGGATGTTACTTCAATTTGCCACGTCTGCTCACAGCAGACCTCTGGAATGTGGTGCTTGGGTGAGAGCTCACAAGGCACGTGAAAAACAAAACAAAAGCCAACCTTTCTCAATTATTCAAAATATTCATATAAGCAAGAACAGCGTGACCTGTATTCACACAGCTAAGAAACGTGGAGAAGTCAAAAATAGCTCATAAAAACATCAGGGCAACACAGAAGCTTTTAACTAATTGTTGTTTGAAACAGACTGAGCTGCCAGTCCACTCAGGTATTAAACTGCTCACAAATTCTTTTATACATTATTGCAGCAGCTGCTAAGTAGTACATGACCTTTAGGAGTAGGCAACTGGCCAATAATACTTTGTGTGCTACCTTTGTGTGCCTGCTTGTACAGTTGTCTCGTAGTTATATCTCAAGTGGTTACCCTGCTTTATGGTAAAATTCAGGCGGGAATAAAACCAGCAGCAAACATCGGACTACCTGGGAAACTCTCAACAAAACTTTAAACCTAAATATCCAGTAAATAAAACGAACAATCGATTATGAACGGTCTAAAACCTAGGCCACGATATTGTAGCGATGCCTTTTCCGATGCTACTCCTTTTCCTCATGGATCTGACCGACATTCCGCTATCGTTAATAACTAGAACAGCCAGCCGTGGAAGGTGGGTTATAAGAGTGGCAAAAATCGAGCGGAAAGCATCGCAACAAAATCGCAGCCCTTATTAGGCAGTGCTACAAGCCACTGTCTTTAAAAATCGCAGGAGCTGACATCCTGTTCTTTCGATAAAAATATAAATGAAAACGAGCGTCTGATTGACATGCCTCCATTAAAAAGAAATTTCGCTGTTTTGATGTCGATCCATATTTGCCCTACAATATAAAAGACAAATACGCGAGCACGTCGAAGAACACAAACAATGCAGACAAGTTATCGCGAAGCTGGACTTCAAACTGAACGTTATCAATAAAATAATCTTCACACAAGCTACTATCTGTTCAAGTGTCAAATACCGCAGTCGTGTGCCAACTCGCGATGCCCACGACACATCGACATACATTACACACGTAACTTGCGGAAATGCATATCCACGGAAGAATTTCTTGCCAGTAAACTACCGAAAAAACAGTAGCTTTCAGCGTTTACTAAACGTTTGCCCATCCAGTCCCAACTATCAGCGGTCGTAGCACATGACTGCAGAAAGCAAGTAAGCGGTCAGAAATAATACATTTCACGGAAACTCCCATCGTGAAACGGTTTGCTAAATGTGGACAACAACGTGGAGAAAACATACGCTCCGAAAGTGCTCTATATAATAATAATATTTGGGGTTTTACGTGCCAAAACCACTTTCTGATTATGAGGCACGCCGTAGTGGAGGACTCCGGAAATTTTGACCACCTGGGGTTCTTTAACGTGCACCTAAATCTAAGCACACGGGTGTTTTCGCATTTCGCCCCCATCGAAAATGCCGCCGCCGTGGCCGGGATTCGATCCCGCGACCTCGTGCTCAGCAGCCCAACACCATAGCCACTGAGCAACCACGGCGGGTCCGAAAGTGCTCTGTTGTCAGTGCACAAACTGTTGTAAGTGCATGAACCATAGGCTACGAGAATGCGCGCAAGCGTCAGACTTGCTTACCTTCAACATGTGGTCAGCAAACGCTCCTTCGTCTCGCAGGCACCACAGGACGACGCTCTTTCGAGCGCGAACACTGTCGAATTGTCGATGAACACCAGCACACAAAAGTATAACTTTCAACAAATTCTTCCACGCACCATAATTCGAAGCCACAGTACCAGGTATTTCACGAGCGAACGCGGACAGGCGAGAACAAAGGCAGCTCGGACGGGCGCTATAGTACACGGAAGAAACTGGCTTATCACAGGAAACATAAGGCGAACTAACAGAGTTACACGAGTCCAAAAGTTGCTTGATGGTTAATGTACACGATATGGATCACATTTTGTTTATGCACTTCTAAAATACGTTTTAATTACCGTCTAGCTGCAACGAGCACTGTCACCGCACGCACCAACACACCGTGGCCCAGCTCAATATATCATCCAGTAATTTTACCAGGCACAAACGTCACACTGCGGCAGCACCGCGCTGCGGTTAACAAGTGAATTTAGCCTCCGAGATCTACATTTGCTTCTAGGGCGTGCAGTTTGCAAAAGCACGGCCTTCGAGATTTAATTTTGTTGCTGAGGGCAAGTCGTACCTGGAAAGAAGGCTGCTATTCAAAGACAACTTATTGAGGTTAATGTGCCTCGGTGTGCTGCCTTGTATTTCAAGCACATACACAGATTTGAGACGAACTATGCGCGAATTTTTGCCGGCGGACATGAGCCAATCCGCACGCGACATGAGCAGCTCCGTCTGCATGGGACGGCGGACGGTTTACGCGCAGCCGCGATAGCTGCGAGACCCACCGATCAGAAATTCGGGATCACCACACATATGCACGCTTCTTATGGCGCCCACTGGCGTGGTTTTGAGAATGTGAGGTTTTATCTTGAATAGGTGGAACCATATTTCCTCGTAGCGTAAGGAATAAAGGCGACAAAACGTGTCGATGGCTGACTTGCAGCGGCAGCTGGAGCTTCTGCCTTAGTTAAACAGCTGTTCTGCTCGCATGCTCGAGTAATCAAACAGATACGGCCATACTCCACACACAACTTTCATACTTAGCCAACTCAGAATTATAAATTACTCAGTTGTACGCCCAAGCAAGCATTTACGGGATCCGCGCTGATGTACTACCGCCGCTAATGTCAACGCTAGCAATGACTCGTACTTTTGGTAGCAGCGCGAAAGCGACACGGACAAAAGGAACAAACACGACGTTGTTTCTTCGGAGTGTTTCTTCCTTGTTTCCGCGTTTTTTTTAGTTGCTGCTGAAAGTACAAGAATCCTAACAAACTCGCCCACTTTGCTATCTTGCTACAGCAATAACTCGCAGTTTTGAAAAGAAAGGCACTTTTAGCATCGACCGTCGGTTCTGTTTTGGTGAGTGAGCGAACTTTTGTGTATAATTTGTGTGCGTAGTAGAGAAAAGGTATCATAACAGGCCGAGGGCTGAAAAAAGAAAACCGTAGAAAAAGCAACATGTCCCCAAAAAGTGCTTAGATGACCACGGTTTTGAGGGAGCAGTGTCTCCCAATGTTAAAGTTTTTTTTTCCGGTTTCGAGTATCAGGAACGTTATAGATGCTCAATTTCACTACATTCTTTCGATTCAGGCGTTCTGAAAGTTAGCGTCAGCACCAGTTCAGCTTTGGAGGTGGCAGCGCTATGTTCCGCTGACGGCTGCATGCAAAGAAATCTTAACGAGCGTAAGATAGAGACAATCGTAACGGACGTATTATATTTACGTGCAAATACGCTATCATGAAACCAATATAGCACCACGAACAGCTACTTAAATGGTAGGTTATATATTCACATACGCTGTTAGCAAAGCGGCGAATTGGCCCCGGAGGCATCCGCCTCTTTTTCGGGTCATGTAGCGCAAGCCATCGAACACTGCGCGTCGTGCCACCGCGTCTCCAGCCGCCGCGCAATCGTTATTTGTCATAAGAGATAATTTGCTGCACGAAGCTTTGATGTACGTATGTGTGGTTGATGGCGCGTGGCCGTCAATGCATCGGATGCGGCCAAGATAGATAGGAAAGGGGAGGCAGGCACCCCCCCTCCCCATTTTTTTTACTTGGATACGACAATAGGTAATGCATCTTTAACGTAGATGATCTATCTCTAGGACGTGTTAAAAGATAATCACTGGGTGCGCTATATCTTATCTGGATCTGCGCTCGAGGGATTATACAGCCAGGTAACCTAGAGTGCACACACAGGTAACATCCTGCCGTAAACACAAAGGACACATCCTACAGGAAACATAAAATTCGTTTCCTCGAGTTCTAAGAAAGAATGAGTAAACATGCGGTTAACACAAAGTATGTTTCCTCAAGTTCACATAAAAGGCAAGGAAAGATAAAGGTCACACAGGGCACAAGAAGGAAACATACAAAAAACATAAAGGTCATGACCATTTTCATAGGGGTAGGAATCACGAGGAGATGAGCAGGACCGTCGTGTCGTACAGTGTGGTGGTATAAAACACCATCCCGGAGAACAAGCAGGTGAAGGCAAGAATCAGAAGGCGAAGATTCCAAGGCATCAATGATGGCGCGCGAAGTGGCATCACGGCGTTGCTCGTCGGCAACGGCTAACAGCTGACAGACAGACAGACAGACAGACAAGAAACTTTAATTGGTCCTAAGGGACTACGTTGCCGTAGTCGCGGGCCGCAGCTGCGCCGGGGGCGGAAGACCGTGATCTTCAGCCCTGTCGTAGGCCCTTTGGACAGCCCGAAGCTGGACTTGAAGGTCGTTGCTCTTGACGGCTTCATCCCAGTCTTCTTGCCGGTTTAAAGGCGAGTGGCGCAACGCAGAACATTGCCACAGCATGTGGTTCAAGGTCGACTGTTCTTCGCCGCAGTCTGGGCAGCGGGGATCCACACCCGGAGTGTAGTGGCTCAGCCTCGAGCGAGACGGAAAGGAGCCCGTCTGCAGCATTCTCAGCACCGAGGCCTGGGGTCTGCCCAGCTTCGGGTGAGGAGCCGGATACTGTCTGCGTCCCAGCTGGTAATGAGTAGTGATCTCGTGGAAAGTAAGCAGCGGGTCCGTGGTTCGGTCGATCCCCTGCGAAGCCGGGCCCCTCGGACTGGCGCGGTTGATGAAACCTCGCGCCTGGTCGTGGGCCAGCTCATTAGGGTTGATCGAGCCGGGGGAGACGTTCCGGCCCATGTGAGCCGGGAACCAAGTGATGACATGACGGGCCGTGCCTGTCTTGCGGGTCCTCAGCACTGCCGCAGCCTCGGCCGAGACAGAGCCGGCGAGAAAGGCCATTGCCGCCGACCTGGAGTCCGTGAAGATAAGCGTGCGCCCGGGTTCGCACAGAGCCAGCGCCACTGCGACTTGCTCTGCGACGGACGCCGTCGAGCGTTGTATAGACGCCGCATTCAGGATCTTGCCCTGGGGGTCAACCACCGTGGCCACGTACGAGTTTGATCCGGGATACCGCGCCGCGTCGACAAAGGACGCGAGCTCTGGAGTTTGCAGGGCAGTCTTGATGAGTGCTCGGGCTCTGGCTGCGCGCCGGGCCTCGTTGTGTTGTGGATGAACATTCCTCGGGAAGGGGGAGACTCCAAAGGTTTCCCTTTCACTCTGGCAAAGCGGGACGGCGCACGACTCCTCGGCCATGGCTGCCAGACCCGCCATCTCGAGTATTCGGCGGCCGGCCTCGGTGGTAGAGAGGCGAACGATCTGTGCCGTTTTCTGCGCTTCGACGACTTCGCTCAGGGTGTTGTGGACCCCGAGTTGCATCAACTTCTCCGTGCTGGTCGTCATGGGGATGCCGAGGACTCGTTTAATACTCTTCCTCATGAGTGCGTCGATCTTGTTCTCCTCCGAACGTGACCAGTTTAGCGCAGAAGCCACGTAGTTGATATGGCTCATAAGGAAGGCGTGGTAGATCCTTATGAGGTTGGCTTCGCTGATGCCCCCCCTCCTGCTTGTCACTCGCGAAACAAGTCTGAGCATGTTCTCCGTCTTCGCCCTCAGGCGCGCGATCGTTTGCGCGTTGCTGCCCTTTGCATTGAGGACCAGACCGAGCACTCTGAGAGAATCCACCCTCGGGGTGCGCTGACCCGTCTTCGTTCTGAGTGCGATCGGTACTTGGTCCAGCGTCGTGTCGAACTTGCGGCCTTTTCTGTCGGGTCGATACAGCAAGAGTTCCGACTTAGTCGGCGAAAGGACCAGTCCCGTGCCCTCGAGGAATTCTTCCGTTACTTGCAAGGCTTCTTGCAGGGCCCGCTCCACCGCTGCGTCCGACCCACCGCCGCACCAGACGGTGATGTCGTCCGCGTAGATAGCGTGATTGAGCTGAGAAAAGGAGAAAACGCAAGCGTCGGTAACGGGGTCAAGGTCGGCGGGTGGTTCGTCCACTGGATAGCGTGACAAACAGCCTGCGTCTTGATGCAAGCGGCCGGCCTTGTACAATAATGCACAGGAATATTCTTGCAGCCACAGAGCCCAGCAACCAAGCGGCCCGGTAGGATCCTTGAGTGATAAAAGCCAGCAGAGCGCGTGGGGGTGCGTGTTTACAGAGAAGTGCGTGCCATATAAGTACGGCCGGAATATGGAAACCGCCCAGACGTGAGCCAGGCACTCACGATCTACAATCAAATAGCTGCGCTCCGCTGCTGTGAGGAGGCGGCTAGCGTATGCGATAATGCGATATTGACCCTGTTGGCGCTGAGATAAGACGGCTCCGATACCGTGGCTACTGGCATCGGTACGCACCTGTGTAGGAGAGGACGGGTCAAAGTGGGGGGGGGGCAGTATAGCTGGCGCGGCGAGAATGTTGGTGAGGTGGGCAAGCGCGGCTGTTTGAGCGGGGCCCCACTAAACGGCACGTACTTCTTCAGAAGGTCAGTAAGAGGTCGGGCAATCGCTGCGAAGTCTGTAACGAAGCGTCGGAAGCAGAAGGAGTCCTATAAAACTTCGGACGTCTTTGACAGACTGAGGTACAGGAAAAGACGCAACAGCACAAATTTTCTTCGGGTCTGGTTGAATAGCGGTAGCGTTGACTAGGTAGGAGTAGGTAGGTTGACTGTAATCTGCCGACGACCGAAGTGACACTTCGAGGAATTGAGTTGGAACCCAGCCTCACGGAAGACTTGAAGAACAGCTGTTAAGTGCTCAAGGTGTGTCTCAAATATAGGCGAAAATACGAGAACGTCGTCTACTTAGCAGACATATGTTGACCATTTGAACCCTGGAAGCAAAGAGTGCATCATACATTCGAATGTTGCTGGGCCGTTGCATAGACCGAATGGCATAACTTTGAATTGATATAGACCGTCAGAGGTGACGAATGTGGTCTTGTTGGTTCTTTTCAACCAGTGAAATTTGCCAATAACCTGACCTAAGGTCCATTGATTAAAAGTATTTGGCACCGTGCAGACAATCGAGGGCGTCGCCAATGCGAGGCAAGGCGTAGACTTCTTTCTTTGTAATGCGCTTTAAATCTACGCATAAATGCTATGTGCCATCTTACTTTTTAACAAGCACCACGGGCGACGCCCAAGGGCTCGACGAAGCTTCAACAATGCCTTTGGCAAGCACCTTGTTCACTTCATCTTGAATAACCTCACGCTCTGAAGCAGAAACTCGGTATGGCCGGCAATGAATAGGACTGGCATCACCACTATTGATATGATGTTTAACAATTGAAGCCTCGCTCAAACGGCGATTGTTGAGGTCGAAGATGTCGTGGCAGGAAACCAAAAGGCGACAGAGAGCTGGTGAATGTTCGGGCAATAGGTTCGCGGCAATCATGGGACGAAATGTTGCGTCAGGGCAAATATAATCCTATGGACACGGTGAAGCAATTGAGCAGACGCTTATGCAAAACGTCGTGGCTTGGTCATCTCCGGTAGTGCGCAGCGTTGCAACCGATATGCCTTATGGTAGAACGCCCTTTGTCAGGCCAAACTTTACGACGGAGAGGTATGTCCGGTTATCAGCGACAGTGACGACGGAGCGAGGCACAGAGATATTGCGCATCAAAGGGGCATCAGGAACAGGTGTGGGGAAGTTATCCCCCTAGGGCAAAGGAATAGATGATAGCTAATCGATGAAAGTCAAAGCTTTAGGCGGCTGGCGGATGGAGGTGGTTGTGCTAAAGTTGTTCGGCAGTTCGGAACGAATATGCGCAAGTAGAAGAAGTTCGAGGCAAATAGTACCGGTCGATCAAAGCTGAGTGTGCCGTAAGAAAGTCGAGTCCGAGGATTAGGTCATGGAGACAATTGGTCAGCACTGCAAAAAAAAAAGGGGGGGGGACGTGGCGGCCGGCGATACTTATACGGGAAGTACACATTCCAGTGACGTCAACTGGGCTGCCATCGGCCACGCGTGCGGCTCATGTAGTAGCAGGCGTGAGGACCTTCCTCAGTTGACGATGGAAGTTAAAACTCATTATGGGTACCTAGGCTCCAGCATCTATTAACGCCGTCATACGAACACCGTCGACGTGAACATCAAGTTCTGGTTCGTTGGGAGCGTCAATGGAGGATTTCGACACGACGGAGATAATGTAGCACTACCTCCAGGTGCTGCATTCTGTTGTTTTCCGTCCGGGAAGGTCCATAATTGGTCGGCGACGAATAGCGGCGTGGCTGGGGCGACGGGGATCGATGGCGCTGAGGTGACGGCGAACTAGCAGGACGACTGTAATCGACGGATTCGTCAGAGGTAGGAGGCATACGGCAAGGCAAGTAACGGCGCGGGTCGGCATATGGGCGACGCGACCGGGAAAGGGAGCTCGAATACAGCGACGTCCAGGATGTGCGGCAGTGCGAGCGACGTGGCCAATGCGGAGGCAACGGAAGCACATGGGCTTGTCCTCAAGAGTTCTCCACTCGGTAGGGCTGTGGTATCTGGGAGGGAAATACAGGTCGCTGTGTAGCGTAGCACTCGGTGCCGGTCGGGCGTCAGGTCGGGAGACGGAGCAGGCAGCAGGAAAACCTAGGTTTGCAAATTGCCTGAATGGGAGAGATTGCTGGGGCTAGTTGTTCAATGGTAGGTTCATGTGGGTGTAGATGGAGGGGCGCAGGACTTGTAGCTTCGCGCTCTCGGTGAACAATACGTGCGACGCTCTCATTCAAGGGCGTTGAAGCGGTAAGGTCGACGCAAGACGACGTCGCAGCCGTGTTAGGGAGCCGGGAGTACTTTGGAATGACGCGGCGCCTTTTGGCGAGCTCAAAGCGGCGGCATTCTTTGACAACGACGTCGATGGTGCACACATTGCTGAAGACCAACAAGTTCAACGCGTCGTCCGCGATCCCTTTGAGTGCGTGGGCGACTTTGTCAACCTCGGCCATTTCCTCGTCGGCATGCCGGCAAGGAGCAACCACGTCTTGTATGTACGAGACATACGATTCTGTAGAAGACTGAACTCGGATAGCGTGGTCTTTTCTATCAGCCAGCTGCCGACTGGTGGGATTTCAAATGAGGTTGCTCAGCTTCTCCTTGAAAGCATCCCAGCTAGAGATCCCGTCCTCGTGTGTCCGGAACCAGGCACGAGGAGTTCCGCCCAAGCAGAATAGGATATTTGCTAGCATAATGGTAGGGTTCGAGCAGTTGTTTCGCCAAACACGCTCATACAAGCTGAGCGAATCTTCAACGTCGACATTGTCTTGGCCGGAGCATACGCCAGAATCGGGGGGGGGGGGGGGGGTTGGTAACCGTGACGTATGTTGTTGTCGGGGTCGCAGGAGTAGAAGGAAACGTGGTGGCGTCACCGGGAGCCATGGCGGAAAGCAGGACGGTGCGACCGCCGCGGAGCTCCATGGCGAGGACGGGGAGCGGCACCCTCCACCAAAATGTTACGCGAACGAAGGATTAAGAATTGGAGACTATTTACAAGGTATATTCACAAAGGATAACTGCGGAGCTTGCCAGTTCAGCCGACAGCTCGAGAGCTAGCGGGCGAACATCCTCTTCATCCGGGCGCCCGCGTGCATCGTCCATAAGAAACACGCAGTACACATGTATGAATATTTACGTGAACTATCTTTGTGAAGGTGCTTGTTTGTAGAAGTTTCCAGGTAGTTGCTTCGTGAAGCGAAGCTTGAAAAGCTACGGGTTGGGCTTTGCAAAATTGGACCCGTTCCTTCCTAGCAAGA